>NC_050458.1:38671886-38971886 GCF_903995425.1 Onychomys torridus | reverse complement strand
TTCTGCCACCCTTGGTCCCCAGTTCAGTGTCCAAATGTCAGACTCACTCTTCTCAATACACATACTCCAGCCACAAATCTAGTAGAGGGTCCCACAGGGCTGTATGTATACAGCCAGGGCATCCTGCAGACCTGCACATTGTATTAACTCTATCAACCAAACCATCTTTACAGTATCTCAGTCTGTTTGTAGACATTATTCATTACTCGTGTGTGTGTGTGTGTGTGTGTGTGTGTGTGTGTGTGTGTGTGTGTGTGTGTGTTTAAGTCAGGGTTTCACTTATAGAATCCAGAGTGGCCTAGAACTTGATTATATTTAAAATATAAAAAGGTGGTGCACGCCTTTAATCCCATCAATTGGGAGGCAGAGCCAGGCGGAGCTCTGTGAGTTCGAGGCCAGCCTGGTCTACAGAGTGAGATCCAGGACAGGCACGGAAATAACACAGAGAAATCCTGTCTCAAAAATAAAATAAAATAAAAAAAAGATGAACCTATAATTGTAGGAACACACTAACACACTATTTGAATACTTCCTGTGTGTGTGTGTGTGTGTGTGTATGTGTGTGTGTGTGTATGTGTGTGTGTGTATGTGTGTGTTTTCCACAAACTAAAGATTTCACTGCTTTCTCTTTGGTCATTCTAAGCATTTTCTTTTGGCAGATAGACAGTAATGTGGCAGGGAGTGTCCAGCCTCACTTGCCCCTTCACATTCCTGGGGAACTGACTGGGTAGAAGTTAGATGAGATTTCCATGTACATGTAAAAATGAGAGCTGATAAGTAGAAGGTGGCTGCAGCAGGAGACCACAGGCTTAGAGAAAAGGATCACACTACAAGTGGTAATGCACTGTTAAAATGCAGACTTCTGAGGTGTTGTCTGTGAGGTCTGACTCCTACCAACTGGAACCCTTAACTTCTCACTTTGCTGTTTTTGAGGAGAGGGAGAATTTAACCAGTCAGGGATACTTACAAGCACTTGGGTAAGGAGTTACTTACAGGAGGAACATGGGCAACTTCCCAGTGGCTGCACCACTGAGAAAAATGTCTCTTCCCTCTGCAACATTTTACTTCTGCCTTTTAAACCATTTTAATCACCTTTGCATGTAGTGTAGTTTGCTATGTTGTTTTGGTTGTTATTTCTTTTTCCTAGGAGAATGTGAGCAGCATCAACACAGGGATCTGCCTGAATTCTTTACACTTAACAGAGTATCCAACTCTTATTAGATATTCTGTATCCCACGAATAAGTTTGTGACTTAAAGTTAGCTGAGGTAAGGGCTTGGGGATGGAGCATTCAATACTGCACAAGTGTTGAGGTCACCAGACAAGGCTAGACTCCTCAGAAACACTGCTGAAAGAGGAGTGGGCTTTACATGGATGTAGGATTCACTTTCATACTTAGTTCCTCTTTAATATGTCAGTAATGCTTAGTCTAATCTGGGTTACCAAAGGCCTACTGTGCTGTGGTTTGTGCACATGAACATATACATGCAGAATGAGACCTCAGGCTTTGAATAGCTCCACAAGAACACTGTGAGTATTATGGCTGGAGAAGAGTCCTCCTGCACACACTGCTTTTCTGTCTGTTTCATTCTGAATGCCAGTGTGGTGTCAGTGAGGAAGGCAAGGCTTTGGGTTGTTGACACAGCGACTGCAACTCCCCAAGCATGAGCACACTTGCTGAATGGCAGGGCAATTCGTGAAAGGGCTTCCAGGTTGACAGAGGCAGAGGAACAGAATCATGGTTTGGAGCAATGTTAACTTTTAGAACTTTTCACACCCTAGCAGGTTAGTTGTTTGTTTATCTTGGTATGTCACCTAAGGAAAGAAAAAGTATAAGCCAGGCACATAGGTGTCCTACCAGCACTTGGAAGGCCTAGGAAGAAGGATCATGAATGTGATACTAGCCTTAGCTACATGAGACTGTCTTTATAAAAGGAAGGAAGGGAGGGACGGAGGAAGGAAGGAAGGAAGGAAGGAAGGAAGGAAGGAAGGAAGGAAGGAAGGAAGGAAGGAAAAAAGGGAAACAGACCAAGAAATCTTTTTAAAAGGCCAATAACCAAAATGAGGCCATCTGTTGGGAGAAATCAGATGTGCACAGGTTCCCTGTAGCTTAAGTGAAAATAATGTGAATGTAGAACACATGTCAATAGGAACCCTTTCTGCTACTAGGGTCAAACACTTGTAAGTGCTTTCAGTAAAAGGCTCTAGGCTGAGGATAGCTCTGTGAGCTCTCTGTCTTGATGCTATTTTAGCACTGTGGGCCAGCTTGCCATATCCCTCTATGCCTGCTCCCCTAATTGAGGAACCCTAGCACTTATGTGGTTGTCCCCATGGTAACAGTCTCCATGCCCAGTATTATTATTACTCATCTCTGCCCTTACTGAGAAGCCTTCAGGTGCACAGGGCAGGAAGGGTGCTGAAAATTCTGCAGTCACCACTTTGACACAGCCATGTGCCTTGGCCTTCTGCTGAGGGTGGTGGAAACGTTCTGGGTCTGCCCTGCTCTGTCCAGTCAGTAAGCATTATCCACATGTGGGATTTTTGAGCCCTGGAGATAGAGCTGCTAAAACCAGGACCAGAACTTTTTGTTTAGGTAATTTATATGTAGCCCTTCGCTACAGTTTTGAGCAGCCCCACTCTAACTCTGCTATTATTGGCCTATCATCTCTGTGTGTCCTCCATAGTCACACTGAGGCAAAGAAGGAGCCTAATACCCTAATGGTTTGCCCAAGGAATTGAGGTTCATCAGTATCCTCAACTTCTCCTTTGAGTTAGGTTTCTGTTTGTTTTGTTGCTATGGTTTTGTTTTTAATCTGGTGGGTTTAGATGCCTTCTGGAGATATGTATATATGTATGTTTGTTTACATATGGGACAATTATATAGGATTTGGGCACAAGACATGAATGAAGCTGTTGCAGAACACTTTGTCACATCCAAGCTACGGCCAAGGACAGCTCAGGGAGAACCAACTTCTCATTGAAGGTGGATGATATACACATCCCTGCCTGGTTTCATGAGAGAGAGTTAAACTTTAGATAGCTGTAATAGTCTGTCTCTGCCTTTGGTGCTTCTCAGATAGGGGAGCTGCAGACCAGAGGCTGGCTTGGCACCTGAAGTGTGTCAGAGGTAATGCTGTTGAGGTTTTCCCATTACTTTTTAGGCTCGTGCATTTACTTACTTACTGTTTTTTTGAGACAGGGTTTTTCTGTGTAGCCCTGGGTGTCCTGGAACTCGCTGTGTAGACAGGGCTGGCCTTGAACTCACAGAGATCCACCTGCTTCTGCATCTGAGATTAAAGGCTTGTGCTACCACTGCCCAGCTTGTTTTTTTATTTTATTGCTAAATAGTTAACTGAGTTCTAACATACAAATAAGTATTCCAAATTCATTATTACTCAAAACTAGTTGGACAGAAAACGTGGATACACCTTAAACATTGTCTTTACACTTCAAAATTTAAAGAAGGTGGTGGTGGTGAAGTGGCTCACTGGATGAAGGGCCTTGCCACCAAGCCTGAGGCTTAAGGAAGAGAATTGCAAGTTCATACACGTGCTTGAGAGCACACACTCAAACACACACAAACATACGCATGTATATAGTGTTATAAAAAGTAGTATTTAAGCAAATAATGGAGTTATCTTTACCTGGAGTAGAAGGTAACTTACTGATTATTTTTACACACACACACACACACACACACACACACACACACACACACACACACACTCAAGCTCCCAAGTTTTTCTTGAAACCTAGATCTTTCCTTATTCCTCTTTAACTCTTCCTTTTTTGATGAGTTCTTATATCCCTGTCTCTGAGAAGCATCAATATGTGATTCATTGGAGGTCATAGACTACCCTGCTCTGGTTTTCCTCACCCCATTAGCTGGGCCTAATCAGTTGCCTAGCTCAGCCAAACTCATCCAAAATGGGACTGTTGGCATCCACTGCCTTTACCAGGGCATCAGCATTCTTTCCCATGCACTTCGCACCTATCCAGGTACTCCACTGTGTCCTGAGTCTCCTGGGTCACTTGTAGCCTGCTCTTGAGCAGTCACACCTCCTGCACCAAACAGATGTACTAGAGGCCAAAGCTGTCTTGACTGGAATGGCTTCCAGGGTATTTTCAAAGGAAAAGAAGCTTCCCTTCAGAGTTTTTAATGAGCACATTCACTTAACTAGTGTGTGCGATGGGAATGGGCAGACTTTTACTTCCTCATAGTAGGCCGCCCTACATCAATAAGATCAGACCCAGAGCTATTCTGTGAATGTACAGGCTTTCTGTTAGGGACTCTTGGCTGAGAACCACAGCAACCAAGATCGTACAGTTTTTGTTTTTATATGCCACACTTATTTTCTCCCTTACAAGTATCAGAGGATGGATTGGCCCCTGAAGTATGGCAGCAGTAGTGCTGTTGAAGTTTAGTGTCAAAGTTATTCATATGAGGAGACTCTGCTTTTAAGGAGAAAACAAGAAAAGGGAGGGCTTTGATAGACATTTTCCTTTTCATAGCCAGTAATCATATGAGACACAGGAGTTCTGAAAAGGGAAAGGAGACTTATATGTGGCTAGAGAGAAGCAACATCTCAGGGGTTAGAGCAGGTGAAATCAGAAGACAGCACGCCAGAGCCAAGACACTGACTTCTGGATGTAGTAAATGAGTTTATCGAGGAGTCCATTGATTTAGGTGCTGCCTGTTCAGGTTATAGGTTAACGAATGTAATTGGATGGAAGGTCAACCATACAAACTGACATGATTCGTGGGGTTTTGATTATAGTGATTGTGAAACAACTCCTTTTTATTTATACTTCATATTCAGTTAGTTCCCCCCATTTGACTCTGTAAAAGACACCTATATATTACCTGAACTTCATTTTTTTCCTTGATCCCTTTGTTTTTTTCCATGATCTTCTTACCCCTTGTCTTCAAAGGTACATTTCATCTTCCTGGAACACAGTGCCATCTAGTGGACAAACTTCTAGTTCACTACCCAAAGTGGGAGGTAAATTTCAAAAGCAAGTCCAACTTTTTTCCAGTCTGTTTCTTGAGTGCTCTGAGGTTTTTAATAATAATGGCAGCCCTGAGTTTATGGCCCAACTTAGCAAATTGCTGGAATTTATGACATTTTCAACCAAGACAAATAACTTGAGGTCCCCCCCTTCCTCCCATTTTGTGAAATAGAGAAGATGAAATGTGATTAGGGAATGACTTCCTAAATTTAAAAAAGTCAAGGAGAAGAAGCAGTCATCATTTCAGATAAATTTGAAGAGTTGTTTACTGTGCTACATGTGGTGTGAACATAGGAGAGTGGAGCCTAAAAATTAGGCGAACTAAAGTCTCATGCAATAGCCTACTTTATTTAGAGCATCAGACAGTTTATACTCTGAGGTTAAGTGTCCAGTCACAAGGATAAGCTGTTTGTGGCAGACAAGTACCCATGGCAGACAAGGTGCATATGGCAAAACAAGTTTTTCCATAGAGGCATAAAAACAAATAACAAGAGCTACTTGTCATGAGTAATCTAAAGTAAACCCACTCCTATCTGCTACACTGGGAGGGGCACAGAAGCACTTTCCAAGAACAAACTGAGGTCCCAAGACTTGTCTTGTTTGCTTGGCGTTTTCTCACAAGTACTCAGAATTCCCCTGTACAACTCATTCTTTGGGCTGTGTTTTGACAGTTTATGTCTTTTTTAACCCAGGGCCTTGCTCTATCACTGAGCTAAATCCCCAACCCCGACAGTTTATGTCTTAGGCCAATCTCTAAAATATAGTTACCTAGGAGGAACTAATGTGTCTAAGGATAACTTCTGTACCACATCTGAAGGAGAACAGTTTTATTACATGTTGCCATTTGCAATGTGGCAGTATTTCAGAAGGGGCCTCCATAGTAAAGGAGAAAGAAATAAAGATTCCACTGAAATAAATTGTAAGCATGTCTTTGTATATAGCTACAAAATAGTTTATCCTCTCCCATGAATATGCCGGTCAGTTGGAGCTTAATTATAATTGGTTCTTTCCTGAACAAACAGAAGAATAAATAAACTACTTTTGTGTTCTTTCAAGTATGTTGTTATTGATTGATGCTGTTATTTGTTAATATGCTTCTTTTTATATTTCAGAAAAGATGTTGGTTTAAAGCGATTTTTTCCTAAGAGTTTACTGGATTCTGTCAAGGTAATTAGAGTCTCCTTTATCATAATCAAATATGAAGCTTTGCCTGTATCCATTTCCTACTGAGAACTTGCCTTTGATAAAGTGAAATGGTGCGTTTCCCCCTTACTTGGTAAAACTGCAATGGCAAAAGCTGACTGTGTGAGCCATGTTAACTTTAGGCAAGTAAATTTTCACCGATTCAGCCTTTCTTCATAGAACCACAGCTTTACTTGATGATTGTGAGTAATAGCTACCTAAGTGTAAAACTAGAAATAGTTCCTGCTGCAACCCTGCAGCCGAGGTTCTTAAAATCTGTACTATTTTGATACATAGAACAAAGGGAATACTATTTTAAAGGATCATGGTGAATCATGAGCACTGTGTGTGCCTGCATTTATACTGTTGGTCCCCATGTATCATTGCATCCTGTATCTATGTGCATGCACACATCACTGGGTCCTCTGTGTGTGTTTGTGTGTGTGCACATGCACATCACTGAGTCCTTTGGGAGTGTGTGTCTGAGAGTGAGAGAGTATGCACACATCACTGAGTTTTGTGGGGTATGTGTGTGGGTGCACATTGGGTTCTGTGTGTGTGTGTGTATTACTAGGTCTGGTGTTTGTGCATATTGCTGCATTGTCTGTGTCACTCTCTCCTGTGTGCACAATATGCATCATTGCACTTTATGTATGCATATTCCTAATGGTCAATCTCTGTTTCTACCATGTGGTTTTCCTGTTGGTAACTTTGGAAGTAGCTTCCATTTAGTCCTACTCCAGCAGGATTATCATTGAAGACAGAGGAGCACTGAGTCCTATTTCCCATCCAATCCAGAGCAAACCTCCAGACATCAGTTACAGTGGGAAAAAAGAGAGTTTGATCCAAGAAGGGTTCCACTTGCCAGCCTCACAGTATGGGGCATGCCCTCTTATTTCCACAATGAAGAGTGTTATGTACGGATGACACTAACATATAACAGATAAGTACACACACACACACACACACACACACACACATATATATATATATACACACAATACCTGTCAGGTAGCAATTCATAAACAACAGTTATTATTTTTTTGTTTTTTATTTTTATTACAAAAATATTTATTTTTACACCCTCTTATTTGAGACCCACACAGACTAAGGCATGCATATGAAATAATGTCATATCCTGGTTCAGAAAATTGGCCCCACAGCCAAACTGTAACATAAGAGCCCTGGATTCAGTGTAAATCACCTATAACTTTGGATAAGTAACTGAATCTTTTTCAGTTTTCACATCTCTAACAAAACCAGCTTCTGACACATAATGTCTGTGTGAAGAGCCAGTTAGTCAGTGTCTGCATTCTCAGAAGATGATCTATGCAGATGTGTCTAGAATGAGAGGAGTGGCAGCATCCTGTTACCAAGCATGGTGAAAGACTGAGTGCTACGTCTCTTAGTGTAGGACTGAACTCACTGGCATATGATTTTGGCCAGTAGAGCTGCATTCTGTTCTTTGAATGTAGTCAGTGCTGCCAGTGGTCTGGCAGGTCACTGTGTTGGTGCCGTTTGTCAAGTGTAGTCTGTGACAAAGCCCTATGTCTATACCTAGGTGCTGCCCACTTTACTGGTGCCTTGAGGTCTAGCTTCCTTCCCCTTTCTTGGGTTGATAGCATGTTTCCTTCTACACAGCTTCTATGTGATATCACAGGGAAAATAAATGCAGAGGGTTCTGCAAAATGCAGCAAGTCTTAATGAGAGCAATAAGAAAGTGTATCCTTTGTAGTGTTTGGGGATGCTAGTGCACTTTTAAATTTTCCATTGAGTTTCTGCTCTGTTAGTGAAGCACTGGAACGGGTTGTTGGGAATCCAACTCTTTCCCAATCCCGTAAGTGTTTTAGAGGCTGGTAGTACAAATGTAGAAGATGTTGTCTTCTCTAAAAGTTGGTGTAGATTTGGCAGCTAGAGAAGAGAACTTTAAATCAGGGAGAATGGCAGTTGTGTTCCTTGGGAGTGTTGGCAGTCTCCTGGATTAGGAAGAGCCTCAGTTTATCTGGATATTGAGTATGAAGACCACAAAGGTATGAAGCAAAGGTTCCCCTACCCCAACCTGATACAACCCAGGAATAGGAGGACTGTGGAGACATTGAATCAGTGTAAGCCATAGCACCTACAACTTGATATTCCTATTGGTTGGAAGATGTTCTTAGCCAGCATTCACTTAATGGCTGTGTTTCATGTATCAGTGATTCTCAAATGATGAGGCCTTTGGTGGCCTCTGAAAACTGCTATCTCCTCAGATTTTCTTGTGTAAAAAACAGCATTAATGTCACTGCTGTCTTTGGGAGTCTATGACACTGTTCTAGGTTTACAAACAATCATTGTACTCAAAACAGGGACTTGGGTATAGGCCATGGGTGAGTGCCTCTGTTAGGCAGATGCTGATAGAAGCTCAGTGGAGCCTATCCATGCCTGGATTCTTTTGCCCCAGCCTCCTTCTTCCATATCCGTGCAGAGATGGAAAACATCTCTCCTATCTTAGACCCTGATCAGCATTTAAGGGGCTTGTTTTTCTTTCTGAATTTGTAATTTTGCAGTTACTGACTTGTTTGTATTTGTCTTTATATACTATATATTCACACAATGAGTTTGGCTAGCACCAGGTACGTAGCTTATTTGATAGATCTTATTTAAATGAAAGAATGAAAAATGGATAGCAATCTGAAAACAAACAAAATCAAAAAAACTGAAGAAGAATTCAGAGAGAGAGACATGTGACAAGGGCATGAACACAGGGTTAAGTATGACTTTGAGAAGATAATGGGATTGCATGCCACCCCAGGAATGCCTGCTCTCTTCTGCCACATTCTGCAGGCCTTTCCCAACTCTACCCTTCTTGGCTTCTTTTGTCCTGATCTACTCCAGCATGCTTTTCTTGACTTACAGAACCTAATACAGTCCACTGAGGGAAGCCAAGGCATCAACTCAAACTGGGAGGGAACCTGGAAGGAGGCAGGAGCTGATGCACAGGCCATGGAGGGTACTGTTTACTTGATTGTTCCTCGTGGCTTGCTCAGTGTGCTTTCTTACAGAATCTAATCCAGGGTGATAATACCAAAATGGGTCTTCCTACATCAATCACCAATTAAGAAAATGTTTTACAGGCTTGCCTACAGCCTGATCATGTGGAAGCATTTTTTCAGTTGAGATTTTCTCTTCTTAGATGACTTAACCTCTGTTAAGTTGACATAAAACTAGCCAGCATAGTATTTCCTTTTACCAACTGAAACTCTCACATGCCCCTTTTAATTGAAAAGGGAATTGCTTAATTTTTTAATTTAAATATTGTTTGATTTCTTAAATAGCTTAATCAGGAGAGATTGTAGCCTTAGGCCAAGATTTCTCCCCATGCTACATAAATTCCCTTGACATCTCCAGCAGACTTCTCTAGATTCTGGTGCTGCTGTAAACCTCTGCTTATACATAGTAGCTATAGCTAGTCCTACCTTCAGAAACAACCCCAACAAGAAATATATACCTGAGCCCCTGTTTGTTCTGGAGTTAGCCATATTGAATGGCTAGGTTTATTGATGTTAGTTTTTCCATAAACAAGCTATGTCTGTGTATTTTTTCTCAAAGTCACTTTGTTTTACTTGCTTGCCTTAGATTTAAATTTCTAGAAGATTGTTTGTAGTTAACATCATTGAATGGTTGAGAGATTATCATATCCTGGTAGAATTTGACTGAGCTGTGATGGTACCAAGAACAGAGAATAGATTGCACATGCCTTGAATGCTGAGAATAACAGGGAAGGTGCCTTACTTTTCAGATGCTTGATTAAAGTCACTATTCCAGTAACACTAATAAAGGTCATCATTCCTCTTCAAAGGTACCAAGGTCATGAGTGATGAATAGGCAAGCACACTCTCAGTTAATGTGTATACGCTCTGGGTAGGAGGGGAACGGGTTATGGATACTGGTTAGTTCTGTGTCAACTCGGGTTTTAGTGAATTGTGTCATAGTGATGTTTATTTCTTGACTGTACAAGGTGCAGAACTGATGAGATTCTCCCTACCATCTCAACAACTTTTCAGTAGACCTGAACCTAGATAGCAAGTTGAAACAGTCAAACCTTAAGGTATTTCTGTATTACTCACAACAGAAATCCAGTTTTAAAGCTACAAATGTTGAGAGGTCTTAAGGCTCTATTCTGTTTCCAGTGATACAATAACATGGCTTCCTAGAACACCATTAGGAGATGTGAGTTAGCATGAGGCACAGTGACTCATACCAATGACCTAGGTAATTGGAAGGCTGAGGTAGGAGGATCTCAAGTTCAAAGCCAGTTCAGGCACATATCAGACTATCTCAAAACAAGCAAATAGTAAGTGAAAGCTTGAGACACTTACCCTTGAGCCACACCCTATAGATAGAATGATGCCATGTGATTCTTTAGTATGTCTTCAGCCTTTCATTGTTTTGTAGCAGTTTTTCTTTAGCCTAACATACACATTTATATGAGAAACTCTAGTCATCGATGTGGCTAGCTGCATCTGATAATCATTAAGTTGACTAATGAGAAATGATTTGTTAGATTACTATGACTAAAGAGCAACAGTTCTTAATTATACTCTTACTCATTCAAAGTCATTTGCTCTCTTCGTGTGAACTGGTGTAGATGACTTGATTTCTAAGTTTGACAGAGTGGCCTTTGTCAGTGTCTTAGTCAAGGCCAGCATTTGCTGGGTATTCCCAGAACGACTTTTTTCTTAAAAGCACCCTATGTTTGGAGATGGTTATCTGTGCAGTGCGTTTTATAGTTGGGTCCTACTGACATTGCACACATTTAATTCTCTGTAGTTCAAGCCTGATCCAAAATCAGAACTCATTCTGCTCAGATGAGCTCCAATTTTCTTGTTCCCCTTCTGCTTCACTTCCATCAGAACTCCAGTATAGTTAGAGTTTTCCTGCCTGGCCCAGTCAGGACAAATCTCTCTTACTCACTAGTCCCACAGTCGCTCAGACCCAACCAAGAAAGCACACAAAAACTTACATTGCTTACAAACTGTATGGCCGTGGCAGGCTGTTTGTTATCTACCTTTTCTATCTTAAATTAACCCGTTTTTGTTAGTCTATACTTTGCCACATGGCTTGTGGCTTACCAGTGTCTTTACATGTTGCTTTTCATGGCGGCTGCTGGTGGTGTCTCTCCCCAACCTTCTACTTCCCAGAATTCTCTTCTCTCTTGTCCCGCCTATACTTCCTGCCTGGCCACTGGCCAATCAGAACTTTATTTACACAGAGCAATATCCACAGCACTTCCCCTTTTCTTTTTTTCTTTTAAGGAAGGTTTTAACTTTTACATAGTACAATTATATATAACAAAATAATTATCAAGCAAGAATTACAGTTACAGTATTAAAGAAGATATCCTATCTGTCTTATATTTGTGAGTCTAAGGTTTTATATCCAACTTATCTTTTATCATAACTGAGGAAATTATAACAATCTAGCCTTCAACCACATCAAAGACCTCAGAAGGATATAATATTACCTGAGAACCAGGAGAAGGATGCAAGCATTTTTCAGGAGTCTTGCAAGAGTAGACAGAGACAGCTGGCAGCCTGGACAGTCACCTAATGTTTCTTTGTAAAGTGGGGGCATTTGTCTTTAGCCCACAGGGCTAGAGTCTCTCAGTCACTTCTCTCAGTGTTCTGTAGAATGTTTGGCAGTTTCCTCTGCGAAGCAGGAACCTGAAGGACCATTTTGTCAAGCAAAGTTTAGTGGTCACCTTTCTATGTGTCCTGCATGTCCAGTCGATCAAGAAGTCCAGGCAATAACAGTTTCTTGTCCAAATGGCTATTTTTGTCAAGGTGAAGATAAACTTCATATGAAGTGTCTTCAGTGCCCATCCTCCTCTCTGAAGTAAATCATTGCTGCCAGGAACAGACATGCCTCACTGTTCAGAAAGTCTAAATTTTAAAAATATTTTAAATGCCATATTCTGTAGGTCTTTGAAGTATTTGAAGATTACCTATCTATCTGAAATATCTCTATGTATATGTAGAAGACTTAAGTAACATGGCTGAGTATGATTATCATAGATGACTAATTATTAATCTATTTTTAATTATCCATTACAATTTAAAATGAGCTATACAAACATAATACCTTAAACATGAGTAGAAATATGCACACAGTATAACAAAATTAACTTTAAGTTTATATCAATAGACTAAAGTCTATACCAATGTAAAACATTTTAAACAAGTTGTTGCTTTTTAGAAGTAAGTTTCTTAATCTACCCTTTTATTCTATTATATCTATATTATATCCCCTTTTCTTCTTTAGAAAGAGATCGCATTTATAATCAACCTGTTTTAAAGAAAAATATTGGTTTTTCTCTGTCCCATACCACTCCATTGTTTTTAAACTAGCTAACTGTCAACTCCTGGCTGTCTCTTCTTTCCTTCCTGTCCACTTGATTGGCAGATGCTGTGTCTGTAACTACCTGAGTTTGCCCTGTCCGTGCACCAAGTCATTCAAGCCTCTTTTTTAACCATCGCTGTGCACAGTTGTTATCCTTTTCACCATTCCTTTGGTTGCCTGCTTGGCCTGCTGTAGTATAACCAGATGTGGTTTGCCTGCTTCTTCTCTTCCCACTCACCACCCCATATGCACAGAATGGGCATCTAAAATAGGTCACGTGTCCTCTGTGACATTTTAGCAACCTGTTCTCTCAGCTCATGATCACTTTTCTTCTGATATCGTGTTCTTTTTCCTCCTCAGCCTCCCACTCTGATTTTCACTGAAATAACTGCACCCTTCATCATGTAACCATGTTTCCTGTTGTCCTAGCTCATTTTCTGCAATATCTCCTCTGACTCCAGAGTCTTCCCAGTCACTTCAATAGGCCTGGCTTGTTGTCCCACTAGAGCTGGCTGTGTTCTGGTTTCCTCACACCTGCCTTAGCAACTACACTCTATCTGGGCCTTAGCTGTTCTACTTCCTCCTCACTGTCCAGATTCAGCAGATGACTTAGCCTATCTCACTGACCTTGATCCACCAGAATCCTGACTTTTACTTCCTCTGTGGGCTGTGTTGGCCAATGCCCATCCCTACTTCCAGGTCCAACAGCTTGTGTGATGGGTCTACTTGGATTCCTGATAGCCCAATATTCTTCCAACTTAGCTGCCAAATCGTTCCTCCCATTTTTTGCTTTGTCAGTTTAGTACCAATTCTTGCCTGTAGCATCTTACATTCCAAGATACATTCAGAGTATGACCACCTCTAATTCCTTTTCTGCTTCTCGACCTACCTAAACTGTTGCTTCTTGCCTGAGTTAGTGGGAAACCACCAACTTAGAGCCGCTGCCCCCCCCCCCCCCCACGCACGCGTGCACTGTTGGCATTCCTGTCACTCAAGGTTAACCAAGGAAGTAGAATCAGTGTTAGCAGCATAGAAGCTAGTTCATGCCTACATTGGTCCTCCTCAGACCTCAAGGTGGAGGTTACTGTTTCCTTGCCTCCCTGTTGTTTCACACACTGAAAATCAGGAGCTTGTTCCCTGGGAAGCTCTTGCTCCATTCCCAGGTATTCATGTGTGAGGACAGCATTCAAATGAGTCAAAGAAGCAGAAGCCAGTGGTTGTCCATGCAGGATAAAGCCCTGTAGGTAGTGGTTTTTCTCCCTTCTACACACATGCATATGAAGCCTGTAAATGAGCTCTCTTCTGCAAGTGTCTGTTCTTCTGCACATACGGATTGTTTGTTCTCTTTGTTGTATAACAATAAGATAGGATTTCAACCTCCCTAAACTAGTTCCATAAAATGCTTTATACGCTGCATAGAATCTTGGTTGTTAAAGTACACACTACAGTTTGTATAATTATTCCATATGGTGAATGAACGATTTTGAAGATCCTCCTTATGCTGAATCTTTACAAAGAATAGTGTTCTGAAATTTTACTTTTTAGATACAAGGACAAGGGCCTTTTAAAGTTAATTATTATACACTTTCAGAAATGGTATTGGAACATATGAGTGCTGTGTGTGTGTTTACCCTTTTTGCTTCTGGGCCACATGCCCCTGTGGTACATGGTTTAATGACTCTGTTGCATGTGTAATGTGTATGCTGTTGCCTTAAGCTTCTGTTGAAGGGGTGAAGCCCTGTGTTGCTCACTATACCTTTCCAGCTGGTCACAGGGCAGCATTTGTTAATGTGGATTTTACAGCAGTTAGTGCTCTACTAGTTATTTGGCAAGTGGATTTCTGTAGTAATGAAAGTGGTGTGAGTATGAGTGGGGCTTTCTCTCTTGGTTGACTTGAAAACATATTTTTCTGTCACTTCATTATTCAGGCCAAAACACTAAGAAAACTGATCCAGCAAACATTTAGGCAGTTTGCCAACCTTAATAGAGAAGAAAGCATCCTGAAATTCTTTGAGATTCTCTCTCCAGTGTACAGATTTGACAAAGAATGCTTCAAGTGTGCCCTTGGGGTAAGTGTGTGGGACCTTGGAAGATGGAGACTAGTTTAATTTCTTCTGCTTTTTTTTTTTTTTTAATCCATGTGTATTTATTGAAGGAAAACTAATTTGTCATAGTTTTTAACAAACAAAAATGCTATTTTTGACACTAAGCATAAGGGAAAAGCAGGAAGAACATATATTAGTAAAATAATAAATTCATAATAGTGTGTCTGTTCATAATGGGTGTTTTTATTCTGGCCTGCAATTTGATTAGCTGTTCTCCAAGGACTAGTTTGCCTGTTGAGATAATCTTCCTAGAGAAAGCAGTGACTTCCCAGATTGAAGAGTGACTGCAATTAATCTTGTCCAGACTCAGTAGATCTGGTGTCAGTGACGTTATAAATATTTTATCTTATTTGATTAGCTAGATTAACAGCAAACCAAGTCCTCTCCCAACCCAAGTCTTTTGATATATTTATGACTCCAGTTCTAAAATCATTTTTTTCTTCTGGCTTTCCTGTTCCCACCTGTTTGATCTTCCAAAGTCAAGTTGGATTATTTCCGTGGAACTGGCGATTGGCCCAGAAGAAGGGATCAGTTACCTGACAGACAAGGGCTGCAATGTAAGTCTGTTTTTGGGAGGACTTGTGGATTTGGTTGTGGGCACAGAGGAATGAAGTTAAGGACTAGACAGGGTACTCCCATGAAAGACTCCATTCTGCATGGAAACTTGATCATTACATGGTCTTCTTGCTCAGGTGGGGTGTGGGAGACACTTAAACTTCAGTGTATTGCCTTTGGAATTCCATAGCCTTGAAAGGAAATGAATAAGGCAAATTAGGTGGTGGTGAGTAAAAACTGATGGGGCTGTTCCAGCTTACCATGTGAGGCTGTATAACTAACTTCTGGATGTGATTTTAGTATATTTGTACTGACATTTTACTCTTTAATCTTTATGTGTTAATTCCAAAAAAAAAATCATAATTTTTAATTCTGAATCTTTGTTGCCCTTACTACCTCACTGAGGAAAAATCCTGGAGAGAGAAATCCTCAGTTTGTCTCACTGCTGTGTGCCCCTGTTTTGTGCTTTAGCAAAAAAGCTGCTGAGCACTTGCTTGTTCCAGGTGCTGGCCAGGGGCTTGCAAAGAAGGCCAAACAAACTGCAGCTCTTTGATGGAGTCCGCAGTCAGGCACTCGGGGAAAGTGTGTATGTATGGAGTCTGTGCCGTTTGATGATGAGTGCAAGTTGCAAGGCCTGCCAGGGTTATGGCGTGAGGATGTGAGCCTGTGTGGACAGTGGCCGGCAGTGTGGCTCTGAGGTCTTCCTTGTGGGCTCATACGAGCAGGTGTGCCTTTTCACGGGTATGGATTTCTGATCACAAGTTTGTATCTGTGCTTGGTATGACTTTGTACATGTACTCCTTGCTGTCCATTCCCACTCTGCTCTGCTTCTGCCCTACATTCCTTTCTCTTTAGCAGTTTCTGTGCCTACATATAAGTGACAGCAACTGTTCTGTGTTTTCTCCTCACTCTTGTCTATTGAATGGAAATGGAAATGAAAATGCAGCAAGCACATATCCTGCCTCTTGTTCATCTTGCCTGTGAGCCTACCTTCCAGTCTACCTGGCACTGGTGGCCACCTGGGAGTGTCTCATTCACTGAACTTTCAAATTTCTGCTCCAAACCATGTTGAAATAACTATTCTTTCTTTGTTTGTTTGTTCATTCATTCATTTTTCATGTCAGCAGGTAGGTACGTGTACCCATGTGTGTACATGCAGAGGCCAGAGGAGGACATCTTCCTCTATCATTTTCCTCCTTAATCCCTCTAGACAGTGTCTCTTACTGAACCTGAAGCTCACTGGTTAGGCTGACTGGCCTGTGCACTCCCAGGGTTATCCTGCCTTGTCCACTCTCCTCTGTAGCTCTGAGGCATGCATGGCCGTGCATGACCTTTTCCCAGAGGGGTTAGGGCTTTGAGGCCAGATCTTCATGCTTGCACAGCATACAGTCTTAACCACTGCTCCATCTCCTCAGAGCCCCGAAGAAGTGTTCTTTTGCATGTATTTTTAGAAACTGCTACTTTCTCTCTAGTGGAAGAGATTCCCAAGTGAGTCTTTTTTAATTTGAAAAGAACTTGCCAGGTTGCTTCTAAGAAAGGCTGGGAAACTTCTGCCATTGACGATGTGGGCATGTTGGTTTTCCTACTTCCAGATTCCACCATTTTTATAGTACTTGTCGTTTTTCCCATTTCATTTGTTTTATGTTGCTTTTGTTGGTGCTGTTGTTGCTGTTTTGAGACAGGGTCTTGCTTTGACTTACTGGGTGACCTAGGCCATCTTCATACTCAGTGGAAATCTGCCTTTGACCACCCATATGCTGAAATCACAGGTGTGAGCTACCACACCTGGATTCATCTTTACATCTGAGTAAGTTAGAAGCACTTTTTATTCTTATGTCAATCTGATGTAAAGCAAACATCCTGGGAATGGAAGCTGGCCCTTTGGGTTCACTGTTTGGACTGTGCCTGTGTTACCAGCATAGATGTTTTTTTCTTTGTAATTTGTCTCCTCCTCACAGACCTGAGAATCTGAAATGTTTTCCTTTGTTCCATTTTTTTCTGTCCCCAATTTCATATTTAAACACACTAATCTCAATACCCCACCCCACTCCACTTACTTCTCCACTCACTGCCTTGACTTGGGGCCATTGGTGACTTTTCAATAAATGCTGCATCACAGAAGAAAACAGAATGGTATCTATCTCTGAGACCCACTGTAACAAGAACTTGAACCCAAATAGATCCACACATGAAAAGTAAAAATGATAGTCTAAAAGAAAACAAAAGTTATCTCATGACTGTGGTGAGGGCCTTCTCCCCACCCCTCTTTCCCTGAGACATGGTTTCTGTGTATCTGTGGTTGGCCTAGTCACTATGTAGACCAGGCTGGCCTCAAACTCACAGAGATTTACCTGTCTCTGTCTCCTCCCTAGTTCTGGGACTATAGGCATGTACCACCACACTTGTCATGGATGTAATTTTTTAAAAATAGGATGTAAAAATGGTAACTCAGTAAAATTTTTGATAAATTGAATAGAAATTAAAGCCAGGTGGTGGTTGTGCATGACTTTAATCCCAGCACTTGGGAAGCAGCTAGCTCTCTGAGTTCGAGGCCAGCCTGGTCTACAGAGCTAGTTCCAGGAGAGCTAGGGCTACACAAAGAAATCCTGTCTCAAAAGGCCATTAAAAGAAAAGAAAGAAAGAAAAAAGAGAAATTAAGAATTTCTGGGGGAAAAAAGAATAGACTCATGTACATTGTCCTCTGACCTTGACATATGCATCATAGTGCATGTACATGTGATCACACACACATACACCAAAAAAAAAAAAAAAAAAGAAAAAAAGAAAAAGAAAGAAAGAAAGAAAACCTGAAAAAAATATTTAAGAGAGTGGATGCACTGGAGAGATGGCTCAGAGGTTAAGAGCACTGGCTGTTCTTCCTAGAGGTCCTGAGTTCAATCCCCAGCATCCACATATTGGCTCACAACCATCTATAATGAGATCTGGTGCCCCCTTCTGGCGGTAGGCAGAAGACTGTATACAGGAAGGGAGGGAGGAAGGGAGGGAGGAAGGGAGGGAGGAAGGAAGGGTTTATTTAAAAAAAATTTCATCAAAAGATGACATAAAAGCCAGGTATTTATCATGAATACATTTGATAAAAAGCTCCTTAATTTAAGACTAAAGAATGATTGCAAATAGGAAAAACACAGCCAACCTAAGAGATCCCCAAATGGTCAGTGAATAGATGAAAAGTACAGTATACTACTGCCACTACCAGCTGGCAGTAGCACATTGTCTTTTTCAGCTCTTAGGTGGGTGAGTGAAACTGAGGGGCAGGACAGATGTTCAGGACAGATCCAGGAACAGCACTGGCAGTCATTACCGCAGCAGGAGCACTCAGTCCCCTGGCATGAAATGTAAATGTCAGGGCTCTTCAGAAAGCCTGACAGTGTCCAGTCTTATATGACTTAATGATTTTGAGGCGTAGCCCTTAGATTCAGTTTGTACTCATTTTTCTTGCAAGATTTGTTTATCATTTTACATTTATGTCCTCCTTTCTATCTCCAGTGTTATACATAGTTCAAGATGGAGAGCCTTCCTCTCCATTTTGTCTAGAGGTGAAGATGAAAAAGAGGGTTTAGAGAGCTGAAAAAGGCTCAGCTCTGGAGTACATTGCAGAGCTACCACTATCTTAATAGCTTTATGATTTGGGGGGCCATTCCTTCATAACTGTGTCTGTGTCTCCTTCTTGATGAAGTGATGGTGATTACAGCTACAGGGAGAAGTAGATACTGAGCAGTTGAGGTACTTATATCCTGTCCTTGCACAGTATAAGCCTATAGTAAACGCTCGCCTTTGTTGATAGGTGTCAGCCGTTGTTGTGCGTATTGCAGGTGAGCAGCTAAGTATGGCAGCACAGACATTTATAAGTGATCTAGCCTGTTTTCCTCTGAATGGGCCGTTACTTTTGTCCTCTGCTTCTTGTTCTCCTGGTCTGCCCTACTGATGCCAGTATCTCTTCCTGATAACACACTGATCCAAGAGATTGCTGTGGTTTGATTTTTGGCTCAGAGATACTCTTTTGATAGATTTCTGTATGGCATTCTCTGTAGGTCCTTTTCCTTAGATGTTTTAGAACCAGATCTTAATTCACTAATGGAAAGTATGTCATTAGAGCTTGGCTTGTGGATCAGTGCCTTACCAAACACTGCGATTCCAGCACTGTACACACAGTGTGACTTTATGTAGGACAATCCTTGTTAAGTTTTAATAACATGCCTTTAATATTTTTAAGTTATACCCTCTAAACCGAGTGTGATGGCACACACTTGTAATCCCAGTCATACAAGAGAGACTTGAAGCAGTAAAATTGCTATAAAGGATTTACTAATAAACTTGCTTAGGAAAGATTAAGTTGTACAATGTAGAATTTAGTTAAAGGAGCACTGCCTCCAATCTAACTGGAAGGTAAGTAGTGCACTTGCCAGACTTAGAAACTGTAAGAAAGAAAATTGGTACCATTATTGAAGTTTAGGCTTGCTGAGAAAGTGTCTGCTAATGTTTACTCACTTTATTCAGTTATCAGGAGATTGACCTCTTGATTAGGCCCAATTCCAAAAACAAAAGGATGCAACTCCAATTTATAACCAGACATTAGACTCATCTCCATATCAAATAATCTGCCTCAGAGAGGCAACACAGGTCACTTAATGGTAGTCACAGCCACCATTAAGTCCTAGTCTGCCCTTAAGTCCCCTGTGTCTTATCAGGAAAAGCATAATTCTGCCAGGTGGGACCCTGGGTACCAGCTATTTGAAAAAGACAACACCAGTGTACTTAAGAATATCTTTGCTGTGTAAATCTCCTATCTGCCCAAGTGGCCATGGCCACTCTTGCAATCTCTTGTATCTCTCTCTCTCTGTGCCTCCCTCCCTCTCTCCCTTCCTCCCTTCTTCCCTCCCTCCCTCCCTGTTTCCTTTCCTTCATCGATTCTTTGGATTTCACATCATGCATCTCTGTCCCACTCATCTCCCTGTCCCCTTGTTTCCACTCACTGCCCTTGCAACCTCCCCCCAAAACAAAACTTAAACAAAATAAACAAAACCAAAAAAATATCAGCATGAAACTGTAGTGTGGTTCAGTGAGTCTCACAATATACCCTTTAGTCCATACTTCTTTAAGTATTCCTTGCAGTGAGGCATTGGTCTGGTTCGAGGCCTCTGGCTTCTGCTATGCCCTTGATACTGGGTCCTCACTGGGACTCCTCTTAGGTATCCTATTGTTGCCTTGTGTCATGGAGATCCTGTAGTTTTTGGATCTGTAGGTATAGCTCCTTAAAATGTTCTAGCAGTTTGTAGGTGGGCATTGGGGTTGGCTACCTCGCAGTCTTGGTTCTGGACCTGAGTGGTAGCTGGGTGGTCAGCCTGCCAGCTTTCCCTTATCATCACCACCCAGGTAAGCTCTCTAGCACTGCCCTGGCTAGCTCACCCAGTATAGCAGACAGCAAGAAGTGGGACCAGTTCTGCTCTCATACCCTCCTGTCTCTAAACTGTTTAAAGTATAACTTGGTGCTGTGATCTGACAAATGTTTAAGGATGACAGCATGTGTGGAATGCATAAGCCTAAGGCCTATATAAGTTGGTTAATTTTTCTGCTTGAGGCCAGTTTCCCTTTGGGCATTAGCTAGAACCAAATGTATGCTGTTATTAAAGAACTTTTCTTTACTTTTCCTGAGCGTGTAGAGTGAATTCTTACTGGGAAGGCATATTATTTCTATAATATTAGCACTTGGAAAATGAAGGCAGGTATAAAGACTGTTAGAGGCCAGGTTGGACTCTTAGAGGAAGTTCTAGGCCAGCCTGGGCTAAATGATAACTTGTCAACAAACAAACAAACAAACAAACAAAAACCCCTTTGGTCTTCTGATTAGATTTAATTGTGAGTAACTCTATTATTATGTTAAGGACCTTGTATCCTGTTCTTCCATTATCTGCTTACAGCTCCTATTGTAGATTATGTGAATGCACAAGCCACTCCTTTATAGTACTGCATTGTTGTGTAAATGCTTACTATATTTGTAACTTGTGTAATTTTTTCAGCTTTTAAAGTATCTGCTCCTATTGAGAATTCCATCCTGTTTCTTGAAGTGGACAAGTGGTTTATGGTTCTTCATTCCTTTCTATGGAATGAATTTTCTCTTGCCCTCTCATTTAACTAGGTCTCCTTAAGATGTTACTATAGTCAGGCATGCCTAAACCTGGAAGGAAGCCCACAGGGCCATTGCATCATGACTGTTCACCAGAGCAGAGTGTCTCTGACTTAGGAAGGCTGTCTTGAGGAGAATAGGCTGATGGTTGGGTCCAGAAAGAATCACATAACATCTAGCATACCCCAGACACTGAGATTTCCTCTATGACCCAAGAGTTTTTCTTTTCCTTCCCAAAGCCAACACACCTAGCCGACTTCAACCAAGTACAGACCATTCAGTATTCAAATAGTGAAGACAAAGACAGGAAAGGAATGCTACAACTCAAAATTGCTGGCGCCCCTGAGGTAAGGGATTCTTGCCCTTAAAAATCTGACCCAGAAGAGAAGTTGGATTAGTAGAGAGGTGGAGAGGATCTGGGAGGGGTTGGAGGAGGGGGGAAATCATCATCAACATATATTGTCTGAAAAAAACTTATTTATTTAATTTAAAAAACAAAACAACTGATCCAGGGTTAGTGTTTTGAAATGACTTCTCTGGGGGTAAGGATGAAGTGTTCATGGGTAATCATACTCACAATTTCTTCATGTATAAAGATTTGAAAAGGTGGTTAAATGTCTCCAAGATAAGAGAGGAGTAGATTTTAAAGATCAAGAATACTGCCATAATTAGAGACCACTGTGAAGTGAGAAGGAAGTCAGTTAGAATTGTGCGCACTGTGAGTGTTGCTGTTCCTGGACAGTGTTGGAAGCCTCTCTGGGCTGTGTGGTGGAATAAGCAGCAGCACATAGTGGCTCACTGCTGTAAGTCCAGTCCCTGGATTCCAGGACAGCTCTCAGCATGGACCACATAGCAAGACCCTATCTCAAAACCACCCGTGAAGAAGAAAGAAAACAAAATAGAAACAAAGTAGTAAGTGACAAACAAGACTGTGAACTCTAGACAGAGCATGTTGAAAAGCAGTTGGGCTGTTGTGCCACAACTTTGCCTGTGGCTGAACTCTCCTCACCAGGCTCCTTCACCAGTGTCCTGCCCTGTGATCCCAAGTCACTGACATCTGAAGTTGACATATAGAAATTGTTTATCAGATTAGCAAATCCTAGCATGAAGTATAGAAAACTTGTTGCAAATCAGTTTCCTGCAGAGATCCCAGTGCACACTGAAGCTGCTCTCTGAAGCAAGCTATTCATTTGGAATGACTGTGAACAACCATGGGAACCAGGACATGCTTGGTTGTGAAAATAAAATATAGCTTTTGTTGTCTTCATGTTAACACTTAGAAATAGGTCTTTAGGCAGTTTATCTAATACAGCCTGCCTCATGTGAAAATGATTTTGAAGCCTCTGGACAAACATGCTATTAATGCAGAAAGACTGAAATTTAATCAATTTCCTCTAATGATAGTAAAATAAGATGGTTGATTAAAGATTTCTTGTATATTAGTCTCTAGATAAGTTGTACTTAGCTTATTACTTGAATTCTTCTCTTAGAGTGTGTCCAAGGAGCCAGACTTTCTAAAGAAAAACATTTTTTTCTGCCACCTTTTGTAAAAGTGAGCCTTAGTTTCAGTGCTTTTTATGTTATGCTCTGAGAGTGTCTCCTGCCACACATCCCAGGAATGATGTCCTTACGTACCAAATTACCTTTCCTCACTTAAATCTGGCAGATGTTTCTTTCCTACTCCTCTGTATTCAAGTGTATGCAGAGTTGTGATGTCATAGTGCAGCTGTCCCTTTGATTACTGGGAAGAACAATAATGTCTCTTTCTTTTTCTTTCCCATTAGCCTCTGACAGTGACGGCACCATCCCTAACCATTGCAGAGAACATGGCTGACCTGATCGATGGATACTGCCGGCTGGTAAACGGAGCCACACAGTCCTTCATCATCAGACCACAGAAAGGTGAGTTTCTGTTTTCACTCCTGCTGCACTGGTAAGACAAGCTCACCCCAGCAGCAAGGTTCTCACTGCAAATGTGAAGGCCAGATGAGTTGTTGTGACCTGAATGCTTGTTTTTCTAGGGACAATGGTCCAAGTCATAGCCCACAGACTTGAAACTGAACTGGAGTGCACTGTGACAGTATAGGGCTTTGATTAACCCTTAAAATAGCTCCTGAGTTACCATTAGTTCTTTCAGCTCTGGAGATTCTTCCCCAGTTCTTTTTCAAGTGTCCCTTGTAATTCATGTTGAAGTTTCTATCCTTTTTTTTTTTTTTTTTTCCATTTTAGTTTGGTTTGGTTTTTCTGTACTTTTCAAATGTTTGTAGGTGACAAACAAAATAAATTCTATGTGAATATATGCAATCAAAGATATGAGTGAATAGCAATGTGTCCTTAGAAATGAGGCTCTATCACCTCAGAATGAAGGAGAGCTTTGTAAATATAGTGCAAAGGATGAGGGTATCCTGAGGATGTGGATTTCTGAAGCAGTCTTTGAAAACAATCCAAGTGGATCAGTGGAATGCAAGGAGAGCCTGGGCTTTGGCGGCATACTAACTGGTGCAGTATACTGTGTGTCCTGCCATGAACTGTGTTTACTCTGTAGACCCCAGGCTAGTTACCATATAGCTCTTTGAGAGCTGCCTCATGGCCAGGTACACTAGAGATGGTCAGGGAAGGGTAAACAGTCTGTGACAGTGTGCTCTGAGGGGCTCAGAAACATGAGAGGGCTAAGCAGTGTCCAAGGTTCCCAGGAAAGTTCCTATAAGGGTTGAGGAGGAAACTGGATTATAAGGAAAAAAACTCTGAACTGAAGGCAGCCATCATTTAAGAGGACCACAACACTTATGGGAGCTGGCATCCAGTAGGGATAGATGGGAGGGTCTCAATTGGCTATGTGGACATGCTACTTCTGGTGTCCTATAGGGTATCGGTTCTCAACCTGTGGGTCACAACCATCAGAAAACACACATTTCTGATGGTCTTAGGAACTGAGACACTGCTCAGTAGTAAAATTATAGTTATGAAGTAGCAACAAAAATAAGTTTATGATTGGGGGTTCTTGAGACCATTGGAAATGTTTGTTTTTTGCTGCTCTAGGGCCTTCCCTTCTCATCTCTGAATTTTTCTGCAGGTGCACACATTGTACTTCTCTTGTAGATTCCAAATGTTACTTGTAAATCATTTTCTCAAAGCAGAATGTTCAGGCTTTTGGCAAGGTACCTAGACTTTGATTTTAAGGGTTCCTTAATACTTAGTCATTTGGGAAGACTTTTTTTTTAACCAACTTGTCATATCTCTTTATTAGGAGTTGGCATATCTTTAAACAATGCAAATTCAAACTCACTTATGTTTGTTGTGAGTTTTGTATGGAAAACCATAAAAACCTAAAATAGAATTGTCTAATGGCTTGGCTATAAAAAACTGCCACTAAACACCAGAATAAGGCTTCTCCTTCCTAGACTTATGTGCATACTCTTCTTCTAATGGATTCCAAGATGCCTCTCATGTATCTTCCCTTTTTCCTCCCAGAAGGTGAACGGGCGTTGCCATCGATACCAAAGTAAGTGCTCATTTGTGTATCCTTACTTGGTTTTGTTAGAAACTTAAAAAAAAAAAAAATCATTAGGCTTTATTATATTTTCCTGAAAAGTTAAATTTCTGTTTATATGCAAGGACCTAGAAAACATTTCCAAACATGAATCACATAAGTTGTAAGTTAGATATGGAATGTAGATTTAATGAAGAAGTTTCAAAAATTAGTTTTCCCCCTTATTTCAAGTTTAATAAGGGATCTAAAGATGGTTATGAAAGAGGCTTAGACACCATTCACTTCATGGTGTCATCACCTTTTAAAAAATGTGAAAATAGGCATTATCCTCTTACAATTAGGAAAATGAAAGATGTAACTGGTGGTTTGCTGTTCATTACAAATTCCATAAGGTATGTTGATCTATAATATTATTAAATCAAATAGCAGTGCAAAAAAATTACATTGTTACTTCTGAATTCTTAGCATGCTAGGAAACTGGGGCCAAGGTATGAAGGTAAAAAATTCTAGCCATGTAGACAAACAGGCAGCTAAACAGTAGAAGGCTGTTACATCTCAGATGCTTAGGAAGCAATGGAGATGTGGAAGCCTAGGACAAGGAGGGTTACACCTGGGCTTGTCTTTGTTCTGTTCTGTGCTCTCTGCTCTTTAGCCACGTCTTCCTCTTCTCTTTGCTAGATGCATTCGATAATGTGTTTTGCCTGCCTCCTCACATTCTTCCCCTGTCCCTCATAGTTAGCATCACCTATCAAGGCTATCCCAGTAGGTGCTGTATTGGGGACCTCAAGCCCACTCAGGCTGAGTTGTATTGGAGTCAGAAAAGCATGACTTACTACCGAAAAAAAGGAAAGGGTCTAGCCATAGTCCAAGGAAATCAAGGAAAATCTTCAAGAGTCCCACAGGATACACTGAGATCCTAAGCATGTATAAAGGCTTGTCCGTGATGACTTGGTGCTAGGGTTTTTGAGGGTCTGGTCAGGTATATACCCCCTGTCAGCTCTGTCCTGTATACCTATTGAGCCCTCCTGTTTACTTCAGCCCCTCACCAAAGTGTCCTAAATAAAGCTCTTCTCTGACATGTGACCTTCCAGAGCCTACCTGACTTGCTGATACCTCTAGCCTTAGTTTTCTGTTTCTCACATTTGGTCTTGTATAATTGCTTAAGGACTAGGAAGAGGAGGTGTTCCTTATGAATAAAAACCAAGGAAACAGTTGACAAATGTAGAACTCCTATTTTTAAAGGATGTATTATTATTTGTGTGTGAGTGCATGTCCCCACATGATGTGTATGTCTGGGCATGCGTCACACAACACCAGCATGGAGATCATGAAGTCATTTCTCTCTCCTTTCACTGTACATAAGTTCCAGGGACCAAACATGGCTGCCAGGCTTGCAATGCTATCACTTTTCCCTGTTGAGCCATCTCCCCAGCATGTGGGAGTCCTTTTTTCCCCTGTTTGGTGGATTTAAACTGTGTTCATATTTTTAAAATGTCTTTAAAATATTTTTTATCTCAATCTGTTAATAATAGCAATATATGCATGTACTTCTTAACTTTTTATATGCTATAAATCTCAAAAGGTTCAAATGCTACCATGTTTTAAATTAGTTTTTATTTTTTTATATTCATGAGAGAGAGAGAGAGAGAGAGAGAGAGTGTGTGTGTGTGTGTGTGTGTGTGTGTGTGTACACACATCTGTGAGCACACACATGCCCCAGTGCACTTATATCAATCTGAGGACAGCATGTAAGAATCCATTCTGTCCTTCCAGCATGTGGGTCCCAGGGAGCAAACTCAGATCATCAGGGTTGGTGACAAGAGCCTTTACCTGCTGAACTATCTTCCTGGCCTTCAATTTAGGTTTTAAAGAGCAACTCAGTTCTATTTGCATAGTTCTTTATAACTTTTGGGCAGTTTTTTACAATCTGACTTTTAAGCAGAAACCTTAGATAGCCTTTACATTACATATTACATAGTATTACATAGTTCCAAGTCACCTTTGTGAGCAGCTTTCTCCAGGCACTTTTTAGACTGATTAATTTAATTAATCTGCTTTTTTGAGATGCTGAGGATGAGTCCCAGAGCCTCAAATGCATTAAACAAGTGCTCTGTCATTGAGCTACCTTCCCTACCCCAGTTGTCTGTTTCAATTTCGAGTTTTAGAAACAGATGCCTGTTTGACCGGGACAGGTGTTGGGTCCTGGGAAGGACAGCACTTACACTTTGTTGGCTCTGTTGCAGGTTGGCCAACAGTGAAAAGCAAGGCATGCGGACACATGCAGTCTCTGTGTCAGGTAAGGATCTTAAGGTAGAGACCTAGAAGAGCAAGCTGCAGGGTGGATGGTGTGGATGGCACTCTGTGTTCAGTTCATCTGCTTAGAACATGAAGCACCTGTGTGGTTTTACTGTCATGAAGTAGCTGTCCATATAGACTTTATTGGAGATAAAGGGTATGTAGGGCTTCAGATTGTTTCAACGCCATGCTCTGTGTAGAGTGAAAACCTTAACTTTTGAAATTGTCATTATAATTTATCTTTACAGTTCAGCAGGATTTAACAGAATATACTTTATATTGTGTGTTTGAAGTTCAAATTGTGATTTTTAAATGGTTTTCATCTTTCATGATTAACATAATGATTATTTAATACAGTCAAGGTACTGCATAAGCATTATCTTAACTATTTGTGTAGTGATGTTTTTGTTATGTTTTCAAAGTGTTTGTGCCCTTCTCCCCTCATCTAAAAATGTGGAGGATAGAAGAATTTTAGGGAGGGGCAGAAAAAGACACTTTCCAAGGGCCCCAGCTGTTTATCTTAACATATATATACCCTATTGTCATACATGTATGTGTATATGTTACTGCATACCATCTGTTCTCATCTATGCCTGTGAACTTAAAGGGTATAGTTCTAAAATAATACCTTCTGGTACATTCAGTATGTGACAGATGAGACTGGATTCCTGTTTGTTTGTTTTGAGTCAGTTTTTCTTGAAGTTGAGTTTTGTGTTTTTGCCCAGTTGTTTCTGGATCCTCTTTTGGTGCACAACATACGGATGTATCTATTTATTCTCTTCTTTGACTATAGACATCCCACAACCCCTTACTCCACAGGTGTTTGCGTTTGTGATACACTTAGGCAGAGTCACTCTGTTAGTCCGCAACACTGTCGTGCTCTGATGGCCTAGAGCCAATAGCTAGCTACTTCCTGGCAGGGTGCAGAGAAGCTCTTAGTTCCGGATTTGGTCTCACTGGACAGTGTCAGGACTGCTGCATGTTTTCCAGAACATGTCAGTCATTTGAGAGCCTAAATCATGACTTAGGAAGAAGCCCAGACTTCTAGAAGGGTTACTGGGTGTCATCAACCCTTTGTACAGTTCTTGTTCAGCTTATGGTGGGTATAGGTATTGATTCTGTGGACTCATCAGGCCCTCACAGTTTTTAATGTGGTGGAAGGAGAAAGGCTCACATGCCTTAGTAGGAGTCCAGAGGAAAGCAGCAGCCCCTCAGTCTTTGAGGCTGAATCTTCAGTGTGGTCTGTAGGATAGATGGGTGAGGTCTGAGTACCACTTAATCATCAGACACCGAAATATGTGTGCCCTGTAGAAAGGCTGCAGGTGACTCTCAGGTACTGATGACTGTGTTTGCCACAATCCCCACACTTGCCCAGACACAGGAGTGAGCTCAGACTTCCTCTTGGGCTAGAGAACATCATTCTGCTGTTTACCTTTGGGTGTTATAGAAGTCCTAGGCCCTACAGCTATTATATCCTCATTCTTCAGGTTAGAGCCTCACGTTCTTTCAACAGTTGGTCAGCATCAAAGCTCTGCATTTTGTCTCACAGCCAGCCCCTCCTTTTTGACACCCTGCCCCCAAGAAAGAAAAAGTTGGCCAGTTTTGGTTGTTATTGTTGTTTTGAAACCAAACCTTTGTAGCCCAGGCTGTCCTGAAGTTCTTGATGTTCCTACTGAGTCCCCTAAATCCTAGGATTATTGGTATGTGTGTTGCCTGAGTGGCTGGATTTTAGTGAGTGCTGTTATGTTCTATTTTGCTTTATGGTCTATGTTCTTTTTCTATGAATTAACTCTTGAAATCCCTCTAACAGACTGCTAAGATCATCTCTCTTAGTTACAGATGAGGGGACTAAAGCCCAAGATGTTATAAAATGTGCTGAAGTTATACATGTGAGCAAAATTAGAATCACTATGCAAACTTGGGCATCTGCCTCAAACTCCATTTTAATTTCTTAGGATTATTCTGCCTTTGTTTTATTCTCCTTGGGTATCTAAGGAGGAATTGTGTTCCATTCTCTGAGTTATGTTTTTCAGAAAAAAAAATTACCAGAAAAATTTTATGCCTACCAGATGACATTCAGACTCTTCAGATTCTGCCTAGCTCAGTTGTTCATGCCATCCCTTAGTCTCAGCCTGCCTTTCTACTCTGGACATTTTCCTCAGCCATGTTGTTTGTCATTCACATTATGCTAGAGATTGTGGTCACTCTCTTCAGAGCTGTTCTATTATCTTGTTCTGCCCTTCTTTACACAACAATCTTTCCATCTCTAAAAGCTGATAGGCAGTACTTTGGTTGTTGACTATCCCTGCTCAGTTCCCAAACCCAGGCAGAGACAAGTGATCAGTGACAGAGCTGGTGTTTTAGCCCTGTTGATCACACCATCCAATGCTTGCTCCTAGGCAAATTCAGGTTTGTAAATCTTGTCTTCACAGACTGTAAAGCAGAATCCACCTATGCTGGAGCCTGTGTCTTTGTTAATGTGATACCTAGCCGACGGTGCTGTGCTATAAGCAGACCCCAAGATTATTGCTTGAGTTTACTGTTTGTTTTCCATGTGGGGTGAGATGCTGACTCTCTACTGTCTATAAGACAGTGTCCCAGGCTATCCTCAGAGATCTACAAGTGTGCCCTGAGTGACTGTGGCCCTTGGTCTTGGCTTGCTGTTGGAACAATGTTGATCTGAGGACATTTCCCAGATCATAGAGTAAAGCTGACTGTAAGTGTTTTAAAGACTTAACTGTGTTTGGTGGGTTATTGTTGTTTCGTTTTTTTTAATTTTCTAAGAATAAGCAGGCTCTTGATTGAGCCCCCAAACCTCAAGTGTGAGTAGAAGTCTGTGATAGTTGCTATTCTGTACTCTATGGCCCTTACGTGATATTTGGACCATGCAAAATCAGACTATAGATTATGCATTTTCTCTTTTATGTATCTCTATGGAAATGGCTGCAGTGGTCTTTTTTTTAATCTGGCAGAAATATATATTTATTTATTTCTGTTGATCCTTCTGTACTACTTTGAGCTGAGGCTTTTTTTTTTTAAAGTCTTATTGCACATGTAAAAAATTTGTAACATTATTTCATTACACATAATTATATTTATATAGGATTACCTTTAGGTGTATTGAGTTAGTGTGTGAAACTTATTCTAACTACCAAGAAAACATTTAGCAAAATAAATGTTTGTATCAGCCTGCTTCATTTCAGATCCTAGAATATCTCAAATATGTTTGAGTGGTTTGTGATCTGTACAGGTCTGAGAAGTACCATGCTGGGAGTCTGTAATCATCCCTGCATCTCTTTCCTTGTCCACTCTTGTAGACTGGGTCTGTTGTTCATTGATTGCTATGCTGCTGCTTAGCAAATTCAAGTACTTATTTACATGCTTAGGGAATTGAAGTGGCTTGGTCAGGTTCATGTAGCAGTGAGTAATAGAGAGTCTGCTGGAAGCCTAGACCTTGAACTTCAAGAACTCATTCTCTTTTCATTAGACACCATTTATCATTGCAGAATCTTGATGTGTGCAGGGGTTTTTATATTTTAGCATGTGATTCCATTATAGAAATTCTCCCCATTTACCAGGAAAAATAAAGTACTGACTTTTCTGTTCAAATTCAAAAGTCTGCCTTCTATTCAGTTTGAAAGAGCTACTTATGCCTAATTTTACCATCTAGTTTGCATTGTGACAGTGCCATGCTTTCCAAAGTTGTCTATTCTGCTGCCAAATGCTCCCCCCACACTTTGATATAGGGTGTCATTCTGAAGCCTAGTCTGGATAGAATTTACTATATAGTGCAGCCTGGCTTATAACTCACTGGGATACTCCTACCTAAGCCTCCTACATGTTGCAATTACAAGGCATGTACCACCATGATTCAGAATGCTTGATTTAAAGACTATTCAGAGCCGGGCGGTGGTGGCACACGCCTGTAATCCCAGCACTTGGGAGGCAGAGGCAGGTGGATCTCTGTGAGTTTGAGGCCAGCCTGGTCTACAAAACGAGTTCCAGAACAACCTCCAAAGCTACAGAGAAACCCTGTCTCCAAAAAACAAAAAACAAAAAAAACCCCAAAAAAACAAAAAAAAAAAAGACTATTCAGAATTTAAAGGTGTAGAGCGGGGAGCCCTTCCCTAACTGAGTATTGCTAATTAGTACATAAGTTCATTTGGGCTAGGCCTGGTGGCACATGCCTTTAATCCCAGTACTTGGGAGGCAAAGGCTGGTGGATCTCTGAGTTTAATGCAAGCCTGGTCTACAGAGTGAGTTCTAGGACAGCCAGGGCTACACAGACAAGCCCTATCTCGAAAAAAATGGAAACAAAACAAAACAAAAAAAAAGTACAAGAAGTTTATTTGGAAGCCAGATGTGTTATACACATCTACAATCTCAGTTTCTTAGGGGGTTGAGGTAGGAGGATTATAAATTTGAGGTCAGCCTCTGCAAGAAGCCTAAGTGAGGCTGTATATTTGTTTGTTTGTTTTAAGCTAGATATGTAGCTTAGTAGTAGAACACTTACCTGGCATGTGCAAGACCTTATGTTCACTCCTAGGTACTGCCGGAGAAAAGTTCATTGTTGTAAATTATGTGCTTTATGATGTATTACAGGTATACTCTGAGAACCAGGAAAACTAGGAATTATTCTAGTCATATGGTCACAATAAACATGTTCTGAGTTGGCAGGTTAGTTTAGGAGGGAACTCTAAACCATTGAGAAGCTTCTATGGCATCTAGAACCACTGTGGCTGGTGATAGTGTGCACAGCTGAGGAGGGCGGGAGTGATAAGAACAGCCCACCCATGTTGCTTTTTGTTCATTCCCCCGTCCTGATATCATTAGAATTCGGTCTGTTACTAGTGATATCTGAGGGTGGCACTTAATCACATTGCTTTACTCTGTGGTTCCTGAAGAGTCTCAAGCACTCAGAGGTCATAGAGGCAAAGAAATACCAACATCGTTGGTTGAGAAATAGTGTCCTGTATGAGGGCCAGAGAGGAGGACTTCTGTTTTTACAAGTAGTCCTTGTGGGGTTTGTTTCTTGTCTTCCTTAACAGCATTCATACCAGGAGAAAAATAAATTGCTATCCAGAGTATTTTAAACAAAATGCATTTCTTTCTTTACAAAAGGGTGTTTTTTAGAGTAGGCAATGCTTAAGTATACTTAATTCACAAACCTTAAGCTTCTGAATAAACTGATGAGAACAGTAATTAATAAACTTCAGTATGGATTGCAAGATGCCTAAGCATCATCTTACTATCAAACAAATACTGCTAACATGGAAGAGCAGGAAAAACTTCAAAGGAATCCCACCTGAGAGCTTCTCAGTTGATGATACAGTTAGTAACGGCATAGAAATTAGGGATTTAATTCAGATCTTGTGATTCAAGATAAGCCATAGAGGTAGATAGACACTATCAAATTCCCATAGTGTGTTTTGCCTTTAAGGAATTCCTTTAAATATTTTATCATGGTATGTTTCAAGTATATACAAAGAGAGAGGACAAAGTTGGGAAATGGTTTTCCACATACTCATCACCCAGGTTCAGCAGCCAAAAGTTTACAGCCAGTTTCATTTCACCTTTGCTTCCAGCTCTTACATATGTATGTAATCCTGTTATTATTCCAAAACATGGTTTTTAAGCTCATTTCCCTCTAAATACAAAAGCGTTATTAGCACCAAGTGTGTATAACTCCCTTATCGCCCATCTTTTTTTAGTTTTATCCAGACAAGAATGAAACATCCTTGTTTAGTTTTTTCCCTGCCTCTTCTGCCTGTCAGCCAGGCTCTGCTGTTGTTTGTAATGCTCTAATTTTAATTAAATTAAATTCTATTACTGTAATAAAACACTGACTAAAAGCAATTTAGGGAAAGAAAGGGTTTATGTGTCTTACACTTCCACATTACAGTCTGTCACTTGAGGAGCTCAAGCAGAAACCATGTAGGATGTTGCCTGCTGGCTTACTCATGTTCATTTTCACTTTACTACAAAGGTTATAAGGCCACCTATGAAGTGCTACATATGAGAGACCCTGTCGCCAAAAACAAATAAATAAATAAATGGATGGGAGGGAGGGAGGGAGGGGGAGGGGGGGAGAACGAGAATTGATAGTGGGTTGGGGCCTAGCCAGTCTCAAACATGTCCTCTGTAATGTTCTCTGTGAATGGCTCACCTGATGTTGGAAACTTTTGACATGCATACCTTGGGCACAAAGGGACAACATGTAAATTTTATTGTCACTCTTCCTTTATTTGGATTGAATACGTCACATTACAAACTCGGAGTTTTCCTGCTTGAGAGACAAGAAAACAGCTTTTCCTACATTTCCCAGTTTGATTTGTTACTTTTATGTTGTTCTGGCTGTCCTGGAGCTCACTATGTAAACCAGGCTGACCTTGAACTCAGAACCCTCTTGACTCTGTCTCCAGAGTGCTGGGATTGAAAGCATGCACCACCACACCCTGGCTGTGATAGTTTTAATTGTCAACTTGACACAATATGGAATCACCTGGAAAGAAAGTCTTAAAGAAGGCCTGTGGAAAACTTTCTGAATTATGTTCATCGAAGTGCCCATTGTGGGCAGCAACATTTCCTACATTTGAGTCTTGAATGGACAGAAATGGAGAAAGGGAGCTAAGCAGTATGAGCATATACAAATTTGTTGTGTCTTTGCTCCTGACTGTGGATAAAAGTATTGCTTCAAGTAGTTCCTGCCTTGATTTCCTATAGTGATGAACTGTAACCAGGAATTGTAAGATGAAATAAACCTCTTCCCCTAAATTGCCTTTTATAGGGATATTTTATCCCTATAAACAGCAGAAATGAAACTAGGACAGTATGACAACGCATCCCAACTCCTCCTTCTCCAACCTCTTGAGAACTCAGTACATCTTGGCTGCTAGATAGCTCACTTGCCGACCACTCTGCACACCAGGGACCCAATGCTGAGTCTTTGGGTTACTTGCTGTCAATCTTTGTACCTCCCCTGTGGGATCTGTGTCCTTTTATGGTTTAGTTAAGCTTGTGCCTCTTTACTGTTCCCTCCCTTTTTCTCTCCTTCCCTCTCTCCTCCCCTCGTTTTTTTTGGGGGTGGGTGGGGCTTGTTTGTTCTTTTTTTTTTTTTTTTTTGAGGCAGAGTTTCTCTGTGTGACAGCCCTGTCTGTCCTATAACTCACTCTGTCGATCAGGCTGGCCTACCTCAGCCTCACAGAGATCCGCTTACCTCTGCCTCCCAAGTGCTGGGATACCATGCAACCTGGCCTCTGCTGTTCTCTTAAGCCCAAATTTAGTGTGTGGCCTGCCTGTTTACCCCCTGCTCTTAGAAATTCAATGAGCACCTCATGCCTAGCACATTGGAGTTGAATCCTGGGTCTCCACAATTCCCTAAGTGACTTCCCTCTTTCTATTGGCCCTCTGCCTCTCCTTCCAGTTCAGTGCACGCAGATCCTGATTGTCTCCACCTCTCATACTTCCCCTGTTCGCTGCCTCGTTCTCCTGGATTGTGGCCGTTCTGCCTGCTCCCTTTGTCTGCTCCCAGGTGGCCTGTTAAAGTGAGATAGCTGTGGTATAGTCCTTACTGCCATTCCTTACCTCTTTTATGTGCTCAGAGTAAAAGACAGAGTGTGAACATTAGCTATCAGAGATCCACTCTCTGGTTCTCACTAACTACCATCTCTCACATCCTCGGAAGTCTGTCAGCTTGTTCTGTCTTACTCTTCATTGCTCCTTGCTAATGTCCTCTTGGTCTCTGCAGAGATGTGGCCTGAATGTCTGCTCTTCCCTGCCTGTGCCTGCTGCTATGGGCATGCCCACTTCCTATTCTTTTGGATGTCTTTGCAAAATGATAGCTCTATTGAAAGTTTCAGATGTACACAAACATGCCCCCATATCCCTTCTGCTGTGTTTGCCCTCATGGTGCTTGTGTGCATATTGGTAGTTTACTTATCTTTCCCCTGTATAAAGACCCAAGTCCAGAACTCTATTTTGCTTAACCTTCTATCTCCTACATAGTGTGCCTTACTCATGGTAGATGTTCAAAATATGTAATAAAAATTATTATCATCCGTAAATTAAAAAGCCTTATAATCCTGTTTTTATGAAGCAGATTAGTCTCCATATTACTCAAGGAACACATTTTAAAAGCTGCTTGTTTTAAGTCAAGATAAACAATATTACCTGTTTAGAAATAAAGTAAGAGAGAACAAGAACAGCTAGACATGGGTAGTGGTCACTGTGCCAGCTGGCCAGCACCTCTTCCCTCAGCTCTTCACTGGAGGGAGCTTTGGCTTCTCTCCAAGAAGTGGAGATTATCGGGGTTAGAGTAGTGAAGCTGGTGTCTGAATTCAGACTGCCAAAGCTTCTTCTGTTTCTCATTTTCACCATACATTCTTAGAGAATGGTTCTAAGAATTGTGAGTTGAACACTTAGGTATTTTTACTCAAATCTAGTTTACTTCATGTTAGTTTTTTTGTTTGTTTGTTTGTTTGGTTGGTTTTTTTTGCTTTATTTTGGTTTTTGGTGTGGCATCCTATACAGCCCAGACAGGCCTTCAAGTCCTGGTCCTTCTGCCTCTTGTGCCTCCACCTCCAAAGCTGTGGGTTATAAGCATGCACCTCCATACCTGGCTTCAGACTTCATCTTATGAATTCAGAGCATAATTCTTAAAACTAGGAAGTTAATACTGACAGATATTATCATCAACAGTCCATACTATTTCATTGCATTAATGTCCTGCATAGCTCTTCGATTCTGATCCTCCCAACCCACCTCAGTCCATAATCCATCCAACATCAAATGGAGCATTTTATTGTCTGGCTAGAGCCATCATGTAGGAAGTCCAGAAACTGAGGGTGGCTTTTCACATCAAGCCCTAAGATGAAGTAGTCACTAACTGTCACTGAAACCAAACCATGCCCTTTGAAAAATACTGCTAATTTGTACATCCCAGTTCTTCTCATTTCTCTTCTTTATGTGTGGATGCTGAGATTATTAGTTTCTTGATAACCAAACTATCTTGACCTTCATTCTCCATGGGCCCACACTTCAAGTCAAGACTGTTACTGATGGCACCCTGTTTTTTGGTGTTTCGAGACAGGGTTTCTCCGAGTAGTTTTGGTGCCTGTCCTGGATCTCGCTCTGTAGACCAGGCTGGCCTCGAACTCACAGAGATCCACCTGGCTCTGCCTCCCGAGTGCTGGGATTAAAGGCGTGTGCCACCCTCGCCAGGCTGTCTGATACATCTTAAAGGCTCATTCTGATGTGTGTACTCTACTACCATTGCTATACTGTAGCTACTCTGTGTCCTCACTGCTTTACATAGAGGTCGAGTCCCTTCAGTAAGTTTTAAGCACTTGGATGGGCAAATGAATGGATGTATGATGCATCTTTGTGGCTTCTGTAGTTGGATATCCTCATTCCCAGTTTATGTTAAGATACTCTAAATTATGAGTACTGTAATTGCTCATGAAGCTCTTACAGTTTTCGAAGATTTCTTTCTTTATGGACAAATGTTACATGTTCACAAACACATAGACTGTTCTTGATCCTTAAGTTAATACCTGTCTTTGTTTTTTGTTACTTTTTTTTCCCTTTGTTTTAGTTGTGTTATTTGTTACTTGACTGGCCTGGAAGAACTCCTAGCTGTACATTGTTTGTTCTTTCTGTATCTAGTGTTAATCTTTAGTAAAAACAAATAATTCTTTGTAAACTACGAATCAATGATAGTAAGAAATAAGGTATACCAATGGTCCAATAAAAGCATTTCAATTTTGTATTTGTTCTTATAGATATAGTTTTAAAATTAACTGGTTGGGGTGTTTCTGTATTGAAATAATTTGTTTCTGTTTTTCTCTTTCTTCTCTTGCTTCTTTGTAAAGGAGTAAATCACTGCCAACATAAAGTTAAGAAAGCTAGGCGCTTCCTCCCTTTGGTCTTCTGTTCCCTTGAACCTCCTTCAACTGGTATTGCACTGCACTTGCACAGGCTTTCCTGTCAGCCAAGGCACCCCCTCAAACTAACTTTAGTTAGATGCTTCTAGATTGTCCCAAGCAGTTCATAGCCATACTGAATATCAATGTATGTGCTGTTCACTGTCCAGAAGTGATAACTTGGGGGACAGGTTTTGTGTCTTGTAATTGATACAGTTTGGGCCACTGTCTTAACTTAGATGATCTTTTGTTGCCCATTTGCTGACTTTTAAATGCATGACAGGGCAAGAAGTAGCTTCTTGGTGGCATTTCTGTTGTCTTGTTTTCCTATAAGGGTTGTCAAGACCTGTTTCTGGCCTTGTGAATTTTCTAATGTAGCATGGGACATGGTTTATATAAGCCCTGGGTGTCTGCATTCTGTATTCTGGGAGGCAGATGTTCAGGAATGCAGCATAGATAAGGCATTGCTTGTGCCATTTGGAGGGTTTCTAGTAAAGCAGTGATTTTGTTGTAATTATTAAAACTATTCTTCAAAAATGTCTGAAAATTAGTAGTTTTGTATGAATTAAAATGGGAGGCTAAATTGTTATCAGAGCCTTGAGAACTACACTTGCCCTTCATGGTAGTGTGGACATGGCCTGCATCTATCATAGAGACTTAAATCTATCACCTCATTTAGAGATGAGTCACAGGCTTATCTCCTGGTGGCCCTTTTATTTGTGTGATAATGATGAGATTCTTGTCACTTGTATCTAAAAGATGCAAATGATCCTTAAGGAAAGTAGAAGCTTGTTTAGCATTTAACAGTGAAACACAGTCAAATTACTTTTGCCTAGTGTGGTAGAAAGTAATTAAGCTTTGCTGTTCTCCTGTGTAACTGTGTACAATCTGTTGGCAGCTTAAAATTTGGCTTAATGGTCTTCAACTCCAGTAAACCTACCAGTACAATTTTTGTTATCTTGTGAATGAACCTTGGGATGACTTTGTTATTTTCTTAACCTTTGATTTATTTGTAATTTTAATAGTGTGTTTCCTTCTCTTCTCTCCTTCCTTCCTGTCTCTCCTACCCTCTGATCCCTTCTTTTCCTTTCTTTGCATGCCACCTGGATCTGCAGATGAAATTAGTGGGGACGGTAATAATTTATTTTCACATTTGTGTTACTGCTGTGAAATAATCATGTAGTGCATGTATAAGACTTAATTATAAGTGAGGTATTAAAAAGGAAAGTGATCTTTAACAATCATTCAACAGAGATAATTAGGGAAATACTAGCAATAGTAATTATTAGTTTTCTCCACATTTGATGATATTTTAAAATTGCATTTAGTGTCAGGGTGATATTTTAAAATTACATTTAGTGTCAGGATTCTCATGCTCCTGCACAAAATGTGGTATATTTATTCCAGAAGATTAAGTTTTATAAGCCAAAATAGAGGGAAATTTACACTTTTCCTTATGGTTGAATGACAGAATACCTTCAGTGGAGATTTTTACTCCTATGTGTTTTGACCTGGAGATGTGAACAAACAGAGAGTAAGCAAACAGTCTGCAGAGAGTTTGTAACTAACATAATTCCAGAAAAGAGTATGTTCCTTGTAGAATTTAAAGCCATTGTGAAGCTTCACTTCTGGAGTGCTCTATGATAGTCAGGCACTAGCACCTGCTACTCTTGAGTGTTTTCTGTGGTTTTAGACTACCTGCCAGCCCTCCTGTGCCATATCAGCCCACACAGTTCACAGATGGAGACATTAACCTGCAGAGAGAGACCAGAGGTGGGCCTTGGGCTCCATTGGCCTTCACTTTCCCATTCTGTCCCAAGCTTGCCTACCCTGCCTCCCCAGGAGAAAAGGCCCTAGTAGTCATTGTGAGGATTACTGCTGGGCACAAATGCAGACTATATAAACAAGCAGTGGTTACCAAGATGGGTGCATTGCAAGCATTTACATGTACTTTCCTCATACTTAAATGTCCTGGTACTGAGTTAGCCAGAGCAAAGCTATAGCCCATCTTTCAGGGAGTAGTAGCAGAGTTGTGGTCTTGGCTGACGTCTATCAGATATTAAGGCCCACCCGTTCTAGTACTGCCACTTGAGGTAACAATGTTTTTATGCTTTTAATAGTTGAGGGAAATTTTTCAAAAGAAAACTAGTACTTACGGTATCGGAATAACATGAAACTCAAACTAGAGTGTCCATAATTCAAGTTCTTTTAGAACACAGCCTCTCCTATTTGCTGGCATGGTACTTGTCTGCCCAAGGTATGGTTTGAACAGCCAAGCCAAATCCTTGCCACAGGAGTACAGTTCTAAAACACTTCTTCTTTCCTGGCTTCTTACCGGAAAAGTATTCCACTTCTTGGTCTAGGTCACATAGTTGGTTAAGATTTTGAGTAAAGTGGCCTTGTGGCTCCTAGAAAAAGACCTCTTTGCACTGTTTTATATATAAATTACAATAAATGTCCAAATTTAGAAGTTCCTGTTTTTATAATACTTACTTTTGTTTATTTTTCAAAATTTTGTTTCATCTTGTTTTTGAGATAGGGTCTTGTCTGGCCCATGTTGGTGTCCTGCTTGCTTTGTAACCATGGATAACATTAACATTGAACTTCTAATCCTTCTGCCTTCATCTTCGAATGCTGGGGTTGTGGGTATGCCACTGCCCAATTTCATGTAGTGCTGGGAACTAAACTTGGGTCCTTACGTATGCTAGGTATACCAACTGAGCTACATTCGCAGCCCTCACTTTATTTTTGTTTATATGAAACAAGAGCTAGGTGTATTGCCCATGTTGACCTCGAACTCCTGGACCCCATGATCCTCCCACCTCAGCCACATGCATAGCTAGGATGACAAGTGTATATATCTAACTTGTGAGCCTTGAACTTACGGGCTGATGATCCCAAAATTGTCCTGCCAATTCACAGGTCTGATGAACTTGAGTGTCCCTGGAGCAGAATTGTGCCCCAAAATATGTATTTTAATAGCCTTAAAGCAGAGGTTTGTCTGATCTCACAAGTATAGTTCCAAACACTTTTGTTGTTTTTATTTCATCTTTTTGAAACACGTTCTCTGTTTTATGCAGCTCTGGTTGTCCTGGAACTCACTTTGTAGACCAAGATCCACCACCCTCTTCCCAAATGCTAAAATTAGAGGTATATGCCACCACACCTGGCTCCAAACATTTTGAAAGACAATCAAAGCTGATGTAGGAGAGCCATGCTGAGACCCACTCTTCCCCCTCAGTTTGTGTGTATGAACAAGAATTCTGCTGAAGGCTGGTAGTGTATGAATACTCACATACTGTCCAACGTTTGTCAGCTCAGGCACCTTGTCCCAATCACCTCCAGTGGAGAATGTGGATTCAGCTTTCTTCCCCTCCCCCCTTTTCTTTTCTTAATTTGGTGCCCAGATCTCCAAGGCTTTCTTTTTTTCCCCTTCCTTTGTTATTCCTGTATTGCCGTTGGGCGGGTGGGGGGAGGGGCAGGGGGGCATTTTCTGACTGGCCTCCACAGCTGCCCAGGGATCTTGAACATGTAAATCACCTGTGTTACCAGTGTCATACTTGTTGCATAATTCCTAAAGATACAGACTTTCCCTGGTTTCTGTTCTTTCCACAGTATGCTCTGTGAATCAGTCCATAAAGCAACACATAGCTCTCATTAAGTCCTCATAGATTTTATGTAGAACTCAAATAACTTTCTGGGGAATTTATAAATACTTTTTGTTTTAGGGGTTTTGAGATGAGGACTCACTCAAATTCTTGAAGGATTCTACTGCCTTAACCTCCCAGGTGCTGAGATTTCAGGAAGTATAGGCAATATTATTTTCCCAAATCCATATTGATGCTAGCCTGCTATATATAAGACATTTCCATTCCTTCTCTCTGAATTGTTTCAAGGTTGGTATCTCCTGGGGTTTTATGAGCTTGTTTTGGAGGCACTTGAGTTGAGTGAAGACTGATTGAAAGGTTTTGCAGACAAGAACTCCTTGCCTTCAGGTCCTTAGGTAGCTAGCCCTCATGAGCAGCAGCATCAGGAGTACCTGCCATTTCTCAATGCCTGTACCATCATCTCCTGTCATAACCCCATGGGTGCAAAGCTGCTCTCTTGTACACATGAATACATGGCTGTGGCATAGGCAGGGAAACGGATAGGTACAGAATGCTCTGCTGCATGCTGTCTGATTTCCTGAAGAAGTTTCCCAGGTCCTGGGTAGACACTGTCCTCACTGTGTTGCTACCATGCCTTCATGCTCATTGCTTAGCACATAGCTCCCGAGCACCTACTTTGTGCCTGGCATTCACTGTGCTAGATGCTGAGGACACTGAGGAGAAGAGGACGCATGGGCACACTGCTCCTATAGACCCTACTCTGGATAGGTGAGCAGATCGATGTTGAAGAAGCAAACTAATGAGGTAGTTAAAGGACAGCATTAGGGAATTAAGAACAAGGAATAGGGATAATTGAGGGAAATTTTGAAGCAAGGCATGGTAGCAGAAACAAAAATTGGCTGTGAGCCCATGTGAGCTGTAGGATATAGTAAGACGCAGTAGAGGTCATTGCTGTTGTTGTCATCTTCTGTTTCACATCCTTCATTCAGACAGTAGACTCCAGTTACCTGAGAGGGATTGACTTTGGGATGAGCTTGCTGTGGTCTTCTGCTACCCAGGAAGTTGTACTGCAGTGGCCTTGGTTCATTCAGTTTATAGGGCAGTGTGATGATTAAGTCTACTGCATTTTGAGCGAAAAGAAAGCAATTGGCAGAGACCAATCTGAGTGGTGTGTTGCTTCCAAAGTCTCAGCTATTGGAATGGACTCTAATTATTGTTAGAGATGCCTGAGCAGCTCCCTCCATCCTCTCGTGTTTTTTCTTTTATAGGCTGTCTTACACAAACACAAAGTGGCAGACCTGCAGGGTGCCAAATCTCTGAGAACCTAGTAAGGGAGGCAAGAGGAGAAGGTGCCATTTAAGATTCATTAAAACTTTGTTTTAGGGGCTGTATAGATGGCTCAGAGAGTAACACTGGCTGCTCATCCAAAGGACAGCTTCGATTCCCAGCACCTACAAGTGACTCAATCATTTGTAACTGCAACTCCAGGGTCTGATGCCCTTTTCTGACCTCTATGGGCACCAGACATGTATATGGTACACAAACATACACATAACATTTTTAAAAATTAAGCTGGGCTGTGGTGGCGCACGCCTTTAGCACTCAGGAGGCAGAGGCAGGCAGAGCTCTGAAAGTTTGATGCTAGCCTGGTCTACAGAGTGAGTTTCAGGACAGCCAAGGCTACACAGAGAAACCCTGTCTCAAAATAAATAAATAAACAAACAAACAGTGATTTTTTTTTTTTTAAAGTTGGGTGTGGTGGTGCATGTCATTAGTTTCAGCAGATGCAGGTGGATCTACAGGAGTTTGAGGCCAGCCTGGTCTACAAAGCGAGTTCCAGTACAGCCAGGGCTACACAGAAACCCTGTCTCAGAAAACCAAACAAAACAAAAACTTTGTCTTTAATTCTGTACACATAATGCTTATAAACATGTGAAAATAGTATATTCACCTGGCATCTAGGACTTGGGAGAGTTAATTTTCTGACGGTGTTTTTTTCCCCCCACCAGACTTTTTTCTTTTCCTTTTTTTTAAAAAAAATTTTAATCCTTTTTGGTGCTGACTATACTAAACTAAATTTAAAAAACTGCATTCTTCCCTTTAGAGAAGTGGTTCTCAGTCTTCCAAATGCTGCAACCCTTTAATATAGTTCCTCATGTTTTGGTGACCCCAACCATAAAATTATTTTGTTGCTACTTCATAATGTAATTTTGTTACTGTTATGAATTGTAATATAACTATCTGATATGTGACCCCTGTGGGGGCGGTGACCCACAGGTTGAGAACCACTGCTTTAGAGGTTTGGTGGCAGGGTTTATTCTGTTGTAGTGCATGCAGTGGCTAACATCCTCACCACTGGAAAGGGTGTGCTTTCTGGAGTTCCCTTGACTTGTGTGCTTTGGATCTCAATGGGACACAAGAGTAGTGCACTTGTAGTTCCTGGGGTTTGGGGTAGGTGTCAAGCCAGCTCTCTGAGAGCTTTATCAGCAGTTTGGCAGATCCACTCAACTGCCTTCACAGCACCGGTGTTGCTCAGCAGTGGCAGTTTTCTCCACATGAGTGTTCTTTTAACTTTCCCAGTATTATCATGGTGGATTAAGTTGCTACATTTATCAAAAGGAATTAGTGAAAGCATAAACTTATCTAAGTCCACCTTATCTAAAAAATAACTTAGTTTAATATGTTGTTTGTTTGTTCTTATTCTTTTTATCAGATCTTTTGCCTGGGTAAAAAAGGCACCAAAAGATAAATTGCTGGAATGTGGGTTTCTTAACCCAGAATAAATGCAATAAATCAGCCCAGTATAGTCTCCTCAGAAATTGGATCACTGTATATTCTCTGAGGAGAGGCTCACAGTTGTCTTGTAGGATAAATGGAGCAAACTGGACTTTGAAGACACCTGTCTCACTTGTGAACTCCCATCAGGTCATAGTGTGGTTCAGATGTGCATTTGGTACAGTCCAGGGAGAGCTCTAGGCTAAACAGACATCTCCTTTGAATTCTGTAGTGCTTAATTCACATCTTCCTGGTTTTCATAAGAACTATTAGCCTGTTTGCCTTCTGATAAACACGTGTGTGTGATGATATAAACAAGTGTATATGATGACATATTTGGCTACAATGACCCTTTTCTTTTCATAATTACATGGGAGCAAAATCTGAATCCTAGTATTCTGAGGAGAACATTTGCATAGTGTGGGTTTGGGGCACAGAATCCTGCTGTTTGAAATTATGTTGAAGGCCAAGTGGTCAAGCATTTGAATTTGCCCAACCTCTCTGTTTTCTTCCAGAGACAGATGACTACGCTGAGATCATCGATGAGGAAGATACATACACCATGCCCTCAAGTGAGTAGGCTGCTTCTCACAATGAGAAGCTTTAGAGCACATCTTTCATCTGAGCACCTAACAGAAATGTTCTTTCAACTTTTAGGTAGAAGTCTGTATGCCTAGCTTAAAAGTCAGAGAAGCCTGGGGGCTGGAGAGATGGCTCAGCTCTCACTGCTCTTCCTGAGGACTGGGTTCGATTCCCAGCACCCACGTGGCAGCTTACAGCTGTCTATAACTCTAGTTCCAGGGGATCTGGCATCCTCACACAGACATATATGCAGGGAAAACACCAATGCACATAAAATAAAAATATATAATTTTTTTAAAATCAGAAGCCTAAAATGTAGATACCAGAAATAATTTCATTCAATTGTAGGATTTTTGTGATCTCATTTTCTGGTTCTATGATAATATAGCCTTCATTGATTATTTTGCCTTTTATATATAAAGAAAATGAGTATTATTTTGAGCTCAAATGTACATATGCTGACATTGAGTGGTGTATTACTTTAAATTCAAAAGTGTGTTTGCACACATTGAGTGGCTTGCTTTTCTCCTTCAATTATCCTTATCGCCATTTACTAGTAGACACTAGCCCTCCTTCCAAGCAGCACACTGGGAGGAGCTTACAGAGAGCAGAACAGCACAGCACAGAACCCTTAATGACCAAATTCCAACTTGGAAATACCAACATACTCTTTTTCCCAGTGACTGTGCACCTTATTGGTGGAAGAAAATCTGCATACCCCAGACCCTGCCTGAGAGTGTATTTTCCCTATGCCTTGAATTGGATAAGTCTTTGAATTTTCACTTTAGTATAAAAATCAGTTGATTAATTAATTAATTCTACATCTAGGCCTTAAAAATTGAATTGAAGTCCAAATGACCTGATTTCATGTATTTCAGAAGGAGTAGATTCTATACTCTTGTGGAATATTTTGAAGTGTTCTCCTTTGGATTTTCTGTATGCAATAGGGAGACATTACCAAAATAAAGAGAAAACAGGCAGGCCTCTGAGGCTTGTTCTTCCCTGCGCATATCTTCTTGCCTTTCAAGAGTCCCTTTAACATCTGGGCAGGAGCTGAGATGCAGTAGATTTGGGTTGCCAATAGCAACTTGGAAAATCAGTTCAACTTGGGTTTGCCATTTTGACTAGCCTTTAGTCATTTCTTCAGAGAATCTACATTGTGTTTTTGTTACTTACAATAGATTAGGAAATGCAAACATCTCTTATCCAGAATTTATGATTTACAGATTTAAATGCCCTTGAGTTAACTCAAAGATGTTTAGTTGTTATGTATGTTTTGTTCCTTTTTATTCATTGTGCTTAAAATAATTAAGTAAATACTATTGAAATGTACTCTCCAAGTTTGTTGTTGTTAACCTAATTGCTATTAGCAATTTCTAAGGTCTTCCACTTTTTTTTCCCTCTCTTAATTGCAATACAGAAAGCTATGGAATAGATGAAGGTAACAGGATCCTTTGACATAACTGCATTTGCTTGCAATTGCCACCATGGAGTGATGCGGTTGTTTCCGTTCCAGTTAATATGTTTTCAAACTTGTCATTGGTTTACTCATACTGTTAAATTGGTGGAATTGTTAGCTAAATCGATTTTAAAGAGGAAGGAAAACAGCTGTCTAAAACTTGGGTGATCTGTCAGATTTAGTTGTCTGACCCAGGAGTCTGTTGGCTGTTGTGCTGATGATGCCACAGTTGAAACACATGTAGGGTGGAATGGGGGTGATTCTCATTCTTGAATCAGTCCAAGACTGAGTAACTAATCCAACTGAGTTTGGTTTTTCTGTGTTCGGGGCGGATATTTTATTTCCATGTGCCTCAGCAGCCTACTAAGTAACTCAGTATAACTCATGATTTTGGAACACATACTCTGAAACATTTGTGCTGGTATATTCAATTCAAAGTCATCTAATTTTAAAATTAGTTTCTAGAAACTGCCTCTTTAAACTCTTTTAGCTCCATAAATAATCTAGAGATAGGATTATAATGAAATGGAAAACTCTTAAACATTTAAGATGTAGTTTACTCGTAACAGTTTAATGTTGCTTCAGTACTTACAAGTTTCAGTAAAGATAATTGCTTTAAATAATTTTTATAGCCTTCATATATTAATACCTAAACCAATAGCAATTATTAATTAAGCATATAATTCAGTATTTAGAGCAATTATGTAGAAAATTATATGATAGCAAGTAAATCAGAGGTTCCTAAGCACATTATGGGCCAAAAAAAAAAACCTACCTTCAGCCAAACTCATTGTTTGCGGGTTCCACTAATACCATAACTGATTGTTGATAGTCTTCAAGATAATGTTTAAGAGAGTTCCACTCTTTCAAAATTTTTTTTAATGTTGACATTTTGCAAATGAAAAAGTATTCATGAATAATAATTAGATAAATGTATGTATCTTTCTGTACCCACATTTGGAATTCTGTGCCAGTTTATCTATGTGTGGATCCTGTTTTGCAGCCAGGGATTATGAGATTCAGAGGGAAAGAATAGAACTTGGACGCTGTATTGGAGAAGGTCAGTTTGGAGATGTACATCAAGGCGTGTACCTGAGCCCAGTAAGTCTTTATGACTATCAGAAATGAAGACTGATTTTTGTTTTAAGTGTGTAAAGCTAGTATTTACCACAGTTAGTTTTAGAACTCTTTGTTCACCTCAAAAACTTAATTTCTATCAGCAGATACAGTTCATGCTACACATCCCTCCCTAGCCTCTGGCAGCCTTGTGGCAGCCACTTGTTTCCTTTCTGCTTCTCAGTTGCCTCTCAGTTTCCCTGTTGTGGGAACTGTTCCATATAAATGGAATCATGCAGTGTGCTGTCTTCTTCCTCCTCATTGCTTTATAATATTCCTTTGTATAGATGTACCTACCACCTTTTTACTTAAACTTTTGAAAAATTATTTATTTTATGTGTATGAATGCTTTGCCTGCATGTGTGTGCACCATGTACTTTACTGGTGTCTAAGGAAGTCAAAAGAGGGTGTGGAATCCCCTAGAACTGGAATTTCAGGCAGTTGTGAGCTACCATGTGGGAGCTGGAAATCGAAGCTGGGTCCTCTGGGAAAGCAGCAAGTGCTATTAACCAGTGAGCCATCACTCTGTGTTCCATTTATCTATTCTCCACTTACTGAACATCTGGGTTGTTTACACTGCTTGGTTATTAAGTGCTGCTATTGAACATTGATATGTGAAGCTTCCTTATATAGTAGCTAAAGAAACTTTTGTTTGTTTGTTTTTTGAGATGGAGTTTTGCTATGTAACAGTCCTGGTTGTCCTGGAACTTACTTTGTAGTTCAGGCTGTCCTTGAACTCACAGAGATCCGCCTGCCTCTGCCTCCCATGTGCTGGGATTAAAACTATGTGCCACTACTGCCTGGCAAATAAACTTTTAGAAATGAATATTGATAGATACACAGAGATGGCTCTGATAATATCATGACAGCACAGGAAATTGGCTGTTGTAACACCCTTTGGTGTAGGAACTTGAGAGATGCTTCTCCATAGCTGCCCTTTTCAGTACTCCTTACCCAGATATTAGGGAGTGCTCCTTGCTTGTCACATCATGTCGTTGGAGGTTCTACTTCTGATGCCTTTCCTCTGAGGGTTAAGAAGAATCACACAAGTAAGGTGCTCAGTCATAAGGGTAAGCCACATGTGGCAAGAACATGTCTCTCCATAGAGGCACATGAATAACAACAGCCAAAGTCAACTCTATCCACTGTACTTGGGAGGAACACGAAAACACATTCCAAGAACAATTCTGTGATTTGAAGAAACACAGGATACAAGATTTGTCTTGTTTTCTTGGAGTTTTCTCACAAGCACTCAGAATTTTCACATAGCTCTGTTCTTGGACTGTGTCCTGACATTATAGTTTACAATTTTCCTTTCTTCTTTCTTCAGTTTAAAGTGTGTGTGTGTGTGTGTGTGTGTGTGTGTGTGTGTGTGTGTGTGTATTATGTTTTTTTCTCTCATTGTCTTAACTGCCTTTTGAGGGTAAAATATGCAAAAGAGAGCCTGGGTCTTAATTGGGTAGAAGACCTAAGTTTAGACATGGCTCTGTCTGACTGAGATGATAGGAAATGAGGCTCATGGATTTCTGTTACTAAATCAGGTCGTCTGCCTTTTCCTTTTACAGCTCCTGATAAGTAAATTTCCAGACTTGTTATTCATCAGACTCACACTGAGTTGGTGAACTTCCTCCCTGTCATCCTCCAATCCCCCCCCCCCCCCTTTTTCCCTTTCTATGCTGTCAGAGTTTGGACCTAGTGACTTGTGCATGTTAGGGAAATGCTATATTCCTGAGCTATATCCCTAGCCATAATTTTCTTTTTACGAATCAGTCTGTCTTGGATATGACAATCCTATGTCCTCAATCTAGCATTTACTGTAATTGCAATGTGAATTGCTGTGCTCAGAACAATAGCAAGAACCACCTTCTTTTGAATCCCTTTCTGATGTATATTGCAACAGGAAAGAGAGCTTGAGTGTAGCAGATGGGACTGGGCACCAGAGATCCAAGTGGAAAGCTGGACCTGAAGCCTGCAGGAAAGAGAATTGGACATTGTGAGATCCCATCTTGCATTTTAAAAATGTCTTCCTACTTTTATTCAGAGTTGTGGCAGAGGATGTTGTAGCAAGGTGGCAGTGGCTACCTGGGATGCTCTAGAGAACAACTTTAGTGGGATGTATGCTGTGTATAGGCACAGCAGGACCTGCTCCTAAACTTTTGGATATAAGGGCAAGGGAAACAAAAGTTCAAAAGCTTCATTGAGATGTCTTCCTTAAACAGCTATGACTGTGGTTTCATCTCAGAAATGAAAGACTGTGGAACACACAGCTTTGACAATCTTCTCTAGAGACACAGCATAGAGTCTGTGTAGAGAGATACAAGTTTAGGAATTAGCTTCTGTAATGATGTAAGCTGTCAAGTCCCAAGACCTCAGGTTAGCAAACTCAGAATTGATAGTGTGGTCCAAAGTCCAAAAGTGGAGAAAGTAGAGAATAGTGGGTCTAAGTCCAGAAAACAATAAATATCTCAGTTCCCACTTCTTTGTGGGAGTCTTCAGGATGAGGCCCACACATTGGAAAGAGCAGCTCACAACCTGAATGTTAACTCATTGGTGAACCAGGTATAGAGGCACACACCTGCCATCCCAGCCCTAAGGAAGCAGGGTGGGATTGTGAGATCAAGGCATCCTAGTCACATAACAGAATGAAACCTTGCCCTCTCCACCCACCTACCCCCCCCCCACCCCCCGCTCTCTCTACCAAAAAAAAATTTTTTTTTTTAAAAAATCACAGAAAAATGCTGGCTCACGTCTTACTCCCTCATGCCCTATTCAAAAGGGCACATAAAATTCACCCTCATCGTGTGCTGTCTAAAGTTCTGTTTAGATCATGCCACCTTAAAAATAACTTTGTACCTTCAGGTGGACTCAGGAAGTAAGTGGTTCCCTCTGTGAGTCTAGGCTCACAGGAAAAGTAAGGAAAAAAGGTGACAGTTGAAGGTCAGTATCATAAAGTCCTAAGGCACAAGGTAAATTAGCTAAGTGCTTGAGAATAGTTAACTGAGGGCTGAATCCTGGTTTCCCTGTAGGTAGAGTTTTCCTATCTGGGCAGCCACTTCCCAAATAATCACAGAAGAGTCTTATTATTAATTATAAATGCTGGGCTGATAGCTCAGGCTTATTACTAACTAGCTCTTACAACTTAACCAATTTCTATTAATTTATATATTGCCACTTGGCTCGTGGCTTTACCTGTCCTCCAGCATGTCTTGCTCCCTCCGTGACCCTGACGACATCTCTGACTCCGCCCTTCTTCCCATTATTCTCAGTTTGGCTTTTCTGCCTAATTTTATCCTGTTCAGCTGTTGGCCAGTCAGCTTTCTTAAACCAAGCACAGTGACAAATCTTCACAGTGTACAAAAGCTTTATTCCATAGCATTTCCCCCTTTTTGTATAATTAAAAAGGAAGATTTTTAACTTTAACATAGTAAGATTATATACAGTAAAAACAGTTATTATGTAAGAATTACAGTTAAAATATTCAGTCTTTCGTATTTGGCAAAATTAGAGAAAATACTCTATTATCTATCTTGGTGAGTCTAAAGTTTTATGTCTAATTTGCTTTCTATCATAACTAAAGAAAACTATAAGTTTAACTATTTAGTCTCTAACTCCATCAAAGACCCCAAAAGGATGAATTGTTACCTAATGACAGGGACATTGGGCTATCTAGACAGTCACCCAAAGTTCCTCTGCAAGGTTGGGGCATCCAGCTCTGGACTACAGATCTAGCATATCTGACAGACTTTACTGTGAAGCAGGGAATTTTGCAGGGCCATCCTACCTTGTCTTGACAAAGTTTGGCAGTCATCTTTCCTGTGTCCTGCTGGTCCAGTTTGGACAATAACTGTCAGCAATTGAGGCAAGGGCAGTTTCTTTGCCAATATGATAGCTTTTGCCATAAAGAAAGCAAACTCCATACAGAATTTCTCTTCTGCCCATCATCTTTTCTAAAGTAGATTGGTGCTGCCAGGAGCAGTCTCACTGTCATGAAAAACCTTAGATTATTAAACATATTAAATGCCATATTCTGTAGGTATTTGAAGTGTTTGAAGACCATCTATCTATTTAAATATATCTGTGGATGACCTTGAAAATATACCTAACATGACTATAAGCTTGACTATTATAGATGACTATTAATCTGTATTTCTTAATTATATATTTTTAAATGAGCTATGTAAACACAATACTTAAGAGTAGAAATATACATATAGTACAACAAAATTCACTTTAAATTTGTATCAATAAACTAAAATCCATACCAATGTAAAATATTTAAGATTAATAGTTGTTTTTTGGATTGAAGTAGATTCAATAATTTACCCTTTCATCCTAACATTTCTATACCTCCCCCCTTTTCTTTTCAGAAAAAAAAAATTGTTTGAATCTAACCTCCCTTGTTTAGTTTTTTTACTGACCTTACCAATAACAACTTGTAACCAGCCCCCCTTAAGTGATAATAATCATCCATAACCCATCTTTTGGGAATGTGAGTGTTGTTTTCTAGACTACTTCCTGTTGTTGGGGGGCATTGGCATCTTTGGAGGACCCTGAGAAAGTTCAGGATAATGACTAAATCTTGGCTGGAATAGTTTGTGAGGCTGGAGTATCTCAGGCAGCATCCTTGAAGCTGTTCTGGTTGCAGAATTCTGAGGAAACAGCACAGAAGCATTTTGAGATGCTGGATCACCTGGGCCTCCCATTTTCATTGGTGTTCAGTCCCCTTGCTCTGAAAATACATAAACCTGTAAAGGTAACACAAGTATGGAAATGTGGTATGTACAAGTCAGTTACAAGTGATTTTTTTTTTTGTTTTATATTTGAGCAAGTAAAATATATGTTTCGCGTCTTGTAATTCTTCTAGGTTTAATTTTTTTTTTTTTAATGTCTGTAGGCAGGATTTCAGGAGGTCTTCCCTGATCAAACTTGATTTTCTTTAACCCACAATGAATCGTTTCCAGTGGAAATAAAAGCATAACCTCTCTCCCAAATCAATATATCCTTTGACTTCCATTTTGAAGTCAAGACATTTTTTAAATATATAGATTGGTTTAATCCAGCACTTTTCATAATCCAGTGTATCTTTGCAGTTATTCTTTATTAGCAGTCAAAAATTTCAAAGACAACACAATAACATAGGATCCAGACTGTGTATTTCCCATCTTTACATGGCTTATTATATTTTTATTACCCTATATCTTTTTTAAGGACTTTACTATTTCTAAACTGTATTTTTTTCTGTGACTGTTTATACATGCTCTTTTCTCTCCCAAGCGTATGTATATCTTTAAACACACTGTAACCTGTTTAGAGTTTTTTCCATCTGACTCTCTTTCTTGTGTATCTGTAATCTTTTTTTTTTTTTTTTTTTTTTTTTTGACTTAATGAGTCTTTAAACTGAGAAGTGGTGTGGCTAGGACCAGAGTCTCTGTTTTGACGGCTGGCTCCGCCCCCATTTGGTTCCCTAAGAGATGAACTTCATAGCAGAAGTACCATCTCGAGAACCACGTTTAACACACCAATTCTGGAGAGTTTTGGGGTCCACACTGCCACCTGCTGCTCATAAATCCCATTTAAGTGTTTGGTAGCAAGACCTCTTAAAAGAGCTGAGCAGTTTTTGCCACTAGCACTAAATCAGGAAGCAGTCTCTTAAAGGAGCTGCACCTCTGCTTGCCGCTAACAAACAGTGCCTATATAAGAAAAATCAGTTACCAAGAAACCGAGTTTGACTCTGTTTTTGTGTGTTTAGAATGTGTTTTTTAAGCTTTATCAGGTCTTATGTGGAAATTCCAGCTCCACATTGGAACACCATTTGTAAGAGGAAGTTTCCGTCCTGCCAGCAGTTCCCGAATAAACACATTGAGGCTTATATTAATTATAAATGCTTGTTTGATAGCTCAGGCTTATTACTAACTAGCTCTTCCAACTTAATTTAACCCATTTCTATTAATCTGTGTATTGCCATGTGGCTCGTGACTTTAACCTGTTCTCCAGCATGTCCCAACACTGAAAAGGCATGAAGCCATCTTTTTTCCTTAGCTCTCTGGGTACAGTCCTTGCTGCTTGTAACTGATGCTTTTGGTGACTGTGAATTGCTTTGCTCCAATTGACTTTTTAAGCAGCTTCCCTTCTACCAGCATGGCTTGGCACCTGCTATGCTTTCTAACAGCTGTTGACTCATGTTCAGCATGCAGGTCCTGGGTCTCACTAGTCCATTCTCAAGAAGAAGATAGCGTAGCCCAATGTTAAACCTACAGAGATCACAGATGTGCTCAGAACTGGCTGAGGAAACCAAACACAGACCACACAGCCCCAGAGGAGACCAGATAGCACAGTTCTCTTCACATCTAGCTGCGTTTAGGAAGCAAGGGGTTGTAGAAGGATTCACAGACACATTATAACGTGGTCTTTGTCCTGAGGTGTGCCTCTGCCTGGGTTATTGGTCCACATTTCATAGGATGATGACAGGAATTAAGCAGTAGAGACAATGGGACTGAGGTGACTTGACAATTGTAAAGCTCCTTCTGCTCCACTTTCCTCCTGTCTTTTCTGCTTTGCTTAGTGACAGAGGTGAGGCATATTACAGTAAGGTGAACAAATGATTTTGGCAAATACAATGTCTGCCCATGCTCATCCATACTGTGTCCTTGATTCTCTTAAAATTACAGACTATTTCTTCCCTTGTGTTCCTTTTATCTCTTAAGCTCTTTCCTTTGAACCTGTTGAAGACGAACTTTGATTTTTAGAACTACACATTTTCTTGGGTTTTCTCCTGTTCTGTGGGTCATACCTTTGTAATTTCCTTTACTATTTTCTCTTCTTTCTCTGGCTTTCCCATTGCTGTAGAGGTGCAAAGCACAGTCCTACCTGTAGTCTCTTCTAGTGATGCATAGTCCCAAGGATTGAACTGTCCTAAAGCCTCTGTGTCTCAGCAACATCCCAGCTCATCCCGTTAGAGACCATCAACTTCTGATTTCTCCTTTCACATTACTAGTTTCTCTGGTCAAGACCTGAATTCACTCTCTCCTAGCACATCAAGGGGCACCTTTGCCCAGCCTTGAGAAAAAAATCCAGATGCCGAGTCCTCCTCCCATGTCCACTGCTGCCCACTGCCCAGGCCACCATAGCTAGTCACCCAGTTTGCACCAGTAACCACCTATACTACTCTCCATGCCTGACCTCACCTTCTATATCATCTCTCAGCAGCAGATGGAGCCAGAGTGCCCTTCTAAACCGAAATGCTCAGAACCACAGGTTTAGTTAGGCATGCTTACAATTTCAGCATTGGAGAGGCTGCTGCAAGAGTGCTGCTAATTTGAGACTACACTCCCCAATCCCACCCCTCCATCCTAGGCTCCCCTATCTCGGTGTTTCTGTCCTTACACACTCTGTTGCTGTAACCTTGGTGCACTACCCCACCCCCAGTTCCTTTGAGCTGCATGTTCACCATGCTTTCAGTAACATGTCACTTCCCCATTTCACCATGACTGGCTCTCTCTTCTTAGGATCTTCGTCTTCCTCTCATCTGTTCAGTGAAGTGTTCCTTGTACACCTGCCACTACTTTGTCCTCCATGTCCTGCCTGATCTATTCCTGTCCTCCAAAATGCTGTTCTAACACATTGTGAAATGACTAACTTTATCACTGGTATTTCACACTAGAATGCCAGCTGACCCAAAGCAGGGACCCTTGCTTCTGTTTTTCACTGGTGTGCTTTGAGAACCTAGAACATTACTTACCATAGCACACACATACTTATCATCTGGTACATGCCTAAGAGGTTGCCTATGGCATTTCACATACATGTCCATTTTACTCTGGAATTTCATACAGAATATTTTTAACTCTGATTTTATAGTTCCAGTGCCATCTGACCACAAATCCACAGTTAGAAAACAAACAGCGCGTGCACTTGCGTGTGTGTGTGTGTGTGTGTGTGTGTGTGTGTGTGTGTGTGTGTGTGAGATATGTGCTACTAATACAGAGAACTTTTTGCATGTATGTGTGATTCTATAATTTCCCTGACACAGGAGAATCCAGCTTTGGCTGTTGCAATCAAAACATGTAAAAACTGTACTTCGGACAGCGTGAGAGAGAAGTTCCTTCAAGAAGCCTGTAAGTTCATTGAAACTTTTGTGGAACTCCTTTTGAATTTTGGCCTGAATCCAGCTGTCTTTACAAGAAAGATACTTTCACTTTATAGGACATTATTACTCAACTTGCAAATTAATGTTCAAATCTAACAGATTTCCATAGGCAGACAGACATGTCTGCATGTAGGGAAGATGGTACATTCTCTTTATTGTTTGCTTCCTGTAGCACTCAGCATCTTTGTGCATAAATGTCTCTAACCCAGATCCTGCCAGGCCCATGAGTACAGAGGTAACCAAGACAACACAGTTCTGTCCTGATGGAGCCCATAAGCTACAGATGAGTCAGGATCATGACTAGCTTCCTGCCCTACAGAGTCAGACAGAAGCCCTAGGAGAGGCTTCCTGTGACAGCTTCCTGAGTGACTTTATCTAGAAGTGATTCTCACTACCACCCCCAGCCCTCTGGCCTAGGTGTGTACATTCCAGTTGTGAGGCTGTCTCAAATGAGCTTGCGTTATGGACCTTCTCTCCTGAAAGGACAGTGGTGGAGAGTAGGATCTTGTCTAGCTTGTATACATCAAGCACGCTGATATTCATTCTCTCCTCATAGGGTTTCTCTATTCAAGTCTCTGCCTCCTGCCTGCTACTGTCACCCACAGGGCTGCATTCTGCTCCTCTTCAGAGTTCATAATTAAATACATACAGTGATCACATGTGCTTATTATCTGTTTCTCCCTCTAAACTTTAAGCTCTCTGGAGACAAGGGCCATACTCATCACTCTGCACAGGGACCATTATAGGGCTTGGCCTGGGGAAGGCAATCAGCATAGGGCAGAACTCCAGTGATGGTCAGTACACAAACATTCGATGGATCGCTGCCTCTTTACATTTCATGCCACCTAGCTATCTAATCAGTCACCACAGAGTAATTCACACTGTAATTCATCTGTTCACTGTATCTTTAGTCATATTCCTTAATACCTGATTTGAGAATAAAAAGAGACCTGGCTAGTGGCTTTTATCTCAAGTACCTAAGCCAAGGAATGACAGACCAGCCAGTCTTCAGACCTAGCTTCCTGTCTGTCTTAATTTGGAGAGGGTTTTGTGCATTATCTCTTTTTCACAAGTGCATGTATCTAAGCAGTTACTGTGCTGTGGTTTTGGAGAACACCACTGTAGGACTCAGTTGTGTATTTCTGTAGAAATAACCATGTTAGAGTAAGACTGTTTCCTTCTTTGAAAGGGTTGCTCACTGCTTCTTCGGGGAATGTGACAGATGCAGTATAAACTGACTCAGACTGTAACAGGCTGTAAGTAGTAAGATGGGTGAGATGGCCCAGGCCGGGAATAGTTAAAACTTCAGTTGTGAGCCAGATAGTAAAGATTTCAGCCTTGATGACAATGAAGCTTCCATCCCAACTCTCCAGCCCTATCTCTATGCTGCAGAAACACAGATACATACAGGAATTCACAGACAGGCAAGTTTGCAGTGAGTTTATTTATAAGCAGGTGGCAACCCTTGGTCCTTCATCTATTGCCCAATAGATAAATGACAAGCTAGACTTAACTTGTCTATGATGTTTCCCTGTGACTACAAGACCCCCTCACCTTCTCATTCTGTGCTCTGTATTATCTGCACTAATTATTTCAAAGGAAATCAAAAGTCATGATAACTGTGTGTAATGTTCATGTCAAACCAGAGATGACAGCAGGTACCCTGGTGCCTGGAGATTTATTACAAGATGACAGGGTGATTAAGCAGTGACCTGAATTTAACAATACAGAATTTAATGATATACTTTAGGTTTTCATTCTTCATGTTAAAAATAAACAAGCAGGAGCTGAGAGATGGCTCAGCAGTTAAACATACTATTCTTGTAAAGGACTTGGGTTCAGTCCCAGCACCCACATCAGGTTCATAACCACCTGCAGGTCCAGCTCCAGCTCCAGAGACTCTGTCTTTCTCTTCTGGCCTTTATGGGCAACTGCACTCACATGTGCATGCTGACTCATAGACAGATACATTTGCTGTTAAAGTATTTCCTTGCTTGACATCCTTTCATTTTTGCTTTTCTTTTTCCAGTTTAGCAGTCTGAAGTCCTATGTTTCTATGGCCACTGAACTGGTTGCCTTTAACTGGTTGTACTTGGAGGTTGTTTTGAAGTTCTATAACTCTTAAGGTTAGCTTTTGTTATGATGCTAGAGAGTTGTAGAAATTCTGAATGGTTATGGGCCATCCATAGGTGTGTGTGTGTGCAGTACATTTTGGGTCCTCTTGGGCTCAGTCAGGTGGTCAAGCCCTATGATTTCTGTGAACATCACTTGGCATGGGTCCCTCCTGATAAAAGTGCTGCAGCCAGATAGCATCTAGTGTTTCTCTATCACACAGTTCCTTACTGCTGTGTGGGAACTGGTCTTTGAGCCCTGGGAGCGGCCATTTACACTCTGGTAAGCAAGACCACAAGATCGAAGTGTGGTTGTCTGTTGGGTGTAGCTTTAGAACTCACCTTTCACCTCATTTTCTCCCAAGAATGGGTTTTATCTTGTGCCCTGATAGTGCCATGTGCCTTTTTCACGCCAGCTTTCATTGATATACAACTGAGCACAAAGTTTTTATGGATTCAACCTTGTGTATGAAGTGAGCTAGGAGATTAACTGGAGACCACTTTCCCCCCAGTAACAATGCGTCAGTTTGACCATCCTCACATCGTGAAGCTGATTGGAGTCATTACAGAGAATCCCGTCTGGATAATCATGGAGTTGTGCACACTTGGAGAGGTACCAAGACTCCAGGCTGTCTAGCCATGGTGGTTAACAGCCTTGAACCTGCTGTGTGATATCCCTCAATTGCATAACACAAATATACAGGTTACATCGTTGATTATTATGTGTGCTTTTCATTCAGAAGCTATATAAATGTCTTCTTTATTGAACTGAGCCTGGTGGAATACATCTGTAGTCTCCCCTTTTTGTGAGTTTGAAGAGGGTTGATCAATCACATGACCCCAGGAATTTGAGGCCAATCCGGACAATATAGTATGAGACGCCCATCTTCAGCATAAAATGAAATAAAATCTTCACCATTACATTCCCAGAAGGTTCCCTCCTAGCAGTTTCTTTCCCATCTAGGTGTGTTATTGGAACAGGTGGCAGCAGATAACCAGGTAGTTTTCCTCTTACGGCTTTGCCTGAAGAACTAGCCCAGTAACTTGAAGATGAAAGAAACAGTGCTAAATCTAACCAGCTTCCTAATCCTTTTGAGAATTCACTTGTGGTTTTTCAGACTCACCTATTCCTACTCAGTTTCTTTGAAAACTGTAACAGAGTGTCATTGGCCCTGTTTGACATTTTGACATTCTCCAAAACGTGGAAACTAGTCATCACCTTCACCTGGAACACAGTGGGATGGAAAGCTTGCTAAAAAAAGCAGATCCTCAGATCCTGAGCTCCATCTACCCAGGTTGCTGAGTCAGACTTTTTTTTTTTTTTTTTTTTTGGATTCAAGACAGGGTTTGTTTGTGGAGCCCTGGGCCAGCCTGTAGATCGGGCTCGCCTCAATGGCCTCAAACTCCCAGAGATCTGTCTGCCTCTGCCTCCCAAGTGTTGGGATTAAAACCATGTGCCACCACCACCTGGCCTGAGTCAAACACTCTCACTCTCTCTAAGATTTATTTATTAAGTATACATTGTTCTACCTGCATGCCAGAAGAGGGCACCAGATCTCATTATAGATGGTTGTGAGCCACCATGTAGTTTCTGGGATTGAACTCAGGACCTCTGGAAGAGCAGCCAGTGTTCTTAACCTCTGAGCCATCTCTCCAGCCCCTGAGTCAAACTCTTAACTGGGCAGAGAGGTAACCAGCATTTTACATCTTCCCTTCCCTTCTCTCTGTCCGTAGTTCCAAATCAGATGGAGGGTAATGTATGGTTTTGGTTAAAGGTATTTTTTTCATGCTTTTGCTTTTGAGGAGTTTGCTAATACTGTTGCTAAATGCTTCCCTTTTATTTACTGATTTATTTTTTTTAGAAATTGAGGTGTTGATAAAATCCTGTATTAGCATCTAGCTTCATGAATAGTGTCAGTGATAAGACTGACTCCCAGTGGGAGAAACACCCAGTGTATCACCATTTTAGGTTTCTGTATCAAAACCATGAAGCACAGCACGAAGCAGTCGGGGCAGATGGACCTCCCGGGTGCTTGCAGTAGTAACTGCCCTTCATTATCTGGTATTACTGGTCAGCAGTGCTTTACAGCATACTTTTTCTCTTTTCCTCAGGCCCATCTTCTGTGTGTTTTAGAAATTTGTCTGTAGTCATAAATATTATAAATTCTAAATGGATTTCAAATGAATAATAATTGTTTTATCATTACCAAAGAAAAACTAAAGTATAATACAATCCATTTAGAGAGCTGGGCATGTTGGTCCATGCCTTTAATCCTACTCAGGAGGCAGAGGCAGGGTAATATCTATGAGTTGGAGGCCAGCCAGGCTTACCCATAGAATTTCAAGCTAGCCAGGGTTACATACACAGCAAGACCCTGTCTCATTTAAAAAAAAAAAAATTATTTGGGAACCTTCACAGTGTAGTTGAGTGTATCTTTTGTGCTCTTAATAGTTACACTCTGTCTCTAATTACTTCTTTTTTGTCTTGGCCATTGTTTCAAAAGCTAAGGTCATTTTTGCAAGTAAGAAAATACAGCTTGGATCTGGCATCTTTGATCCTATATGCCTATCAGCTTAGTACAGCACTCGCGTATCTGGAGAGCAAAAGATTTGTTCACAGGTAAGGCATTCATATAAGCTGCTACATTGTCTACTGAAGGGAGTAAGCAGTTCTAGAGTGTATTAACTTTTCTCATCCCTGGCAGAAAGAACTTCAGGAAGGAAGGATTTGTTTTGGCTCCTGGTTTCAGGGGATTCTGGCCATTGTGGGGAAGGAATGGCAGTGGAATTCGTTCTCTCTGTAGTGTCAGGAACTAACCTGGAACCAACCAACCAAGGCCTGCCTTAGTGATCTTCTGCCAGTCAGGTCCTATCTCCAAAAGTTCCACAAACTCCCAAAACAATACCACCATCAGCTGGGAACCAGGTGTTTAAACACATCTGCCAGGGGAGGCCATTTCAGCACCAAATGGTTAACATTGAGAAACAAGGAAGGAAGTTACTTTATGCACCCATACAAGATGTTTGTATATCATTTGCGCTTACTCTTCAGTCATTAAAAAATGGTGCTGCTGGGTGGTGGTGGCATATGCCTTTATCCCAGCACTTGGGAGGCAAAAGCAGGCAAGTCTCTTATGAATTTGAGGCCAGCCTGGTCTACAGAGCTAGTTCTAGGTCAAAAAAGGCTACACAAAGAAACCCTGTCTCGAACCCCGCCTCCACCCCTATAAAAAAAGTGATGATGTTGAGCCAGCCTTGGTGCTGCCTGCCTTTAATCTGAGTACTTGGGAGCCTCTGCCTCTGTGAGTTCAAGGCTAGCCCAATCTACTTAGTGAAACTGTTTTGAGGGGATGGGTGGAGGGCAGTCAAGGTGTCTTATGTCCTTTCACAGGGGAAGGGCCATGGCTTGTTAGCAGACAAAAGATTTTCATTAACCAGGCATGGTGGCTCTCACGTTTATCCCCAGCACCTGAGAGGTTGATGCTAGGGGAGTTGGGTGGATTCTAGGCCAGCCCAGGTTGCAGTGAGACTGCCTCAGCCTGCCCCTGCAAGCACTCTCTCTGCCCCTTTTCTTGTATGATGCATTCAAGATATATGTCCCTTCCCCAAACATAATCCAGAGCCTGTGCTTATGGGACAGAAAATGTGTGGAAGTGGCCCCAAAGCAGACCTGAGACCTTGCAGAATGTTTAAATATTGTGAGTAACGTTTGTTGTCATCCTTCAGAATGCTACTTAGAATTTGCAGCTTTGGGTTGGAACACAAGTGAATGTCCCTATAATGTGTTTTCTAAGGATCACAGCGAGTTACTGTTTTGATGTCCAGTATTACAGCAGATTGCATCATAAAAATTATTCAGAAAAAATGCTTGCAGGGAATTCTGTTTATGGAGATCTCCAGTTATACTGACCATGTGTCTACTGCTTGTCAGTATAATGCCATCACTGTGTAAGTTTATCAAGGTGATGAGTATTTTCAGTGTTTGAGAAAGTATTTCTTGTCATTATTCATAAGGATCATCAACTCATTCTTGTAAATATCCTCTAGAAGAAATATATAAGAAGTGCAACAATTTATGAATCTCTTCATGTTATGTATAAGCCATCTTTCCAAATAACCTACCTATATATCTGTATGTAGTAATCATGAGTTGATGGGATTTGTTGTTGTTGTGCTTACTGTCTTCAATTTTTCTTTATCAGGGACATTGCTGCTCGAAATGTTCTGGTGTCCTCAAATGATTGTGTAAAATTAGGAGACTTCGGATTATCCCGATATATGGAAGACAGTACTTACTATAAAGGTGAGAAACAAGGGCAACTACTGGGAAATAGGCTATGAATCATTGATTTTTGGATTTTGTTTGGGGAGAGTTGGTTTTTGACAGGGTCTCATTTTGTAGCCTGGACTTGTAATCCTTGTGCTTCAGCGTCCCATATGCTGTGATTACAGGTGTAAACAAACACACCAATGCAAGGTGTGTCAGAATGTGTTTTACTGAAGTCCAAGGCCAGTTTAGTAGAGAAAGGATGACCTTGTCAGACAGTGGTGCTTGGAACTTTGGGACAATCTTAACCCAGACCTCACCTCAAAATAACTCAGAACAGCCTAAGACTTAGTTATGAAGGCATGCAACTATAAAATTTAGAAGAAACAACATAGTAACTCTCTGGGATCTGGAGTTAAGCAGAGGTCTATACACATGCCACCAAAACCAAGATGTATTAAAAGATAAACTTGGTAGATCCAACCATGTTGAAATTTACCATGTTTGTTCTGCAAAGGATGAATAACAAAGTACGGAGCAGGAGAACATATTTGCTATGCATATGTGTGACAGATAGAAGATAGGAAGAGCTCTAAAATGTAAACAAGGCATTTCAAACCTGAGCAAAACTCTTGAGTATACATAGTAGACTAGAGAGACTAGATGGGTGGCAGGTGAGTACACAAAGATTGTTCGTGGTCTTAACCACTAGGAAAATGAAAGTTCAAGCCCCATGAGATAGGACTGCACACTCATCAGAATTGCTAAAAAGTAGTACCAATACCTAGTGGGGACAGAGATATAGAGAAACTCATTATTCATAACTTGCTGACAAGAATGAACAGGTGTAGAACTGATCACACAGCTCCCAGAATGACACAGCAGTTGCCTCATGGCAGTGATGCCAGAGAAATAAGACCTGGGTTCACACCAAACCTCAAATGCTAATGCAGCTCAGTGATGGGCTGCCTCTCTAGCATATGGGAGGCTCTGGTCTGATTCTCAGCTCTCACTAACCCCAACTCCCTTCAGTTCAGATTAGAGTTCTCTACCAAGTAGACCTGACACTTCATGCACTGTTTGCATTTTGACAGTGATCCTTTAACATAAGAAAATAGTTTGATGGTTTTTAAACTACATTTTTCATTATTTTAAAATACATTTCATGTCCAGTTCAAATCTTAACTAGTCTGAGTCCTAAAATTTCACTATAAAACTAAACTCCTTTGTATGAGGACCAAGATTTTACATCATGTGGACATTTAAGATAGTTAGCTGTCAAATCCATACAAATTTCTTAGAGTGGTCAGTGTATATAACCCCTAAAGATTTGGGACTTGTCAGAATGCTCCCTTTCTGAGAATTGAAGTCTACAGAGAGGCTTGCTGCTTACAGATGAAGACCTTTAACCCTTGTGCTTGTTCCTACCTCCTCTGTGCCCTGCCCGTCCTGTGCTCCCCATCGTCTCTCTCCTCTCTTTATGGGACAGTTGACCTAGTCTTCATCTGTTACTCCTGGTACCACATCTGACTGTGCTTCTTCGCCTGCCTTCAAGAATGAGAGTCCCTTGAGGAGAGGTACTCTGTGTTCAATTCAGCAACTGGAGAATTAGTGAGGTTGTGCCTCACCTCTCATAGGAAAGGATGTTTTCAGGGTTGCTTTGATACATTTGTTTTTCATCCGCTGCTTCTTCCTGCTCTGCACATATTGATGAAGGTGTCATCAATCCTGATCCTCCATTGATTCCAGCTTTATTCGTTCACCTCTTTGCTGAAGTTTATAACTCCACATTAGTCTTTGAGATGATTTTGTAGGCATTCGTGGCATGCACAGGGCAGTAAAAACTTTGAGCTTTCCCAGGCTGTCCATTTCCATCTGAGGTCTGAGGTCTTTCTGAGCCAGAGGACTCTGTCAGGAGGCAGAGCATAACTCCAGCTTCTATTAGAATAACCCCAGGCAGTGGGTTTGAGCCCTCTTTATAAGGAACAGAACCCCTGAACACGATTTACTTTAGGATTTAAGGGTTAATCTCGGCAAGATGTGTTTATATGTATTTCCTGGGAGCACAGGGTCTGTATCTGGGCCAGCTCAGAAGAGCACAACTTGCCCAATAGGAGTGGAATGTGAGTGTGTGTGTATATATATGTATGTATATATTTTAGATGTATATATATATTTTAGAACTGAGGATCAAACCCAGGGCCTTGCGCTTGCTAGGCAAGCATTCTACCACTGAGCTAAATCCCCAACCCAGAATGTATATTCTGTACATGGGGCTTTTGTAGAGCAAGGATCCCAACTGCAGGTGAATGAACTCCAGTATACTATGAGGCCCTGTGTAATGGGCTGTGTGTTGTTACCACCATTCACAGATTCTTCCTCATTCAAGTTTTCTGTCCTTACCCCATGCTAGCCTCTTCTCAACTCTCAAAGCACCAAGTAAATGAGTCAGTTTCCCAAAGAAATGGATGCTTGTGGGTCAGAGCTGATACTTTTTTCTTTTGATGCTGAAAATCTTGGTTAGCTCTGTTAAGTACTCAATTTTCTAAAATTAATCTTCTAGCTTCCAAAGGAAAATTGCCTATTAAATGGATGGCTCCAGAGTCAATCAATTTTCGACGTTTTACCTCAGCTAGTGACGTGTGGATGTTTGGTGAGTATTTTTTTTTTTAAATAAACTTTGCTATATTATGCAAAATAAAGCTAGCATCATCTCTTGAAAATGAGCATCTCTTGGTCAGAAGCTGTTGCAGCATCCTCTGTAATCAGTGTGGTCTCTTGTCATGCTCCTGCTCTTTTCTGCCTTCCCCAGAAGGAACAGCTGCTCGTTTCCCTCTTCCTATTCTCTGCCATGCTCTCCAACTGTTCCCAGTATGTAGGTTCTTCTCTGGCTCTGAGAGACACTGCTGGCCCAGAGCAACTGTACTTCTGTCTCTTGCCCTGAAGCTGCCTGTCTCCAGGCTTAGGAGCTGGCCCTTCATCTCCTGTGACTTGCCTTTAAACACACCCCCTCCCTCCTTGCTTTGTGGGCTGTATTGTATTGAAAGTGTGGTCTACTTACCACTGTCTATGATTTATTGACTGACTCTTCATACTGTCTCCAGGACCGTCTTTCCTGATGTTGGTCTTTGTGCCAGGAATACCTCATTCTTACACCCTCTTCTCCAGCTGGACCCCATCTAACTTAATGTACCCCTTTTCAGGAAGCTTCACATAGCAGGTGTCTCTCTGTACTCTGCTTTTCTTTTTGTCACTGATACTCACCTGTGGCTCTTGTGGGTAGTCTCTGTAAAGTGTGAAACTGTTCTAGAGGAGAAATATAACTAAGTTTATTAAACTTCTATAAATAAAATTAACTTCATAGATATCAAATAAGCATTCTTACTTTTTCTTCTGTCTCGGTGCTATTGTTGTGAATCCATTTCGTTCTTTGGCAGGGTTAGCAAGGCTCTGGGTTCAGTCAGTGCAGATACAAGTTGGACTTGGCTGTGCAAACCACAAGGCAAGATGCTCATCTCCTCAGGGGACTCTGCTTCATAATTTAACTGCCCATTTCTGCACATTTTAGCATTTTTGGAATAGCTTAAGATTTTAGAGTTGGTATTCATTGGGACTTTTTAGTTTTTCAAGGCAGGGTTTCTCTGTGTAGTTTTGGTGCCTGTCCTGGATCTCGCTCTGTAGACCAGGCTGGCCTCTAACTTATAGAGATCTGCCTGGCTCTGCCTCCTGAGTGCTGGGATTAAAGGCATGCACCACCACCGCCTGGCAAGACATTTTAATGCAGCTGTACTTTCTGTCTTCATGTAGACTTTGTCAGTTTAAGTTGTATTGTTACTTTCAATGTATGATTGTTTTTAAAGTGTTCTTTTGCTAAGAATAAAATTTAAATAGTAAGAAAAGATTATCTCATAGCTACACTGGCAGTGTTTTTCCATTTTGTCATATAAAAGAGTAGTGTTTACTGTTTATAATCAGTGGCATCATAGATTTGTTTTTTAGCTATTTTGGATTTTTGGTTTTTCGAGTGTATAGCCCTGGACTGTCTTGGAACTTGCTGATAATACTGTCTTGGTCCCCAGTGAGAAACAACTCTGTAGCAGCATGTTATTTTTGTCAGGGACTCTTTAGAACTTTATTTCTGTGAACTAAATTTGGGGCCAATTTCAGAATCTGGTTACAGTGAACACATAATATTACTTGTCTCCTTAGAGACCAACTTCACTCTGCCCAGTCTGTACCCTCCTCCCAGGGCATCATTTGTAAACATGTGCTTGAGCTTAGAAGTAGATGTAAAAGAATCATAACTTCCCTGTGTGAGACACAGAGAAGGCTCCTTAGAATTGGCCTATCCAGAAAGTACAAGATGTCAGGAGGGCTAGACTACAGAGTGGCATTGGTGGGATGCTAAAAATGACCTGCACCCCACTACTCTGTATTATGTCAATATCTCATGCCACCGTTGTTAGTGTCAGCGCTGTTAGGTTTGTTCACTTTTTAGAAGATAAGTTCTTTGGTGAATAAAAAGATCATCATCTTGATTCCCAGGGTTAGAGAGTAGGTGCACCTTCTGAGGTCTAGTCATGACCTTTAGATGAGATGATGTTATGTAAACAAGATAATAATACCCATTTGCACCTTGGTGAGGAATCTAAGCTTTCTTGAGCTCAAGACTTAAACATAGGCCTTCTTTGTTAAGTGACTATAGTTAAAATCAGTATGGTCCTGAGTTAGTGGTGGGACAGGTCTTAAAAAAAACCACTGGGGGTGTTTTCTGTGGGTTTTGTGGGTTTTTTGTTTTTTTGTTTTGTTTGGTTTGTTTGTTTGTTTGTTTGTTTTTTATAGTGCAGTAGCTGGTGGACTACTTGCCAATCCAGAATTTTCAGAAATAAGCCACTAAGAAAGTTCTGACTCTTATGTTGTTCTTCATGCCATATGAACTAGTTGCTATCCTTCTATGCTTGGGCGCTAACTGAATGCCACCATCTTTTAGGCGAGTTGCCCAGATCTGCCAGCTGCCTATCTGGTCCCTGTAGCCTGGACCTTTTTCTTTGGGTGCTGAGCTCACTGCACTGTTTTCGTTCCCACTCCACAGGTGTGTGTATGTGGGAGATACTGATGCATGGCGTGAAGCCTTTTCAAGGAGTGAAGAACAATGATGTGATCGGTCGAATTGAGAATGGGGAAAGATTACCAATGCCTCCAAATTGTCCTCCCACCCTCTACAGCCTTATGACGAAATGCTGGGCCTATGACCCCAGCAGGCGGCCCAGGTTTACTGAACTTAAAGCTCAGCTCAGGTAGGAGTGGGGCGGCGAGGGCCGGGGCGGGGGCAGGTTTGCTGCTTCTCTTCTGCAGTCCTAGCTCGGAGATGGCTGTCTCTAAGCTGGAACTGCTTCTTCTGGACACAGATACTTTGGAATTTGATTTGTGTGTCTTGTTAGTTTATTAGAGCTCTTCAGCTCTTACCCTCCCCTAGCTTCTGACTTAGCAGGGCTTTATCAAACCTGTCATTATTTTGACCCAACGTGCATTTCCAATCTCGTCTCACACAGTCCCTCCCTGGCACTTTGTGCACCAGCTACATCTGACTGTTTTCTGATTCTCCTGCTGTGGCTCAAGACCTTTTCACATGTTGTATTCTTGGTCTCCCTTTGCTACTTGATTACCTCCTGTTCTGTCTTCAGAATCTAGCTGAGATGTTCCCTCCTCCAATAAACCTCCGTCACCAACCGCACCTCCCCAAGAGAGAGCTCTTACTTTGACACCTTTGAGATCTGCTGCTGCTGTATTTAAAACATCTATTGTTTGTTCTGGAATTTTGTGCCAGGAGCTGGTAGGCACCAGGTCTCTAGGAGTCTCCATGCCCCTGGAAACTCACACAGTAACCAGATTTGTGCTGAGACTGCCTCAAAGAAGCATCTGCAGACTGACTGCCTGATGACATGTCTGTGTCCCTAGCATGACTCACCATGTCCTACTCATTTCTACAGCTCAGTGCTAGAGTTAGAACTGGGCACTGAGTGACTAAAAAAGAAGTTTGTTGAGTCTGTTTGGATGGAGCTACTAGCACTTTGATAAGACTGTGGTTTAATATAATTTGCAGGCATGTGCAGCTTGACCACACAAATAGCACTTGGCTTAGTATGTGCTGTCACCTCTCACATTTAGGGGACTTCCCTGAGTTTGAGTTCTTTATTTACTTGATGTATTTTTTCAAAAACATCTCCAACTATCATAGACCAGAATGTTCATCTAACTACCTTCTTTGCCATTGCTGTAGGTCCTTAGAAGTTCAGTCTTTGAGGGAGGCTCCTTGTGGGAGTGTGTCAGGGAGGTCAGGCCCCATAGGAGAAGTAGGCACTTTGTACAGTGAGCAGTGTTTGCCAAGAGCATTTGTATCCTCAACTTAGAGAGCTCAATAGCCCACTGAAGAAATAGTGGCAGGTGTCTCGTTTAGTGCAGTGAGGCCCCATCTCACAAGACCACTTACTGTCTTGGTCCCCTCAACTCACAGCCCTGGGTATGATTCCCCACCCTGTGACAGCTTCCTTCCACCTGTCTAGTCTGTGTTGTCCCTGTTACAGCTGCTTTGCTCAACAGTTGTGTTTGTTTGGCTGGTTGCTTTTTGCTCAACTTCTTTTCAATCTTGACAGATCCTGGTCTTGAAATCTTCCGCTTTCTGATGGGAGATCCGTTGCCCGCTCTGTACCCACTTCTTTGCTGACTTTACTAGCCTGATGTTTCTGCCTTCTGACTACCCACTGTCTCCTTTCCTTACAGATATGATATTCCACCTCCTGTACTTAGCCTGGCCAGTTCCCTCCCTGCCCCCCCCCCTCCTCTGTGCTGTCTGCTATTTCCCACTGTCTAGTCTACTCATGGACTCTGCCTCCCCCTCCATCTATAGCTTTGGGCTTGTCCTGCTTCTCACAAGTCCCAAATTTCCACTGTAAGTTGCCTACAAGACATCATACTGTCCAAGAAACAGAGCTGTGCCTTCTCTAAGCCAGCTTCTGTCCCATGTCCAAAGCTCCTTTTCATCTATCTTGCACTAACTGGCTTAGTGTAACTTTCTAGGAAAGTACTGCTGCTTCCTAGTCAAGCACCTTCCTCTGACTTCTTGTGACCTTTTGTGTCCAGGCAAAAGCTGAAAGGATACATTTAGGGCCTGAGAATATCTTTCTTGATCCCTTCCTCTCACCAAGACCAAATTCTCTATACACATGAAATGTCTCTTCTACCTGCAGAGCCCTCTCTTTTTTCTTGGCTTCTGTCCCTGGCCCTTCTGTGACTTCTCAGCCTGTTCTTCAAGTCCTCATAGCTCTCTTGGGTTAGCCGTGCTCCAGCCAGCTGCACCTGCACTGCTCAGATGCTGGGCATGGGGCACAGATGATGGAGCGCTTTCCTGCCCTCGAGGAGCTCACAGTCTAGTATGTCTCCTTCCTACTAGACTGAGGCTCCTTGAGGACAGGGATCGTCATACTCACCTTCCACCAGGAGCACAGTGCACACGTGCTTCTACTGTAGTCATGGCTATCTTGTATGCAATGAGCACATCTGCAGTGAGTTGGACTTCACCTTTGGAACATTTATAGTATGGCCAACATAAAGCATGTATAGTGTGTACTTTATAATACAGTTTATTGCTTGTATTTTCCATGAGCAATGTGCCACAATAATTAAATAAGTTCTGTTGTTGAGGTTTGCTTCATTTTTATTACATCCAAGGCTTTATTAAAGAAGCAGGTAGCCCTTCGCTACACTGAGAAATCAACCCTTTGAGCAGATTCATCACTGCATTGTCCATAACTGACCTGTGCATTCTCTGTGACTGTGAGAGCTAAGAAAGGGTACCTACGGGTGCTTGTTAGCCCAAGGCTTAGCAAGGTGTTTTGGCCAGACTTTCTTGAGTGGGCCTCTGCGATCCAAGGAAGCTATATTCTTTGTGTCCTTTTCCATGCTCATGGGGTAAACCCATGGAGATGCAGAATGAGATTAGCTGTTTTTGGCATTTCTATAAAGTATGAACAGTTCCTCAATGGCAGTGTTTTAATGTGGTCAGTAAAATTTCTCATATGCTCCCAGCAATTTGTTGTTGTTTTATGACTGGCAGATATAATATGCATTAAACATTTGTATTAGAAAAATCCTTCCTGTGCCAAGGAACCATAATAAATAGGTTTTGGAGCTTCTACTCAAAATGAGCATTTTCTAGCAATGACATCTTGGAATGAAGCATCTGTTCCACGTAATAAAGAGCATCTGTGACTGTGCTTGACTCAAGTTCCTCAAGTCCTTTGTAGATAGTGAGGGCAATAGACAAGTGAAACTACCAGTCTAGCTTTGTACCATAACTGCTTTGCACCCATGCATTTTATTGATAGAGTAAACACACCAACACTGACTTGAACAGTGATCAGTGCATTTTCACAAATTGGACATGACTGAGAACACGTGTCCAAAGATTCACAGTCTAGAGCGCCACCAGAGCTGCCCTTCCCTGCTACTGTTCTAGCAGTGGCTGCTTCTGCCTGCTTTAACCTTCATATTCAGGGAATCAATAAGCACATAAAGTTTATGGGTGGCCTCTTTTGCTTAAAGCTTAGCTGTGTGGTCATCTGTGGTATTCTGGTAGTCTTGTCCCCTCCCCCATGCCATTGTCACTGATGTGTAGAGTCCTGTTTTTGAATGCACCATTGTTAATTTGACCATCTTGTTTATGGTGGAAGTTGGGGTACTTTTCATTTGGGGGCTGAAAGACTAGTACCTCATGAACACAGCAGTGTTTGACCAAGAGGCTATGCTGTGTATGCTCACAAGCTTGAGGATGTACGTGTGCTCTGCACAGGTTGATATTGACAGTTTTTTAAAGTGAACATACCATCTGTACTGCTCCCAGCAGTGAGCAGAATTTGATTTTAGTGACATTAGTTGTTCTTTCAGGTTTTGTTCTGTTTTTTAACCTTTGGAAACTATCACTTATTTCTGAGCAGTCCCTATTCACACAAAGTAAGAGGATGTAAGTGATATGTAAAACAATTTACCAGGACTTCTGTGTTGTAAAGACCAAGTACCCACTGAGTAAGGAGGTGTGTGTGTTCTGAGCTGCTGTCTGTCACTGAGCTCTTCAAAAAGTATGTGTTGATATTTAGGGTCTGGCCTCTGTAGTGAACTTCATGGTCACAGCATCAAAAAGTGACAGTTATTGAGCACTTTGTGTTACCTTAGCATTATGCCATAAGTTGTTATTGCTGCCCTTGCCGAGGGAGTCAGCATTGTCCCAGATTGTTTGTAAACTAAAAGATTAAAATTGTAATTAGCCTGGGCGGTGGTGGTTTGAGACTTTAATCCCAGCACTCAGGAAGCAGAGGGAGGTAGATCTCTGAGTTCTAGGACAGCCAGAACCATACAGAGAAACCCTGTCTCAACTTCTCCCCTCCCCCCCAAACAAACAAACAGAAAACTGTGGTTATAAGTACTTGACCTGAGCATAGGCTGCAACTAGGCCATCAGAGGCCATTGGTGTTAGCAAGTCCTACTACCTTGATATTGCATGGCTAGCAGGTGCTAAGGTGCTTTCTTTTCAGACCAGAGAGCACTCAGTTGATGTTAAGGTTAAAGGAAGGCAGATGTTGCAGAGCTCCTCATGTCTTGCACAGTGAGTGTTAGAAGGCATGACAGCACCCTCCACTTTCAGGGTGTTTGCTGTGGGCTATTTGTTTTCTTGACAGTCTTAAGTATGCTACATTTTCTTTCTCTGGCCCCATTAATCTCAGACAGTGGGGCATAGATGTGGATATTGATGACAAAGTGGAGTCTACAGAAGTGACTTCATACAGGCTGGGAGCCTACTCTATAAAGTCATGCTTTATCCAGAGCCTTGGTTCCATCTTGAGGCTACTGGGGATTTGGGCTGTGTCTATGACTTATGGTTGGGCTTTGGAGTCTTTGTGTAGCTTTATGTTGTACAAGTCTGTGCTCCGCTGTATCAGCTCTTGCCTTTGGAAGAGTCTTTTTGGTCTGCACTGCAACTTAGCCTGATAGCTGCAGGCAAAAAGTTCTTAAGTTTTTCCATATTGTGTCTTGGTGTCATACCCACAAGACACCTCAGGAATTCACTGCCAACTTCCCTTGGCCTGTGAGGCTGCTTCATAGTGCTAGCTTAATTGAGGTAAGGGGGTGACTAGAGGAGTGAGGATGCAAATTTTCAGTAAATACTTAAGCTGTGACAAGTCACTTAGTTTTTCTGTAGGAGCAGAATCACAGATACTGCCCCATACTGTTTTTTTTTTTTTTTTCTGTTTTGTTTTTTGTTTGTTTGTTTAGGATGAAATGAGACAGTTTATCAAAACCTTCCTTGTGCAAGTATAGACAACATGGTGTCAGCCTGGTAGGCAGTAGTAACAGCAAAGTTTTTTTCAGATCCAAAGTTACGAGGTACAAATGTTGGAATTTAATATAATTTTAAGGCAAGACTTTCTTGCTACTGGTACTGGAACAGCTACACAATGTCCTTTTTTTTTTCTTTTGGATGAGGGGGCGGGTTGGAGACATGGTTTCTGTGTGTAGGCTGTCCTGGAACTTGCTCTGTAGACCAGGCTGGCCTTGAACTCAGAGATCCACCTGCTGGGATTAAAGGCATGCACCACCACTGCCCAGATACACAATGTCTTAAAGCAGTGTTGTAGCCCTTTGTGGTACTCCATTTGTTCCACTTGGCAAGCTTTGAATCTAGTGCTTGTATTGACTTAATGGTAGAAAGTACTATGCACTTTTTAAAGTAATTCCCAGTTTCAAAGACAGTGTCTCACCAACATTTTCTTAGTCTTCATGCCAGTAGGTACCTTGGTACCATCATCTGGGGGCCAGTTATTATCCACAAGGAAAGTCTGTTGTCTGTTTCCCATTGAGTCCTTCGTATCTCCTCCTCAGACGCCTGAAGCATCAGCCTTCCCAGAAATGAAATGTGAATGGTCCATCGGAATTTAGTAGCAATTTCATGCAAAATTTAAATTGTTTCCTATAAAAATTATTTATCTTACCTCATTGTTTCCCTCCATTGGTTCTGCCACATCTAAATAGTCATAGTGTTTCTCTTCCTGGTTATTTGCCCCTACTGTGGCTTTGTGTGTGGTTTGAGGACACTGAGACTTGGATTTCATAGTATGTAATTCTGAGTACTCCATAGCTCCAGATGAGCAGCTCTCACCTTTCTAAGCCTGTGACCCTTTAACACAGTTCCTCATGGTGGGGGACCCCTCCCACACCATAGAATTGTTTTGTCATAATTGTAATTTTGCTGCTATTAGGAATCATAATGTGAATATCTGATATGCTGTTCCCAAAGGGTTTGTGACCCACAGGTTGAGAACCAGACCATGTTGCAGGTACTGCTTTCTTGGATTGCACAAATCATCTAAAGGATAGACACTCTCGCCCCTCATTGAAGAGCCTGAGGTCTAGAAGTCATGTGACTTGTCTTAGCCTACACAACTCCCAAAGGGCAGAATCAAGGTTCGCCCTTCTTTACCTTCCAGGAACTCTGTTTCACTGCCCCGTCCACAGTGCACCCATCCTCAAGTTCCCCCATCTCTCCTATATTTATCTCTGCTCTGATCACTACCTGCTGCCTGTCTACTTTGCAGCAGGAGACCTCTGGCCTGATGGAATGGTATCTCAGCTGCGACTTGATTTGCTATCTACCACCTGAGCCATCTTGTGAACCTCAGGGAAGCCATCAAACTGATCTCCTGTGGTTTCTTTCTCCTCATACTCTTTAGTTTTCCTTGATACCATATACCACAAACTCTTGAGAGTTAGTGTTTCTGGACACTAATGTCTCTTCCTTTCTGGAAAGTAAAGTACTGGCGTCTTTTCTAGGTGCTTTCTCCTATACTTGAGCTTGCCAACAGGGTAGAGAAATTAAATTAGATGGAGAGAGGGTACAAGTACAGGAATGTAGGAATAAGAAACGTCAAGCATGTAATTTGAGCACATTGGGATCTACATGGTGAGAACCTATGAGGGTGTATGGAAGGAGAGGAAAATCCTGAAGCCTGACCAGAAAAGAAATTCTCTGTGGCCAGAGGAGATAACACACATCTTTAACATCTCATTGTCTATGTGGAGTTAATAATCAGACTTCATGAAAATGCAGAGGCTGACCTCGTTACCAGCTCTCCCATGAGTGAGAGTGTCACAGGTCAGCTCTCTTGCTCTTTCAGCCCTTACTAGGCTGCTTGGAGTCCTGTGTACATGGACAGCTCTAGAGTCTGTCAGAGATTAGCAAAATTTCTACTCAGAAATTGAGCATAACTTTCCAGCTTTCTTCTTTCTGAGATTCTTCATTTTTGATCACCTGTGTTTGTTCCAAATTCAGCTCTCTGTTCTTCAAGCCCAGAGGACCCAGATCCACCTTCTAGCTGTCTGCCATGAAAAACTGGGGTCTACCCAGCTACTTGTCAGCTCCTTGCACTGCTGGCTGTTCTGAGCCACCACATGGTTGTTTCTCTATCCAGAGTTCCAGTGCAATGATCTGGATCCAAGGAAAGCTTTTAGACGCACCTGAAACTAGGAGGACACTGCCACATAAGATATTAATAGAAATGCTTTTCTTTTTAATTAATTAATTGATTGATGATAGTATTGGGGCTAGAGAGGTAGCTCAGCCACCAAGAACACTGTCTGGTCTTTCAGAAGACGTAAGTGCAATTCTCAGTACCCTCACAACCGTCTGTAACTCTAATTCCAATTAATCTGACTTCCTCTTCTAGCCTCCATAGGCACACACATGGTAAACAGACCTACATGCAAACAAAATACCCATACACATAAAGAGTTAAAGTATTTTAATTAGAAAAACAACCTTGAGGTGGTTAATATAGCAAGTGAACAACAGAGCCTATTTCCCACTGTTTAAGTTACGTCATCAGAGAAGAGACAGTTACCGGGTGCCAGCACTACTGGAGCAGTCTGTCTGCTCTCACAAGCCCAGCTCAAGCTGTAGACTTGTTTCCTGCAAGGACACCCCCAGGTTGTAGAAAGGTCAAGTCCATTCCTTTGTGGTGAGGCAGTGTTTAGTAACTGTAAAGAGATCATGTTTCAGAACTGCTGTTCCTGTGAACTTGCCAGAGCAAGCCCTTCCCCTAACCTTTCCCTTCGGATTTACTGCTGCTCTTTCCCTGGGTATTTTCCAGACCCACTTAAAAAAACCCAGACTGAGTTTGTATCCAAAGCAAATGTTGTGATCCCAATCCTTTGTTTTGGTGATTAAAGTTCAATCCTTTTTAAAAAAAGTTTTCCCCATATCAGATAAAGCAAAGTGTGTATTATCTTTAAAAATAAATGTTTTATAGTTTCTAAGAGAAAAGTGTGTACCACAGTAACCCATAGCAACCCATCGCATAGGTACTTCAGAGATGAAATGGGGCCAGGGATGGCACATGTGAGGCCTTGGGTTCTATCCCCAGTACCACAAAAGAGTGAAAGGGAGGTGTGAAAGTTCCTTCTTTTCTAGTGGCTTTAAGGCAGGGAGAGCATAGAACCAATTTGGATTTACTTGTGTGTTCATCTTTCACTCTTGTCTTCCTCCATCACGATGCTCTTCTTGATAGAGTGATAGAACAACTTGCTAGGGAGAATAACTCCCCAGTGTTACCTTTTCCTTTGGGGAAGCGAAGGGATTTGAACCCCAGCCACCAAGACCAAGTGGCCTTCAGCATTTATGAGACATCTTTGGCTAGGGACTTGTCCTTCTCCTGGAAACACGGGCATAGCAGACCACTTCATTGTTGGTTGCTCCTGAAGATGAAATGAGAAGATTTCTGAGCTTGCCTGCCAGTGGGGTTGTGAGGCCAAAGAAGAAAGTCAGAATAGTTCTTACAGTCTCTGTGGCTTTGACAGTGACTTTTTTCTTCTCAGATGAGGAAAACAAGAAATAAATTTAAGCCGGGCAGTGGTGGCGCACGCCTTTAATCCCAGCACTCGGGAGGCAGAGGCAGGTGGATCTCTGTGAGTTCGAGGCCAGCCTGGGCTACAGAGTGAGTTCCAGGACAGGCTCCAAAGCTACACAGAGAAACCCTGTATCCAGAGGGGGGGAAAAAAAAAAGGAAGTCAAGCTAATTTGGGATTGGGGAATTAGCTCAGTGGTAGAACGCTTGCCTAGCAAGCGCAAGGCCCTGGGTTCGGTCCTCCAGGAAAAAAAAAGAAAGAAATTAAATATTAAATTTTTTTTTCCCCTTTCACGACTCATTTCCAAGCTGTGGTCTGCAAATAAGTAGGCATAGTCATCAAGTTTTCTAAGTGACAAGTTTTTCTTGTTCCATCCATTTGCAAGTTAACAACTTGTAAACCTCCATCCAGGAAAAACCATGGGCTCATTGCCCATGTACATTAGGCAGCTAAAAGCTTTCCAGTGGAATGTATTACTATTAAAAATACTGTGAGTTTGGGAAAATATGCTGCAGTTTGACCTCCATGACCCTACACGTCCTCCTTTGCTGCCTTGACTCTTGGCAGCTACAGAGAGTGACTCTGTAGGCCATCTGTGGGCTAGCCACCCAATGTCAAATAGATCTTTAGGGCTTATTTATATTTCTGGCTTCTCTGAGCAAGTTATGGATTCTCAGGAGCATTTGTTAGGGCTGTTTCTAGTGTGAGAGTGAATATGGAGCCTGAAGGAATAGCTTCTCAATTCTTTTGGCACTCTTTGAGACAAAAGTCTGGTGTGCTTAATCACACATTGGAGCCTCACTGGTGTGCAGATGCTCTTTAGTTGCCCAGGAGGGCTTAGCCCATGCAGGAACAACACAGAAAGCTTACCCTCTATGATTAGGCACTGAAAAGAAGATTCAGGCAGTATGTTCAAGGTGATCAGAGAAAAGGAGCAGTAACTGTAGACAGAAGAGACTGGCCTGGTGGAGCCTGAGAACATCCTAATAGCAAAGCCCCTCAAAGCACCTGTTTGAGGTCTCAGCAGATGGGTGGACAGTAGATCAGGTAATCTATTTCATAAAGCATGTAAAATAGAAAGCCTTGGGGACTTTCATTGCTTGAAAGAAAGGTCCCACTTAGCCTTTTTGCTGCCTGCCTGTATTTTAGTTTGGTTCAAAAAGTAAAAGAAAGGACTTTAAATTTTTTTTTGTTAAACTTTTCACCTTGATTTTGTTGAGCTTTTTGGTGTTTTACAGCTGTAAAGTACAGCCAGGCGGTGGTGGTGCACACCTTTAATCCCAGCTCTCGGGAGGCAGAGGCAGGCGGATCTCTGTGAGTTCGAGGCCAGCCTGGTCTACAGAGCGAGATCCAGCAAAACTACACAGAGAAACCCTGTCTCGAAAAACAAACAAACAAAGCTGTGAAGTGTCAGGATCTGTTATCTAGTGTTGGTGAAAGAGAGCAGGGCTCTGGAGATCATACCAGAATGTGCTCCTCTCTGGTTTCAAATTGGACCTCCATCCCATTGGCCATCTCCAAGAAAGTGGTCTCTAACCAGCTGTGAGCCCAGGTCAGTGCCCCCTTTCCCAGGCAGTGACCTACTCTTCACAGGTCTCCACTCATCCCTACACACGCCCTCCCTTAGCCTCGGGGAAGCTATGATCTGGGAACCTAAATTGAACTGCCCATGTTCCCACTGATGAGCTCATGAAGCCCAGTGAAGCTGGACTAGCTCTTTTTGAAATGGTGCATGTTCTGAGTGTGGCACATGTCAGTGGCTGCATTGCAGGCCTTTGAAAATTGACTGCAGACTCAGAGATAGGAGTGTGGGTGAATTTGCTAAGACATAGTTGCCCTTTTATACTTCAAAGTCTTATTGTATTTTGTACCTTGTGGGCAAGGTAGCCATTGGCTTCTGGAGACATTACTTAATGAGAACTTGTGATAGTTTTATCCACTTTAAAAAATTTCTTGGGTTTCAGAGCTCTATGGATAGCCTGTAAAGAGAAGGGGATAATAAAGATTGAACCCAGGGCCTTGTACATTTAAAATTTTTTAAATTTTAAGGTAACTTGGTGTATGTGTTTGTTCTACTGCTCCTCCTAATTGGTGCAAAAGGAAACCAGAGTCGTCTTGGAGGAAGGATGGGCTTCATGACTGAAACTTTTTTTAAAGAGACAGTGGATCTTTTCTTGAGAACAGTCCCTTTTCCTTTGAGGAGAAAACCTTCTTTAACATGCAGTGGTGGCTTGCTGACTCAAGGCCAGCTATGGAATGAATTTTGTCTGTCTGTTCCTGATTCGGGAAGTGACTGAGAGGAGCAGGCTCCAGCCTCTAGCCGGCAGGAATGTCTTTTTAAACAGTCAGGCAGATTCCCAGATTAGAAGGAGTCTATGCAGCTGATGTCACTATTTCCTGAGTAATTCTGGGTGGTTATTTACTGTATCTGGCTGCCAAGGGCCAGAATCTGTGAATGAGCCTCATTATTAGGACTCCAGGTTGCAGGCATGGAGGGAAGAGCCGATTGTTGCCACAGTTAAGGCGAAGATTTCAAAGACCTGCCGCCTACCGAGCCTCAAGGAGGCGGTGGGGAGTAGGGGGGCTGGCCACGCTCCCTGGGCTGCATTCTGAGGCGTTTACAGGATGGCACACAGCCAGGACTGAGACACCGCCTGCATTGCCACGGAGGCCGCTGTGCAGCCTGGTGGTGGTAAGTGGGCTATTACTAGCTTAGAGCAGGCAGTGCTTTAGAAGCACCTGTAAGTACTGTTGGTGTTTTCCTTGTTTTCTTGATATGAAAGTTAGTATACTATTGTACTGAACTAGTGGGTAGATCTTGGCCCCTTGTGAGTTGATCACCATGTGCTGGTGAGTTGGAGCTATGTGGGAGTCTGCTTTCATGCAATCTGCCAGAGACATGTAGCTACTTGATACAGAGGTGCTTGGGATCTCTCAGGGTCCTTCTGTTCTGCTCAGAATAAACTCCAGTGTGTATACAGTTCATCTTGTTTGGCCTTTGTTCCATCAGGGTCTTTTTCTTACCAACTGTCTTTCTTACCTAAGGCTGTTATTTAAGTACACTTGCCATTTGATACCATGGCTGTTCTAATCCTTTTGTGTAGGGCTAGAAACCTGATCACTTTGTATATATAGGCTCTTTCTCTGTGACTGTCTTCTACTGAGATTAACTGGTGTCCCATAGATGAGTAGGGGTGGGTGATTAGCTGTCAGCTCCCCTTAACACAATGTGTTGTTTCTCCAGCACAATCCTGGAGGAAGAGAAGGTTCAGCAGGAAGAACGGATGAGGATGGAATCCAGAAGACAGGCAACCGTGTCTTGGGAATCTGGAGGGAATGATGAAGCACCACCCAAGGTAGCTGACACTCCTGCCCCAGCTTTGAGAGTCCTCTTGAACTAAGTCCTCTAGAACTACAGTCTCTGGGAGTAGACTGTTGTCTGTGCGACCAGCCCCTAAGTCATTGGAGGAGCAGGCACTGTAACATGCTTACCCTCTTCTCTGTAAATTGCTTAATGTGCTGTTGCTCACCCTGTAGAAGCTGGGGAAGCCAGCAGCTGTGAGAGACTTGATGTGAAACTGCCTTTCCTTCCTCGAGGTGCTCCCAGGAGGTTTAGGTGGGACTTAACCTTTATCTTGTTGTCAAGAGAGTAAGATCTCCCAGTCAGTCAGGGTTAAAACACCAGACTAGGCCACGAGCACTAAGGGTTTGCTGTATTTCAAATAAGCACGCTTTTACCCACCTACACCCCTTTGGCTTCGATTGTGCCAGAGCCTTCTGTGTTGCTTCTGAGTTATGGCTGCTGGCTAGGTGGTGGATGGGACACTGCATTTGCTCTCACGCTTTGTCACATCTGGTATGACATGACACCTGTCCTTCTCCTGTCATCCCAAGGATGCTTTCTCCTATAACCTAGGGAGGAGGGCCACTGCCTTTTTACAATAGCCGGCCAGTAGTTAAGGGTTTGGGACCCAGATTGCTTTTGCCACTTTGCACACAGTATAAAAAGTCTTCACTTCCCTTTGATTTTGGATGCGGTAAACTCTATACACCAGCTTGAATAAATAATTCAGACCTTTTTCTGAAAAGTAAAAGGATAAAAAAAAAAAAAAAAAAAAAAAAAAAAAAAAGTTGTTCCCTGCTACATGATATACTTTGTTAGCTAAAAATTATTTTGTTTTGAAAAGTAGGGATCTGGTAACACAGTAACTTTGTGAGTATTGTACCAGGTGTTTTATCATGGTGTCTGACATCATATGGCAATCCCGTGTTGGGCTGTGAAGTAGTGAACCTGGCACTCCCAGGAAGTGAGCATAGGTGGTGAGCTCAGATCAGTCTACAAAAAGCCTCATCAACCTAGTTCTTCACAGAGGGCAAAACCCACCGCCTGAGGGAGTGATACTTTGAGACAGTGTTATTTTGAAGAACCAGATGTTGTTCCCAATTTAACAACTGCAACAACAAACTTTTTCCTTACCTACAGAAAAGACACCAACACTTCATCCCAGAACTAATGGCCCTCTGTATGGGCTGTTTACCATTTGTGTATGAGTTTTTGTTTTCTTTTGTCTTAATTTGATTTGGGGATTTTTGTCTTTTGACTATTTTGAGTCTATTTAAAGTAAGCATAAGGATGGTGATATGACTTTACAGCATTGTGGCAGAATGATCCATTCAGTGTATACAGGATACACTGTGTAAGTCACAAGTGTGTGTTTTTCTATGTGTTTTACATGCCACTTTGTACATTTAAGTGGTTACTATCATACAGCTGTTGCCCCGTCTTGACTTCAGAAGCCTATCCCATACAGTTAATGCACTACATCATTTTCTTAATCACTACCTTTCTTGGCTGTTTTATTCTGTTTATCCACTCATTAGTTGGCAGATATTGCTCGCCCTTTCTAACTGTTATGAGCAGTGTTCTTAAGAACATATATGTGTTATGTGGGCTTAAATCTTCATTTCTCTGGTGGGTTTGCTGGGTCTTATGGTAATTCTATGTTTTGTTTTCTCAGGGATCAGCCTAGTACTCTACATATCAGCTGCTCCATTTTATGTTCCCAGCAGCAGTATGCTAGGCTGATTCCTCCACTGCTCGCCTCACTTTTATTTGTGCCTTCTTTATTACTATCCTAGAGGTCATAATACAGTCACTCATTGTGGTTTGGAAATAGCCCAAAGGTGCTAGGCATCTTTTTGGGTCTATTCTGTGTTGCCAGCTTGTCCACTCTTAATCAGATGGCTGTTATTTTAGTACTCACCTGTGGGAACTCTTGTTGTGCTGAGTGTTTTTAATCTTCAGTTTGGCCTCCCTCCTATGGTGCCACCTGTAACACAAGTTTTTCATTTTGGTTATATAAATTTTATATATGATTTCCCTTTTGTCCATTGAGTTTTTGGTGTCATACCCCTCCCACTCCCCATCAGGTGATTGAAAAGATTTGCTCCTGTTCCCTTCTAATGCTGTTACAGTTTGACCTCTTAGATTTAGGCTGTGAATCATTTTGAGTTAACTGTCAGATAAGTTATGGGGAAGGGTCAATTGTTGAAGACTCTTCCCCTGCTGAAGTGTCTTGGATTCCTTTGATTGTTCTAGTTGTATTAGCAATATCTCTACTGTGAGACATTGTGTTTTCAGAATCAGAAGACTCATCCTTATGATGCTTTGTTGATTTGTTCACAGCCCAGCAGACCTGGTTATCCTAGCCCAAGGTCCAGTGAAGGATTTTATCCCAGCCCACAGCACATGGTCCAGACCAATCACTACCAGGTATATGAGTTGTTACAGATATACATGTCACTTGGCTGGTCAGCACTTAATGTGGTGGGAAGAAGCTGAATTCATTTCTGTTTTCTGGTTTGTCTATCTATTTTGGTGAGTGGAAGCTAAGAAACCTTGGTCTTTGCCTTGACTTTCATACCCTTCCAACCTCACACAGGCCTACAACATTCATCAGTCACATCTTAAAGCAGGCAGGCCAGCATCTGTGGCAGTACTTAGATCCATTCCCTCTTGCCTGCCTCTAAGGAGCAAGGCAGAGCTAATACTGAACTGTAGTTTTTCCAGAAGACAAAAATGAAATATAAAGCACTGTAACTGTAAATGAAGGCAGATGAGATAGATGGCCTGCAGATAAGTGTGTAGAGTAGTGCTGGGTTTGGAGCAGCCATCCGGGAGCAGAATAGTTAGCCAAGGGAAGAACACTAACATTGAACTGTAATCCCTGGATAGGCCCCATTGCTAAAGAATGCTAACACCATAGTGCCAATGTGCATACCGTGGCCCCATTTTTTTGTTTTGTTTTGGTTTGGTTTGGTTTGGTTTTTTTTGGAGCTGAGGAGCAAACCCAGGGCCTTGCGCTTGCTAAGCAAGTGCTCTACCACTGAGCTAAATCCCCAACTGTGGCCCCATTCTTTAAAAGGCATCTTTGTGCCATTCCCAGGCAGTCATCCTAGTCCTAGAGGTCACCACCCTTTTGATCTGTTACCTGGCTAGCAGAGGTGTGTTTTGCCTGTTATGGAGTCTGATGTAAGTGAAGTGGGGTGTGTGCTTGAGGGGTCAGGTTTTTGTCTGTGACAGAGTTTACTGAGGACATTCCAAGAGTTCCTGAGAGCAGGTTTACATAAAGGACTCTTGGGCCAATGTGAACAAAAAATGCTTAGCCAGTACTAAGGTCCTAGGGGAGAAGGTAGGCACTGCTTCTTAATAGAAAACAAAAGACCATAAGTGGTGGTCTAGGAAAATGGGTTACTGGGTAAGTTTCAGACTCTGTATACAGCGTGTCACTTTCTACACATTCATGTAGAGCCAAAGAAGATTCCCATCACTAGGAACTAGTTTGGGGTGATCGGTCAGGCCTGTGTTCTGGGGATACTGCTTCATGATAGTCACCCTCTGGAGTAAGGAGAATAGGTCCCCAAGTTCATTCATCTGCTATCTAGGCACTTAGAACATGAAAAGGAAGTCTCCCACTCCTCCTGGAAGGATGAATGGAGTATGTTCCAGCTCAGCAAAAGAGCTGGATCTCTGATCAGAGCAGTGGGAGGTATGTGGATAGGCTAAAGAAGGCAAACTCACTTCTGACTAATGAGAGGCTCTAGATACTGGCATACAGCACAGCCACCCTGCAGAAGAGCCAGGGCCTACCTACCTGGCTCTTCTGGAAGTCAGTGCTCAGCTGACCCCGAGGGGGAAATAGACAGCAGCAGCATCTGCTTTCTGGGGTAGCTAACAGTTCTGTGTGTCCTCACAGGCATGCAGGAAACTGGACAGGCTTGAGGACATGTTTGCAAGTGTCTGATCCCACTACTTTGGAAGCCCCTGAGGGTTATTTAGAAAACTGCAATAAGTTACACAGAACCTCTTCTTTCTAAAAGTTTTTGAAAGTTCTGTTAATAATGTAGGACTTTTTAATTAAAAAAAAAAAAAAAGTGGTGTAGGGACTAGAGAGATAGCTTAACAGTTAAAAGCACTTACTGCTCTTGCAGAGGACCAGGTTTGGTCCCCAGCACCCACATCAGGTGCTTACAACTGCAGGTAACTGTAATTTCAGGGAATCTAATCCCCTCTTCTGGCCTCTAGCACCTGCACACAAGTATGCACATACAGACAGGCAGGCACACGCACACGCACACATAAATATATATGTGAAAATAGGAAAAAACAGTGGTGTAGCACTAGTGTCCAGTAGGTTTGTTTTTTTTTTTTATTAATTAGATACTATCCATGGGAGTTTGAGCATTTACCAGTGCTTAGGAACTTAAATGTGGACAAGCCTTTGCTGAAGGACAGACATGTTGATGTTTGGGAATGTGAATTTCAACATGCATTTATCTCATCTCACCAAGTAACTGGCAGCTCTGGCCATATGGCATCCTGAGTCTGCTCCCTGTTCTCTTGGTTGAAGAGAAGCCATTTCAGGAGACCTTCTGCTTTCTTTGTGCCTGGGTTTTGTCATCATGTCCCCCTGAACATTCTCTCTGAAATAGAAGACATGGCCTCTCCCACCACCGTCACTCTTGTTCACTGGAGAAAATCGTTTTGGATTTTTGTTGTGGTTTTTAATCCTTGTTTGGGAGTGAGTTTGGAACTTTGGGGGGGGGGGTGTTGAAAAGGTCTCACTATGTTGCCATGGCTGGCCTGGAACTCATAATGTACACTCCTAGAGGTTTGCCTGCTTCTTCCCCTCAAGTGCTAAGATCAAAGATGTACATCACCACACCTGGTATGTTTGGAAGTTTTGGGACAGGATCTCGATATGTGACTGTTAGCTAGCCTGGGACTCACTGTGTAGATCAAGCTGGCCTTAAACTTAGGATCTCCTGCCTCTGGCTTACAAATACCAGGAATATAGGCCATATGCCACCATATTCAGCTCTACTGTTTGGTGGGGTGGTGTTTTGTTTGTTTATTTGTTTGTTTTTTGAGACAGGCCCTTACTTTGAAGCCCAGGTAGGCTCAAAGTCTTGGCCTCTTGCCATAGCTTCCAAGTGCTAGAATTACATGCTTTCACCTTGATGCCCAGCAGGTATTTCATGGTTGCTGTAGCTCTTGCTAGGGCATGGTGTTGAGTTGGGGAGGAAAGGGAAATGCTGGAGCTGAACATGAAACAACTGTATTGTGGCTCCTATTACCTTGAGTACTTCTATGATGTACAGATTCCAAAATAAAATAATTTCTTCTTTTAAGAGCAGATGGTGTGGAACTGGGTGGTGGTGGCACATGCCTTTAGTCCCAGCACTTGGAAGGCAGAGACAGGTGGATGTCTGTGTTTGAGGCCAATCTGGTCTACTGAATGAGTTCTGGAACAGCCAGAGCTACACAAAGATATCCTGTCTTGAAAAACAAACAAAAAAGAGTGGTGTGTGTGTGTTGCACACTTGTCCTTGTGTATGCAGGTTTATGTGGAGGTCAGAGAACAACTTTGAGTGTCACCTTCAGGAATGCCATCTACCTCCTCCTTTCATTGTTCCGGAGTTCACCAATTAGTATAGACTGCTTGGCCACTTAGCCTCAGGGATCCCCATCACTGGCATTCCAAGTGTGTGCCACCATGCCCTGCATTTTTACTTGTATTCTGGGAATCGGTCTTCATGCTTGTAAGGCAACCTTCACTAACTGAGTTAGCACTCCAGCCTCAGAAGTGACTAACTCCTTATATCCTGGGATATGCTCAAATTCATTGTCAAATGCAGAAGCAGAAAACTGTCTTACCTGAAAGTTTCTTTACGCTCCCATTTCTCAACTGGAGAGATAGAGCCTCAAAGCATGGTGCTATATCAGGCAGCTCACAACTGCCTGTAACTCTGACTTCAGAAGGATCTGATGCTATATAATTTAAAAATAATAAAAATAGCTTAAAAAAATTCATCAGGGCACTGGTGACACACACTTGTAGTCCCAGCACTCAAGAGGCAGAGGCAGGTGGATCTCTGAATTTGAGGCCAGCCAGGGCTTCACAGAGAAATCCTGTCTCAAAAACAAAAACAAACAAACAAAAAAACTTCGTTCATGTGCCCTATCAGCTACCTGCATTCCTAAGCTCTTGGTCAACTTCTTCCATGTTTTTTCCAAGTTCATAGTTGATCATATCTCAGTATTCTGTTTCTATCCTGCACTTGAGGACCTTTGTGATTATGTTGGACCCACCCAGATAATTGAGTCTACAGTTGTGTCCATAATTTAGAGGCACATCTATAAGGTCTTTTTTGTCCAATCAAAGAATAGACATGTTCAGAGGATCAGAGCTTGGATCTGGGGCCTTTTCTGCCTATTGTGTCTGTTCTCCTTATTAGGAGTTGTTGGTTTTAGGCATCTAGCAGAAGCTCTGTTCTATCAGAAGCTTACACTGCCTCCTGAATCACTCACAGGTCTCTGGCTACCCGGGTTCCCATGGAATCCCAGCCATGGCTGGCAGCATTTACCCAGGTCAGGCATCTCTTCTGGACCAGACAGAATTGTGGAATCACAGACCTCAGGAGATGTCCATGTGGCAGCCCAGTGTGGAGGTAAACAGAGTGTTCTTGCTATGGCCAGTTAACAGACAAAGTGTGGTTAAGTCACCTGTTATTTATAAATCTGAAATTGCTTAATTGTGATTATTTAATTCTAAAATATAGATACCCCATTTAGCCAGTTATATCAGTCCATACCAAGAATTCCAGATGAGGCAGAAGGAGTGAGTTCTGGGCCAACCTGAGCTGCATAACAAGGCCTTGTCTCAAACAAAACAAAGGCTGAAGAGATGATTCAGCAAATAAAAGCACTTTATCAGAGCAAGCCTGACAACCTGAGTTGATCCCCAGTACACACTGTAGAAGGACCAAGTCCTGAAAGTTTTCATCTAACTCCATCCACATGTATGGGTACACATATATAGTAATAATAAAGGCAAAACATAGGGGCCTGGAGAAATGGCTTAGGGCTTAAAAGAACTAGCTGCTCTTCCAGAGGACCGCGGTTCAATTCCCAGCACCCACATGACAGTGCATAACTGTCTATAACTCCAGGTCCAGAGGACCTGACACCTGCACCTAGTCATACATGCAGGCAAAACACCAATGCACATAAAAAATAAATAAATCTTAATTAATCTTTGAGAGAGAGAGAAAGAGATGCCCCATCTACTCAGTCTTTTCCAGTTTTATGTTTCTACCCTAAGTACTAATGTATTCTTTTGTGTGTTGAACAGTTTCTTAGAAGCAGCCCATACACATGAATATTAGAGACGTAAATCTCAGCCTTCAGACAGATGGCTGGAGTATGTCCACCGCTCTTTGACTTAACAGTTTTGAAAGTCCCACAGCACAAAGTAGGAATATGAGAATGGACTCAGGAAACTCAGTGTTCTGTTGACAATGTCTTTTCCAGGACTCAGCAGCTTTGGACCTTCGAGGGATGGGTCAGGTGCTTCCCCCTCACCTGATGGAAGAGCGGCTAATCCGACAGCAGCAGGAAATGGAAGAGGACCAGCGCTGGCTGGAGAAGGAAGAGCGATTTCTGGTAACCTCACTGCAGAGCACTCAGCCCCATCCCGGTCTACCTCACACCTCACACGCTACTGCAGAACTGTGTTTCTAAAGCAAAAGGCTTACTTTACATCTGGTCCCAACCCTTGCCATTATGGGCTGTTCATTATTTTTTATATTTTAGGAATCCATTTCCAGAATTTTGTAGTGTATTATGGCTCAGAGATTTCTCTGGGCTTTTTTGTTTGTTTGTTTGTTTGTTTGTTTTTCCACTGCCACATTGTTTACACAGAAAATGTTAGCGTGAGGGTAAAACTTTGACCTCAGCCCTATAGACGTGTGCTAACATAGCTGCAAGTCCTGTCTGCCTACTGCCCCTGCTGGAGCATATCTGACAAACGTATCTGGACCTTGAAGAGAGTCTTGCAGGCCGCTCTTGCTGACAGCCTCATTCAGAAGTCCCTTAGGGACATAGAGCTCTCTGTCTGATCCTTCTGGATTGCTGAGTCCTTGCCTCAGCACTCGGGTTTGTGAGACTTGTTCTTTCTCCTCTCCAGCCCTAGAAAAAAATGTAGCTAGAAAGAACCAGGGCTCCAGCTGCTTGCACAAAGCCTCTCTTAGTAGTTTACCTGGGGAACCCAAACCTGGCTTCACTTACCAGTGTCACCTGCACTGATTAGATTTTGTCAGTTAGAGACAGGCTAGAGTTACCTGAGAAGAGGGACTCTCAGTTAAGAAAACTCCTCCATGAATCTGTAGACAGTTCTTTAGTGCATTTCTTAATGATGATTGTTGTGAGTGGGCCCAGCTCACTGGGTGCAGTGCCACCCCCGAGGAAGTGGTCTCCAATGGTGTAAGAAAGCAGGCTGAGCAATCTATAGAGAAAAAGTGGCACTCCTCCATGGCCTCTGCCTCAGTTTCTGCCTCCATGTGGAGCCTGACCTGAGAGTTAAAAGCTGAAATAAACCTTTACTTCCCCAAGTTGCTTTTGGTCATGGTGTTTTATGTTAAATAGAAACCTAAGATACCACCTAAGTGTTGCCCTTTATGCTAAGAGACAAGATACAGAAAGGGCAGGAACCAAATTCTTGTCCTAAACTCCTTGAGGTCTATGGCAGGAAGCACTTAAATCAACCAGTGGTGGTATTGTAAGGTCGTGGTTTCAAGCTGTACTCTGCAGACTTCATCAAGGTGTGATTCTAACTTCATTTGTTGGATATAGCTTTCTCTTTTTGAGAGGGGGTGTGCCTGCACTGTCTTGACAGTTGAATCCAGAGTCTCATGCATCCTAGCTAATTACTCTAACACTGATCTACACAGGTTAAAGTACACTCCACCAGCTTGAATGCAAAGGCTGCTCTGTTTAAATTAAAGTTAAAACAATGAGCCGGGCAGTGGTGGTGCACGCCTTTAATCCCAGTACTTGGGAGGCAGAAGCAGGCAGATCTCTGTGAGTTCAAGGCCAGCCTGGACTACAGAGTGAGTTCCAAGAAAGGTGCAAAGCTACACAGAGAAACCCTGTCTCGAAAAAACAAAAAAACAAAAAACAAAAACAAAAACAAAACAATGAAAGCTTTTACACTGAAGCTGGTGGAATGTGCTTTAGCCTGTGCAAACAGCTAGTGCACTGAGTGTACCCTTGGAGAAGTCCTAGGGCCAACTAAGGGAACAGCCAGCAGTTGTGCGCATGAGAGGCAAATCACACTGGGAAGGTTCTATTTTTCAGTGTTTGTTTTTATTTATTTTTTATTACATTTGGGGGGGTGTGGCTTGAGTGTGTTCTGGTATGTCTGTGGAGGTCAGAGTACAATTGGAGTCATGCAACCAGGGGATGGCCTCAGGTTATCAGGCCTGGAGGCCTGATACCTTTACTTGATGAGACATCTTGCCAGCCCTCAGTGTCTTATTTCTCTTTCAACCTCAGTTGTAGCACATACTTCATATTTCAAATGTCTTCAGAACAGTACATCGTCTCTTAACACATGTTCTTAGCAAAGTTAACAGTGAGTAATAGGACAGTAAACAGTAGCAATATTGCTTATATTCATATGGCATTTTCTATATAATGTTCCTTTATAAGTCATTCAATTTTCACAGGTACCCTGTACAATTAGGAAATGTTCTTAATCTTTTGTTCAACCCCTTGGGTGCCATGTGTGCCTCAGAATTCACTGATATTTTTCAACTACTTAGAAACTTAATGTATGACACAAGTTATTGTTTTAATTCTCCATTAAAATACCAGAGTCAACCATTAACATTTCTACATAAAATACAAATATATTACAGGGAAATAAAGATAATTTATTTTTATTTGGTCAGGTCTTACTACTAAATCAGATACCTTTAAACTAAAATATGCAAGTTAAGATTTTGGAACTACTTCAATACATTACAAGGAAATAAAGATAATTTATTTTTATTTGGTCAGGTCTTACTACTAAATCAGATACCTTTAAACTAAAAAAATGCAAGTTTAGATTTTGGGAGTGAGGCTGAATAAATGGACTTATGTCTCTTCGTTGAGGTAAGGTGCAGATGCAGAGCAGTGGTATATCAGCACTGGGAACCTCTGCTCCATGCAGAGTGGCCCTCCAGTATTGCTGCATATTCTTCTCTGTGGGACTGGGGTTTTCCGTGCTGAGCTGTCACGTCCTTTATCACATGGATACACTTTATATCCCTTTGGAAAAAAAGAGTAGCCTATATTTTCAGGATCTTCAATTAGTTAAGGCAGATCTAGATTTTTTTTTTTTTTTTTTTGAGCTAAGGATCGAACCCAGGGCCTGCGCTTGCTAGCAAGCGATCTACCACTGAGCTAAATCCCCAACCCCCAATCCCCAGATAATAGATTTTAAGTCATGCAAGTAGTTGTGGTTTAATTTTCCTAATCTGAGTAGTCAATTTGGGAATGAATCTTAAGAATACACCAATTGTTCCCTGACCTATATCTTAAGTTTTTTTTTTTTTTTTTTTTTTTTTTTTTTTTTTTTGTCCAGAAAGCCACTGTGTACACACACATATACAGCATATGTTGCATTTTAAAAAGAAATTATTTGAATTTGCTGATAGGTTTCAGTGCATGTGGCTCCACTGAGCAGAGGTTTGCTGCTGGTCACTGGAATGCTGTCACCAGGTTTCTGTGTCAGCTGAGGTCAGAAGAAAAGAGGAGCCCTGGGTCTCCTGTGGTGCTGAGGAGACAGCAGAGTCCAGATGATGTGTGAGCTAAGGCTTAAAAGAGAGACTGGAATTTGCAGAGCAAACAGGCACAGGAAATACATTCCAGGCAGTGGGAAGAGCGTGGGTACTGACGTGGGGTCATGGGACTGGCTTAGCCAGATGTGACCCAAGCTGATCTCCTGAGGGAGTTGGGGAATTCTCATCTGAAGGCTGGGGTGCCTGCATTCTGAAGGCTTGGTTTTCTTTGAGTGTATGTGCATGCATTGCACCTCTCATTCTGAAACCCATGGTGAGTTCTGGTGAAGGCCTAACTCTGTTCAGAGTGTCTCCAGCCTCTGAGTATCTCAAGTGTGTGTGCATAGCCCATCTACAGAGCTGAATGACACATCCCCAAACCCCTGACTATAATGTCCATCTTGCTGAGTCTCCCTCCATGTGCAGCAGCAGGGCCTGCTGGAGTGTCTTTACAATTCAATTCTAATTTATCCAATATAGGTTCTGTAATCTCTGAGGAGGTCCCTGCCTTTGCTGTCTGAATAAAGTGCTGTCGGTCTGTGAAGAGCCTCACCTCTCTCAGCTCCTCCTTGGCACTGAACCTCCCAGTTGTGCATTTCTGTGTGATGCACTATGTTGTTACTTAGGACTTTAGTTGCTGCTGTTACAGGACCTCACTAAATTGTCTAAGATAGCCTTGGATTTACCCATTGTATAGCTTAGAAGGTTCCAAGACTGCAACCCTCCTCCTGCAGAGTAACTGAGATCACAGGCCTAAGCCAACATACCCCCCCCCCCCCCCCCCCAGCTTGCCCTCTGCCTTCTAACAGTCACCTGTGAAGGCTTTCTTTGATAATCCACTTAGATTTTCTAGATGCGCAACTGAGTTGCTTTTTCAGGTTTTTTTTTTTTTTAATTAGGTTGCGGGTGTATCTCAATGGTAAGATGCTTGACTAGTATGTGTAAGGTGCTGAATTCAGTCCTTGGTATAGGGAAGAAAAAAAAATCACATACCTATAATCCTAGTACCCAGCTGGGCTGAGACAGTGTTGCTTTGAGTTCCTGGCCAACCAGGGCTATAATCTGGGACCCAGTGTCAAATCTCCTTGAGTTTTCTTTCTTCATTTTCAGTTCTTACTACAATATTTTTCTCCTGAAGAATTGCCTGCTTGTGCCTTGTGTTCTTTGTCTGCTTTCATTTAAAGATGCTTGTTCTCCATGAAGCATGACTGTATGTGTTAAACATTCTCATCGTAAGAGGAAGCTTTGGACAGGCCTTCCAAACAATGGAGACATCTCATAGGCTTGGGTGCCCAGCTGGGCTTTGTACCAGTTCATTCAGAGCTTTGATTGATGCTCATCAGTTGAGTGATTTTATCCTGGTGGGGGTATTTTCAAAGCATCTTCCTCTTCCTCCCCTCCTTCCCCTCTCATCTCCACATCCCCATTCTGCCACCCCACCCCACCCCCACTTCCTGGATGTTTTACCAGAACATCAAAGTCACCAGATCCTAAACTAACTCTATTAGCTTTTTGTTTGGTTTTCCTGACGTTCCCCTTATACACTTACCCTGAAAGCTAAAGTGTTGTCCCTTCTTTGCCTTCTCTCATACTCACTGTCACCAGATCCTCTTAGTTTTGAGTCCTGCCACCCTCACACTTTCCCTAGTCATATCAGGTACCTCACAGGCCCATCCAGTCTCTCAGCATGTGCTGATGAGCAACTTTGTGCACAACAGTAAGACAGATGCAGTGCCCATTGCCTGTGGTGAGGAGAAAGCAGCAAACTAATGAAGCAGTGGACAGAGGAGAAAGTGAAGTGCTTTGAAAAGAATCTGGAGGGGTACCTTTCAGCCCCAGAGAGAGAACAGATGCAGAGCCCAGGGTAAACCTGCAGGGTAGGGCACAGAATGGACACTGTCTTATCCTAATCTAGTAATAGGAAAAAGACAAACAAACTATAAGACATCCAAGTATCTCCTGCCATTTGCTGTCTTCAGAATGCTGCATGCACTTGCACCCATTTCTATGTAGAGCCCTTGAAGGAGAAAGGGCAGAGCATACAGGTACAAGGAGGAAGCAGGCAAGCCTCAGGGCTTCCCTCTTGAACGCCAAGTAGGTAATAGAGAGAAGCTGTTAGATGAGTGGCGGTAAGCTCTACTGGCCATTGTAATTGTAATAAAATGGTCTCTGAAATGCTGTCACTCTTGCTCCATGTTTTCCCTGCTGAACTGAGGGCTCCTAGGAGCAGTTGGTGCCCCTCCCATCACTATTCAGGCCCTGTACTTAGTGTAGAGGGTACTAACCCCTGGAGTCAGTAAGCAGTGCTTACCTCATGCCTTTTCTTGTGCTTCTGCATCTGACTTGGCATATGGTTCCTACTGTCTATGTGTCTGGGCAGAGATACGGTCTGGAAGGCCACCACTGAGATTTGGGTCCATACACCCGCCCTCGAGCAGACATGACCTGAGAGAGGAATGAGGGTCGAGTGTGGTGATGTATGATTAGGAGAGAACAGAGCATGTATCTGTGGACTCCTGCACCACAGAGCCATGTACCTTCTTGGAGCACATTGCACCTATGTCCAGTCCCTGAACATGTGTTGAACCAGAGGCACTAGTGAGGGTTTGCAGCCACTTCAAAGAGACCATGCTAAAAGTCAGTACAGGAGCTGCCCTCTGTTGGATCCTCAAGGCTTCAGCACTCTAAATGGAGTGTGTTTCTCTCAGAGTGCTGTGTCTGCAGGAAATGAAGGTCTTAATCAAGTTTGTAGACCATTATATATCAATACTCTCTTAAAATGAAAATCAACTAATAGAAAAATGGTATTTCTAAAGAAATACAATATGTAAGGCAAACCGCCTTATTTCTTTTAAATGTTGTCATGTGTATACCTGTGTGTGCATGTGAATTCCGGCATGTTTGTGCATGCTATGTATTCGAATGTAAATAACTTTGAGAAGCTGGTTTTCTCCTTCCACCATGGAATGCAAGGACCAAACTGAGGTTCAGGTTTGTCACAGCAAGCTCTTTCACTTCCTGAACCGTCTCGCTGGCCCAGGATGCCTTATGAACTCTGGCATCCTAAAAAAATTTCCTGGCTGTGGAAGCTTCAGAAGACATCCATGTCCCCTGTGGTGAACTGGGCAGCATTTGTGGGTTGCACTCCCCACTATGAGCAGATAGACTCTGTTACTTGAAAGTTGACTGGTTCTGTCCATAATTCTATCCATTTTTTTTCCCCACTGGATCACAATAACTATTGCTTGGAAAACATAGGTTTCCAGAACTCAAGCTAGGTTTTGAGGTTGCAGTTAGCTGCTACTGTCATCCACTGAGTCATTTATCAGGTGTTTGGGTGGGTCAGAGTTCTTTCTTCAGATCATAGTTCTACACAGAATAATTTCAGTGACCACGGCTTCTGCCTGAGGTCTCATGTCCTCTTGACGGCAAATGCTCTCCATTTTGCTGTGTCCCCTCTCCTATCCCCAGCTCAAGATTGTGACCTTTCGTAGATGGTCTGTGCATGTGAATCACTTCTATAAAGCTCTTGCTAATGAACTCCTTTTCCAGAATGCTGGCAGCCAGAGCAGAGCTACAGTCTGATGAGAAATCTTGTTTTCCTTCTGAGCACTGCTTAAAATAGTGACTTGGCTTCTTATTACTGTGCACAGTACTGTACTAAAAAAGGGACTTTTTATAAAGTTTAAAATGTGGAAGTCATGTCTACATAAAGCCTATTATGTGTTCCTCTCACACAGTGGACCCAGTCAGTCCTGATGAAAGAAAACCAAAGAGGGAGCTAGGGCACAGTCACAAAGGCTGCCTGCCAGAGAACAGCCTGCTCTGATAGCCGTTGGCCTCCCAGTAGGCTTCCTGGGAAAGGGCCTCTGTGTTGAAAGCCTTGGGCATTTTTTAGCAACACAAGTGTAGAGTCAGGAGCTGACCTGTTTGTTACTGTGTCCCTAGAACCTGATTCAATGCCACACAGGTGGAAGCAGCAAACAGAAACAGTACAAGACCCCAAACTGCAAAGAAGATCCCCTTCCAGTCATCAGAGGGCTGCTCTGACCAGGCGTATGGTACTGGAAGAAGAAATAAATGCAGGGCCTTACCCCAAAAATTAAAAAGAAGGGGCACACAAATGGCTCAGTGGATAAAGGCACTTGCTACCAAGCCTGGAAACCTGAATTTGATCCCTGAGACCCACATGGTTGAAGGAGAGAATCAACTCCCTCATGTTGTCCTCTGACTTCCACTCATGTACCATGGTATGTACATATGCACATGTTCACATACACACTAAATATATAAAATTAAAGATACTTACTATTTAAGGAGATAGAATCATTCAAGGTGCACCTAAAGTTTGACACTGTGGGTTAGACATAAGCTCACTGGTAGAGCACATGTCTCACATGTTCAAGGACCTCAGTTATATTCCTAACACCAAAAAGGAAAAGAATTATGAGCTTGTTGTCACAGACCCAAGAAATAATTACCACTTGGGAACACAAACAGCACAATGACATAGTGTCTCTCCTAGAGATGGTGCTGGGCAGAGGCAAGAAGACTAGCTGGAAATTGCTACTGAAGTCGGGTTGAGGCTGCAGTATTTGAGAGTTGGGTATAAAACGATAGATTTGGGTTAGGGATTTAGCTCAGTGGTAGAGCGCTTGCCTAGCAAACGCAAGGCCCTGGGTTCGATCCTCAGCTCCAAAAAAAAACCAAAAAAAACCCCGATATATTTAAGTCCAGATATCTGACAATAACATACACATACCAAATGAAACTATCTTGGCATTTGTTTTAATCTCTAGAAACCTGATGTGAGGCTCTCTCGAGGCAGCATCGACAGGGAGGACGGGAGTTTTCAGGGTCCGGTAAGCACCCACCTGTACTTTTCCCCAGAGCTTGGTCTCAAATTCTGCTGGGCTGGAGCCTTACAGATTGTATTGTAAGAATTGTAAAACATCCAGGCATATTGACATTCGTTCATGATATAGGATAGAATGGCCCTTCTGTAAATAATGTGGTTGGTTGGTTGGTTGGTTGGTTGGTTGGTTGGTTTTGGTTTTTCGAGACAGGGTTTCTCTGTGTAGCTTTGGGCCTTCTCTGGAACTTACTCTGTAGCCCAGGCTGGCCCCCGAACTCACAGAGATCCGCCTGCCTCTGTCTCCCGAGTGCTGGGATTAAAGGTGTGCGCCACCACTGCCCAGCGTGAATGTTATCTAAGACTGTCACTATGCCATGTACCAGATTCTTTGATTACTGCCCCATTACTGATACAGACTTTTAGCAGTACACTGAACTTGTGTACTGTAAGGATTAGGGTAACAGCTACACAGTTGTGATTGCTAACTTTTTTCTTTGAGACAGGGTTTCTCTTATGTTGTTTTGTTGCCTGTCTTGGATCTTGCTGTGTAGATCAGGCTGGCCTTGAACTCACAGAGATCTGCCTACCTCTGCCTCCCAAGTGCTGGGATTAAAGGCATGTGCCATCACGCCCAGCGATTTGCTAACTTTTTATACTCTTCGGTTTTCTGGTTTGGTTGGGGTTTCTAAAGCAGGGTCTCATGTTGCCAAGTAGTTGAGATTGGCCTTAAACTCCCTTCTGCCTCCATTTCCTGGGATGACAGGTTTGCCACATCGTGCTGGACATGACTACAAATTTTCCTAAAGTCATAGAAAACTTGTTTAAGCAAGGTATCTTTTTTCTGGGTGTAGGACAGAAACACCTGAATTCTCTTTAAACAGCCACAATCCAAACAACTGCCTACCAGTGCTGTTCTACACCGGTGTGCCTTGTTAGATGATCCCACAGCGCTTCTAGTTTCATTGAACTCCCAACCCAGAGGCTTTCATACTGTGTGAATTTTACTCCTGGGCCTATGAGGACAGTGCAGCCACAAACACTGTCATTAAAGGTCTGTCCACATTGGCTTTGTTTTTGTGGCTCCTCTCATACAGGACACTTGGATATTCCCCAGGTACTTCCTTTTCCAAATAATAAAAAGCACTGTGCAAAAGCAAGTGGTTAGGAAATCATTCTTCATACCCTCTGCACTGAGGAGTTTGTAAGTGTGGGTAGTGGGGAGCAATCTGGGACCCAGCTTAGTGGTAGGGTATGCTCTTTTAATGCAAGAGGTGTCCTGGGTTGGTTCCCCAGAACCACCAAAAATAAGAGGGTTTCTCTATGTGTAGTGACACATAGCTGTAGGCTCAGTCTTAAGATGCTGAGCAGATGGCTCAGTAGTTAAGAGTGTTCCAAAGGATCTCTTCTGGTATCTTCAGGTACCTGTCATACATGTGTGTATACACTTACATACACAGATACATACACACTGTAAAATTTAAAAATCTTAAAAAAAAAATGATATGAGGCAGGAGGGAAGATCAGTTAAGCTTGGGATTTCCTGCCCTGACTAGGCAACGTAGTAGAATCTATCTTAAAAACCAACCATATTAGTTAACTTTTTTCTAAATTTTTTTTTATTTTTTACAACTTTAATTTCTAATGCCCCTTATTTTCCTAAAGCATAAATGAATATACATAGCTAGATTCAAGAAAAAGTATAATGTAAGAACACTTAAAAAATGTTTAAGGATCAATCAGATCCAAACTTAGATATGACACCTTCACTATTTATTCACTGTATAACCTTGGATACATCACCTGACTTGTTTCATCTCATCTGTACTATAAGGACTGAGGTATCTGAAAGACTTACTGTGAGGACTCTCTGAAATACCGATTGTGAGTGAGCTAAGAAAGAGTAAGGGGGCCAGCTGTGGTGGTGCACGCCTTTAATCCAAGCACTCTGGAGGCAGAGTCAGGCAGATCTCTGTGAGTTCCAGGACACCCAGAGCTACATAGTGATTCCATGTCAAAGAAAGGAAGGAAGGAAGGAAGAGAAGAATAAAGCATGACCCATTTAAACTTATTCCAGAAATCACTGACACCTTGGGGGAAAACAAATTAGTAGATCAGTGCCTCATGGATATTAATTTGCCCATGAGTCCCACAGGGACCATGTTAACTTTTTTATTGTGATAAAACACCATGACCAAGGCAATTTATAGAAGAAAAAGTTTATTTGGGCTTATAGTTCCAGAGGGTTAAAGTCCATAATGGTAGAGACAACATGGCAGCAGGCAGCTAAAACATCAAGCATCAAGCAGAGAAAGCAAATTAGAAATGATGTGAAGTCTGTAAATTCTCAGAGCCTGTCTCCAGTGACACACTTTTTTTTATTAATTAGTAAATTTTTTCCCAGCCCAATCACAGTTTCCTTTCCCTCTCCTTCACTCCCTCCTCCCTCCCACCCTTCTTCCTTTCCTCCCTCCCTCCCTCCCTCCTTTCTCTCCTCCCAGTCCCTCTCCCCAGCCTCCCCACCCCTCATCCACTCCCTTTCCCTCCCATGACTCACATGTATATCAGACAGCCACGTCATATCTAGTTGAAGGGAGACTAGGCACCTCTCCCTCCATTAAGGCTGGATGAGGCAACCCAGCAGGAGGAAAGGGTCTCAGAGGAGGTAACAGAGGTCAGAGACAGCCTCCCACCCCAACCCAGGAGTTCCCACAAGAGGACCAAGCCACACCACAACTGCAATACATGACACACTTCTCTCTTCTTCTCTTCTTTCTTTCTTTCTTTCTTTCTTTCTTTCTTTCTTTCTTTCTTTCTTTCTTTTTTTTTTTTTTTGAGACAGGTTTTCTCTGTGTAGACCAGGCTGACCTCGAACTCGCAGAGATCCAGCTGCCTCTGCCTCCCAAGTCCTGGGATTAAAAGCATGCACCACCACTGCCTGGACACACTTCTAACAAGGCCTGAACTAAACAGTGACACCAGCTAAGGTCCAAGTATTCAAACATGTTATATATAGCCTATGAGGGAGATGCACACTTAGACAACTACACCTTCAATTTAAATTATTTAAATACTCAAATGATTTTTTTAAGTCAAGATAAATAGCATTTTTAAAAAACAACTGTGATTCTGAGGCAAGGTTATGAAACAGTTTTGAGAGTGGGGCAGGGATTAAATTATACTAATTTTAGGTAGAAATAGTCTTGTATTAAATCTTTTTTTCCCCAGAGGGGGAGGTCTCTAAGCTAGCCTACATTTGCCTCAGACTTGCTTATCTTTTGCCTCTATCTGCTGGGGTTACAGGTATGTATCACCATGGTTGATAGGATACTGAGGAAGTGTGCTTGCTACCAACTGAGCTACATTCCTAGCCACGAAATAATTTTAATTGTGTGTGCTACTCTATGGCTCTGGTGTTTTAAAGAAGTGCTTATTCCAGTTGAAAATAAAACAGTATATATGTATGTGTGGCTGTATGTAGATGAATTTCTAAACAGTCTTATGAATAAGAAACACAGAGCCAAATACAGGGGTAATGGCAAACGAGATCAGAAAAATAGCGAATAGCCACGACTAGCCTTAGCTTACCACCTCACCATCGCTCCCCCAGAGAGAGCTTGTTCATGTCTAAACTACACTTTTATTGCCTTCCTGTTCTGTCTTCTGATTGGCTTTAAGCTCAACCACATCAATTCCTCGTCACTGCCTGTCTATAGAGACCTCCAGGTCTCTATGGTTGGTACTAGAATTAAAGGCTCATGTCACCATGATTGGCTGTGTCCTTGACCACACAGAGACTCCGCCTGCCATGTGATCGGATTAAGGGCGTGTGCCTCCATTGCCTGACTTCTGTTTATGGCTTACTATGTGACCTCTGATCTCCAGACAAACTTTATTTATTAACATACAAATAAAATCACATTTCAGCACAATTAAAATATCACCACCGCTGTATATGTACATATGTGTGTATATATAGCCTAATAAGAGCTTCATCACATTTAGACTTGGGTATAGTTTTGTTGTTGTTCTCCAGTGGTGGGCATTCAGCCCAGATGCTCACACATACTAGCAGGCATACCCCTAGCTATAGATTGGGCTATAACCCTAGCAATAGATCAATTCAGGTGCAGTTTCAGAAGTTGGGTGTAGTAGCATGTACCTATTATCCCAGGTCTTGGAACATAGAAGCAAGAGGGTCGTCAAGTTTAAAAACACCATAGATTGGTGGTGTCACACCCCTTTAACGAGAGGCAGAAGCAGGGGGATCTCTCTGAGATCAAGGCTAGCCTGGTCTACAGAGCAAGTTCCAGGACAGGCTCCAAAGCTACTCAGAGAAACTTTGTCTTGGGGGTAGTGGGGAGAACAGGCTGGAGAGATGGCTCAGTAGTTAAGAGTACTGGCTGCTCTTCCAAAGGTCTTAAGTTTAATTCCCAACAACCACATGGTGCCTCACAACCATCTACAAATGAGGTCTGTCGCCCACTTCCGGTCTGCAGGAATACATGCAGACAGAACACTGTATACATAATAAATAAATCTTAAAAAAAAAACAAAAAAAGCCTAAGCCGGGCGGTGGTGGCACACGCCTTTAATCCCAGCACACTTGGGAAGCACAACCAGGCAGATCTCTGTGAGTTCGAGGCCAGCCTGGACTACCAAGTGAGTTCCAGGAAAAGGCGCAAAGCCACACAGAGAAACCCTGTCTCGAAAAACCAAAAAAAAAAAAAAAAAAAAAAAAAACCAGCCTAGACGACATACATTTATGCAGTTTTAGACAGTACAGCTAGAGAAAGACTTGTCTTAGGTATCTTTTTATCCACTGATAGATAAAAAGACTCAGAATTGTCTGTTAATTGGATTTCCACAGTGCCTTGGGGTCAGTGACACTGGGTACCTCTGGACATCTAACAACTAGTACGACCAGGTCTACTACTATAACTGTTTTGACTATATCCTTACTATGATCTGAGTGGCCAGCCAGAGGACAGGTAGGAATCCTAAGCAGCCAGGAGGATGAACACAAACTCTGAAGGCCTCAAATTTTAGACCTTTAATGGTGAACAATGAGAATTTGAGACCACTGTGTTTAATCCCAGGGTATCCCAAATACATTGGTTACTTGCCCTCTTAACACTCAACTGAGGCTGTCAAGCATCTTGAGATTCCAGCACAGAGTTGAAGGTGAAGAACAGGTAAAGAGGAAGTGGGCTGTTACATCTGGCACACAGCAGTACACTGACTGAACTTTTCTTCTCTACAGACTGGAAGCCAACACATCTATCAGCCTGTGGGGAAACCAGGTAAGTGAAGAAACACACTGTGTGTGAGGAAGTACGTATGGTTTGTTAGGGGTAGGATTTAAGTGAAGTGTCCTGTAATGCTGTCTTCCTCTGCCCACCAGTGTGGTGTTCACTACATTAGGTCTGTGCCTAGAGTACTGGAAAGCTGAGCTTACTGACAAATCATCAGAGGCCCCTTCTTAGAACATGAGCCTCCTGTATGCTATAGCAATGCTGGTAGTAATAGGATTGGGGGTGCTTGGAAATCTGACCAATAATGTGTAATGGGAACCCTTTTGCTTTTCCAGATCCTGCAGCTCCACCAAAGAAACCACCACGCCCTGGAGCACCTGGCCACCTAAGCAACCTGGCGAGCATAAGCAGCCCTGCAGACAGCTACAATGAGGGTGTCAAGGTGGGCATCTAAATCTGTGCAGCATAGTCTGTTCCAGGTTGGTGGGGTCACTGAGTCCTCAGCACATGACACTTACGTTGTAATGGTCAGAGATGTTGACAAAGATACTGTAAGAAGCCCCAGGATTTAGCACCCCTTGTTCTGAACCTCTCAAGATTCAGAAAGTATTAACTGGACTCTTTGCTATTGTTCGCTAAGCATGCTAGACTTGAGGGACTTTATACCAGCATCCCCTTGCCAGATAGGAATAAATGAAATAGATGCATCTTGTTTCAAACATGAAACCAGGGTGCCTGGGATAAGTGGGTGCTCATTATTGTCTACACATATTTATAAATACAGCTTTGTGGAAAGGTATTTTCCATTTCAGCTCAGAAAAGGACTGCTGGACCCTTGCTCAAACCAAGGGCAGCATTTGACTCAGACACGCCTACAAGCTTCCTCTTGAAGGGACTCCTTAGTCTCTCCCTAGGGTTGTGTCACCAAACATCACTGTCTGGTTCTCTTGGTTCCCTTGTCTCCTGAGGAAGGAGAAAGTGCCCACCCTACCACCCCACCCCACCCGGTGACAGGCTCCCTCTCCCTGTGTCCCATTTTTCAGTCTGATACACATTGTTTTGCATTTTAATAGCTCTAGAATAGGAGCAGAATTTATTTCTTAGTGGTTTAGATTTTTGTCTTGGGTTTTTTGTTTGTTTGCTTGCTTTGCTTTGCCTTTTTAATGAGGGACTGAGGGATGGGTTAGTTGGTAAGGTGCTTGCCACATAAGCATGAGGTCCTGAGTTCAGTCCTCAGAACCCATGTCAAAATATAGGGTGTGGTATCATCTCAAAATCTCGGTGGTGGGGAGGCAGAGACAGACAGACCCTTAGGCTTCACTGGCCATCTACCCTAGCACAATCAGTGTCCCAGTAAGAGACACTGTCTAGGGGAAAACAAAAACCAGATAGACAGGCATGATGTTGCAAGCCCTTGATTCCAGGACTCTTGAGTCAGAAGCTGCAAATATCTTTAAGTACAAGGCCAGCCTAATCTACAAAGTGAGTTCCAGACAGCCAGCACTATAAAGTGAGACCTTGTCTCAAAATAGTAAAATAAAGACCAGATTGGTGGCAGCTGAGGAGCAATAGCTTAGGTTAACCTCTGGCCTCCATGCATATGCATGAAATCATGCAAACATACAAAAATGATGCATCATTAATGTGGTGGTGTATGTTCCTGTAATTCCAGCACTCAGGAAACAAACAGGAAGGTTGAAGTCAAGGCCAGCCTGGGCTACATAACATGACTGTCTTTATTTTAAAAAAGAAAAAAAAAGTGTCTGTTATAATGGATGAAACCTTAAATCTGATGAGTATAGGTAGTTTTTAGTGCATCTTCTGCTACTTGCAGTGACAGGCTTCCATATTATTTGACCTTTCCGTCAGTCTCACGAGGTTGGTAGTGGTCACATTTTTCATACTAGATAATCATGGTTCACAGAAGTGGAACAGTTTGTTCAAGGTCACTCAGAGCCAATGATTGGACCAGCATGTCACTGTGGGACCTATTCTGCACACTGAAAGTCCTTCTTCTGGAGTGATCAGAGTGATGTGATGTCATCTCAGAGAGAGAGGCAAGAGGGCACTTCTTCACCATGCTCAGGGCAAGTTGGTCTGTGGTGCTGAGGACACCATTGCCTTGTCCATTCCCCAATGACAACATGGATTTACTGTGGCACAGATTAGCATACTTGTGCAGTTATGTTGAGTAAACACAGCTGGACTAGGGGGCCCCTGCTAAGGGGATCAGTCCTAGAACACCTACTAGCTGTTGTCAGCTCCATGAAACCAGGCAACTTCTCAGCAGCTGTCCACAACACTGAGTATTCTTGGAGAAGAAACTGGTAAAGACACAAATCTTCCCAATACTGTTTCTTGAAATCTGAAAAGAGAAAGGAAAAGTTAGAGCAATGAACTGTTCTCGTTTCAAAAGCCAACAAGAACAGACCTTAGAACTGCCTTGTGTTATAATGAATGAAGTCCTGACATTTTTCATCTTACTCCATAGTTCATGATGAAGTATATTTGAGAATACCCTTAATACAGGATGTTGCATAGGGAAAAATCTTGTGAGAGAATTAGACTTACTTCATCTAGATGAAGATGATGTATGTATCTTTTTTCTTTTCTTTTTTTAAAAAAGTATGTATACAGTGTTCTGCCTACTTACATGCCTGCGTACCAGAAGAGGGCACCATCTCATTATAGATGGTTGTGAGCCACCATGTGGTTGCTGGGAATTGAACTCAGGACCTCTGGAAGAGCAGTCAGTACTCTTAACCTCTGAGCCATCTCTCCAGCCCCTGTATCTCTTGTTTTCATTATCTGCTTAGTATAGGTAGTTAAACCCATCCTAAAGGAATAATATTGGGCTTTTTTGTTGTTGTTGTTGTTGTTTTTAACAATATTTCTATATGAAAAAGTTTGCCTTGAACTATTTACAACTCAAATTCACCCAAATAACATTTATCCAGAAATAGTCTCCAATTTTCTTCGTAGGCTTTTCTTTTTGTAGTTCTGTTGTTTCCTACTATCCATGCCAGGCAGGCAGTTCACCACTGAGCTCACATGTCCTATTTTTCTTTCTCTGAGTTTTAAGCAGAGTAGGAATTGACTATCTATAGTAGGTAATGGATTTTTAACTGCCAACCCAGGAGTTTCTAAGTTATCAAGTATTTGAACAATAAAAAAATCTATAATGGATGTCTCTCCAGTCACACTCTGACTTCTGGTGTGCTCCTATGAAGAGTCATAGAGGCACGATGACAGTGTTCTCCTATGACTGCTTGAGCAAAGGTTTGTGTCATGCAGAAGGAGAAGAAGCTTTAAGCAGCGTAAACTAAGTTTCCATTGGCCTGCTGGCACTAAACAGTTATTTTATATCTTGATGCTAATGCTCTTTAGATATCCCCTCCAGGAAGCCCACACACCTTCCTATGCACTTCCTGTGAAGAGACAGATAACTAACTACACTGATCCTCAGTGCCCAGGAAACCTCTGGGTGTTTACAACTCTGATCTGAAGGCTCTGTGAAACTTAGAGTGGCATGGTGGCTTTTAGACATGGCTATAGGTGGCAGGCTACTGCATTTCCCATGCCAGTCTGTTCACAGTAAGATAGCTAGGGGTTGAACTGAGGAGACAAAACAGCAAAGCCACCCAGTTTACAGAACAAAAATGCCATCCTGATCTGCATTATAATTCAAGCATTTTGAGACACTGAGGCAGTTGAGTTGAGAGTTTGAGGCTAGCCTGGGCTACATAATAAAATCTTATCTTTAAAAGATTTAAAAAGGAATACATACAAAACAACAACCACAGAAATGTGTGGGAAGGAGAGTTAAAAATTAGCTTCTGAAGTAATTAGACATAGCCCTAATAAGTCTGTCTTAGACATCAAGGACTTGGAGGCAGAGAGACCCTGTGCAGTGACTGAGGGTGGAGTAGTTTCTCGCCAGTTTCCTGGAAGTCAGATGGCAGATCACTAGTTACACATGCCCTTCTCCTCGCTCACCAAGAGCCTTGCTCTCTAGCCTCTTGCACGACTGCCCATTGCCACTCACAGGCCTTGCATGCTGCCCTCATTTATCTCATGGGAATGAATGCTGCATGGCAGGGCTCTAGTAATGTGCTATGCAAAGAGCTGATGGCAGGCACAGGCACTCTGACAGCCAGTGAGCAGAGAGCACCCAGCAGGCTTGTAGCTAGTGCCTGGGTGTTCTGCTTATACGTTATATGGGAGTTTTCTGCTGCCTTATTAATATTGTTTTTCTTTTTTCCCTTTCTCTGATAAATTCCTTTAACTTTTCCTCACCTCTGTTCGACAATAGCCGTGGAGGGTAAGCACATCATATCTGTGTGTCTGTCTGGATCGCTTTATCACACCTAGCTTTCTGCATGTGACTCTGGACTAGCATGTGGATAGCCCTGTGGGAGGGCACACTTGCTTTGTTTGTCACCTCTCATGACAGACAGATGCCAAAAAGTGTCTTCATATTTTCCAGAGACTGGTACATGACCAGCTTTGCAGTGAACGCAGATGCAACTGTCTGCTCCAGTGTGCCTTGCCAAGGCATCCAGAAATCTAGCGTAGCCTGAGGACCATAGCAGACCCATAATTGGATAGATACTATACAAGTTAGTCTTTCTAAAATGTACCCACACAACTTGAATTTTAAAACACTACTCAGCCTTTCCTAGGGGCTACGAGTCATTCTGCCCTCCCCACACATGATATCATGGGTAATATCTGTGGCATTTCTGCCCAGTTCTTGTGTCATGTTTGTAGTCTATGATTTAATATGCTTATTATTACTCAAGGAGCCAAGCCCTTCTGGCCTTGGTTTACTCAACAGTCAGCATAGGACTAGCAGGAAGTCCCTTCTCTGCTACTTGAATATGAGTAGCTTTATGCAAGCAGATGGTGTCTGCCTAAAGCAAATGCATATGAATCCACATTTATCATGAAAAGAGCCCTTTGCTGTTAGTATGTGAAGGCAGCAATACTGAGCAGAACTTAAAACCAGCAGAGATCCTTAGTGTAGGTGCTGAGTGCTTGATCATTTAGTGATTGATGTATCAGTCACTTTCCCTAAAATCCAATAATTCCTTGGTTATAAATGCTGTGGGTTATTTCCCTTGTGAATGACTTGGGAGTCTGGAACACTTAATTGCCTCTTTGAATCTGGATACTTTAATGTATGTGATTACGTCTCATTTCCTTTAACTGAGCTCAAAGTTGGAGAACATCACTGTCTCAGATGGTGTCCCTTGGATGACTTGCTTTACTGTCATCCTCAAACTGAACTATGTCCTGAACAAACAAGGAAATTCATTACCTTCTGCATCTGCTTTGATCTCTTTTAAAGACCCTCTAACTTAATTGAGTGAGACCTCACTATCTTCTGGGGAGCAGGAAATGACCAGCTTCTGTGTTATCAGCTTCAGCCCCAGGAAATCAGCCCCCCTCCCACTGCCAACCTGGACCGGTCCAATGACAAGGTGTATGAGAACGTGACGGGTCTAGTGAAAGCTGTCATCGAGATGTCCAGCAAAATCCAGCCAGCTCCTCCGGAGGAGTATGTCCCTATGGTGAAGGTAAAATGCAGTCACTGTATGGTGAGGATGGCCTCCTTTCCCAGGGAAGCCATAGCTGATGATTCGGGTATAAATGCACCACCAGATGGTGACAGTGCCACTGAGAAGCATCCTTAGAAATTGCTATGGCTCTTACTTGCCTGTCAGCAAGCACTAGTCTGGGAATACACACTGAAGCAGTAGAACCTTCTGATTACTGTTGCTTTTCAATTTAGTGGAGTGGACAAAAAAAAAATCTAAACATAGGTTGTGTAGAATGTTATATAAAGTAACTGTTCAGTGTCTGACTAGGGAAGCAGCGTTGGTAGTGCTTCAGTTCAGAGATTTCCTTCTAAAGCAGAGGCAGAAAAGATCATGAGGGGATACTTAAGTGCTTCATGTGCTGGTGCTCAGGAAAGCCTGGGGACATCTTCAGCTGTCCTTATACAGGTGTCTCCACCTGGTTTTGTAAATATGTTCTGGGAATTGAATTCAAGTCCTTTACCTGTAAATCAAGTACTTACTGCCTGATCTATCTGCTCTGCTCCTATGGTGGATTTCTTAAGCTGAGCAGTGGACTTTTATGTGAGTAAAAGTAATAATAAGCCTGTCCTGGTGGTCCCATCTACTCATCTGAGGCAGAGCAACTTCTTGAATCCCAAAAATTCTAGACCAGCCTGGGAAATGTGGTAAAGTCCCTTCTCAAAAAATAAATAAATAAAAATAAGGAGCCAGGTGATGGTGGCACACGCCTTTAATCCCAGCACTTGGGAGGCAGAGGCAGGTGGATCTCTGTGAGTACAGTGTGAGTTCCAGGATAGCCGGGGATACACAGAGAAACCCTGTCTCGAAAAACCGGGAAAAAAAAAATAAAATAAGGAAGAGGGAAGATGGGCATGGTAGCATACACCTTTAATTCCCAGCTCTCCAGAGGCTACACTTGGAAACCCTGTCTTGCGAGGAGAAAGAAAAAAAAAAGGATAAAGAAACAAAAGTATGACAGTAACACTATCCCAGGTGGTGTACACTGATACTGGATCCTGGGAAAGGAGAGAGTGTGTTTTTCAGCTGTTATTCCTCAGGAGCCATCCATCATGGCCAGAAATTCACAGAATAGGCCAGGCTAGCTGTCCAGTGAGCCCTTTTCTCTGCCTCCCAGCACTCAGATTACAAGCACATGCCACTGTGCACAGCTTTATTTTACCTTGGATGTTGGAGATGGGATGCTTTCACAGCAAGGCTTTACTGACTGAGCCATCTCCTCAACCTGTACTTCATTTTTGGAGGAGCAGCTGCCTCTCCACAGCAGCTGCACCGTTGTACTTCCCTACAGCAGTGCTCAAGGGTGTCATTTCTGTGTTAGGTGCTATCACTGATGTTGTTGACTTGGCTATCTACTGTATGAGATACTATCTCACTGGTTTTGATTTTGCCCAGCAAATGTAAAGGAACATCTTTCCATGTGCTTTTTTGGTCATTTAGATCAATTTATCTGGAGAAATGCTCACTTTTTGCCTGTGTTTATCTAGATAATTTTTTTTGTTTTGTTTTTTTGGTGGAGCTGTGGGATGGGAGACAATCTCAGTCTAGATGTTCTTTACAGTGCTAGCAAAGCTGATGACGAGATACACTGCCACTTAATCCACTGTGCTCCCTTAAAAGGCCTGGCCGAAGTTCTTATGTGAACCCACAGCCAAGCTTGAAAAGTAAAGAACTATGTATATGTTTAGCAGTTAAGAACACTGGGTGCTCTTTTAGAGGGTCCAGATTCGATTCCTAGTACCCACGTGGTGGATCACAACCATCTATAACTTAAAAAAAAAAAAAAAAAGCTGGAAATGTAGCTCTGGTAGTTGGCCTACCATGCACAAAGTTATTGGCTCTATCCCTAGTGCCCTGTAAACAGCATGGTGACATGTGCCTACTGTCCTAGCACTTTGGAGGCAGAGGCAGGAGACTCATTTCTTGATAGTGTCTCACTATATAACCCATTCTGATTGGGCATGAACATCATAGATTCTTCTTATCCTCCAAGTACTGGGGTTATGGGAGTACAAGTATGAACCATCATGCCTGGCTCACTGTTTTGACATACTAGATCTTCAGATCTCTTCCTCACTACCCTCTCTTCCTCTCCCTCCCTCCATCCTCTTTTCCTCTCCCTAAAAGTGTCTCATATAACCCAGGCTAGTCTCAAACTCTGAGCAATCCTCCTTCTTCAGCCTCAGAAGTATTGGAATTATAAGAGAATGTCCCCACACCTAGGCCCTTTTCTTTACAACTTCTGCTTAGTTTTGGGTGGTATGCAAAATTCACAATGGGCTCCCAAATAAGGCCCACCTTGCCGTCAGGCAGTGGGAACTTCTCTTTAGCCAGATTCAGTGCACCCTTTGTCAGCTTGTCTGAACTGTGAGGGTGCCACAATCTTCTTGGAAGCCAAGTGGGGGGGGGGGGTTCACATTGCCTGTGGGAGCTGCTGACGTGAGCATCTGCCCTGGGCATGAGCACAAAGGATAGTCAGATGTGAATCTTCAGGGACGGGAACTTAGCAAACATGCAACACCAGTCAGTACTCAAGCAAACACAGATTTATGTGTTCCTTATATATGACCTGTGTGTGGTAGCTCATGGTGGTAATCTCAGAATTTGGGAGGCTGAAGAGAGGAAATTACAGTAAGTTTAGGCCAGCCTTGGCTACAGAGTGATAACCCTATCTAAAATAAAAAGAAATTTTCCTTACAACTGGCAGAAAAGAAAACAGTAAAGTACATGCCCGAGAGAAAAATATCAGTGTTGGCCTGACATCTTCGTGTGTCCTAATCCTTCTACGGTTCTTGTCTTAGGAAGTCGGCCTGGCTCTGCGGACTTTACTGGCCACCGTGGATGAGACCATTCCTGTCCTGCCAGCCAGCACGCATCGAGAGGTAGGCCACAATGCTGGGTGGGGTCATGCTAGAGGACAGTTATGATGCTGGCTTAGTCAGCAAAATGCCTAAGATAAACAACTAAGTTTCAGAGGTTTCAACCTATGAGTATCTGGCTCCACTGTTTCTGAACTGTATATGTGGATGGCATGAAGGAACAACTTAATAGTCTGGAAGGAGAGGCAGAAAGCAAGTCTTGGGACAAGACACACCTTTGAGTTGGAACTCTGGGTGATCCCCTTCATCCCACCAGGCCCCACCTCCTCTTACCCATAAGTCTCATCTTCCCAAGTAGTATTGATATTCCCTGTAAAGGAGATATAAAAGTCCTCTTAACTTAATGTGTCTCCAGTTGCTTTAGGGACCCAAAAATTCACCCAAGACACTGCCCCTGGCAACAGGCACATGTAGCCTGGACTGGCTACACATGGAAACTGCTCCATTGGCCAAAGTACTGGATTACAGGCAGCTGCCACATGCCCACCTTTAGATGCCTTTTAGTAGTTTTGTCTCATTTGTATGACTTCTAAATGAAAGGATCCATAACCCTCCACTGGTCCCTTCTCTCTCTCCCCTTCCCTCCCCTCCCCTTCCCTCCCCTCCCCTCTTCTCTCTCTCTCTCTCTCTCTCTCTCTCTCTCTCTCTCTCCTCTCTCTCTCCTCCTCTCCCCTCCCCTCTTCTCTCTCTCTCCTCTCTCTCTCTCTCTCTCTCTCCCCTCTCTCTCTCTCTCTTTCTGTTTTTCCTACTTGGTTTTTCAAGACAGGGTTTCACTGTGTGGCCCTGTTTATCTTGGATCCCACTCTGTAGAACAGACTGCCTCTGCCTCACCAGTGCTGGGATTAAAGGCGTGTGCCACCATCCCCTGGCTCCCTTTCTTCTTTCTAGGGTACTATGTACTGTCCTTCAACCTATCCTGCCTGGGGTTTTTGTTTGGTTGGGTTTTTCTTTTTTCTTTTTCTTTAATTAAAAAATAAATAAAAATGTTTTTATTTTATGCGGTGCTTTGCCTGCATGTGTGCAATCCCCTTGGAGGCCAGAAGAAAGAGTGTCAGATCTCCTAAATTAGAGATGGCTGTGAGCCATCAGTGCTGGTAACTGCTGACCCGTGTCTCCAGCCCCTTGCTCTTTCCTTAGAAAGGATTTTCAGACTTACAAAACTTGCCAGATTAATACTGAAAGTTTTCGAACATTCTTTGAAATGCAGTTGTCCCGTGTCCGCACTTCACCACATTTTGCACTCTCTCTCTGTCCGAGCTGCCCACTTGTTTGTGTACCCTAACCATGAACACCTGTGGGTCTTTCTGATACCAGCGATGGCCTACTGTATACCCACCCTGCAGCCTTAAGCTCTGAGCCTTGGGCTGTGTCGAATGGTACTGTCCACTGTCTGTGTACCCTCTGCTCACCTGGAAGGTGTTGGGCTGCTTTCTTCTCTTGTATGCATCAAATTTGGGAGTGTGTAAATTTTTTTCTTTTTTGCCTTATTTTTTTCTTTAACTATTGTTGCGTGTGTGTGTGTGTGTGTGTGTGTGTGTGTGTGTGTGTGTGTGTACACACCCAAATACATAAATATGCCCTGCTCAGTCTGTGTGTTACTTTGGTCTGCCCTTTTCTGGGGAAGACTCTTTGTTCTGCTCGCAGCATTCCTCAGTTGCCTGTAGTTCTTTTACTCACCCACCTTAGCACATCTATTGGTGTTATCCTTGTTTAGCTCCTGTTTAGGCAGCAGTAAAAGCCAGAGAACAAGGAATTGGCTGTGAAACTGTCTCCTGGGAATGTTAGAAGCTACATCCATAGTCTCACTAGCATAGGAGAGCTTTTTGAGGCAGGTCCAGGCTATATGGTCTAGGTTGACTTGAACTTGAAACTCTCCTCCCCAGCCTCTCCAGGGCCAGGATTACAGGTGTGCAATGCCATAGCCAGTTGACATGGGCATTTTTTAGTAGCCCAGGCTAAAGGATTCTATAAACATGCATGTGTGTCCTGCTAAGTGATAGCCCCATAGCTCTAGCCAGCAGCACTCAATGTGCCATGTTGAGTCCTGCTTGAGGTGCTCTGCTGAGCTGGAGCAATTCATATTACAAGTGGTACTGATTCATCCCTACTGTGTGACATTAAAAGAGCCTTTCTTTGATCCTGCTTCCTTTCTCCACTGCCTCCTCTCCCATCTGCCAGACAGCTATGCTCAGCCCAGTTCTCTGCAATGACTTGCTCTAAAAGTATCAGAGGCCACTCAGGTTACAATCTTCCTCACTCACTCCTACCAGGCCCCTTACTGGCTCTCCTGCTGCTCTTGAGCACGGCCAACTCCTTGTCATCTTTTCTCCTCCTCCTCTTCTTTTGTTTTTGTTTTTGCTTTTGTTTCTGTTTTGTTTCTGTTTTCTTAATTTCTTCCTGGGAGCACTGCCCAGGTTCTGATTGCCACTGCCAATGGGTGCTGCATGGTCTTCCCCATTTCCTTCCCCAAGCAGTGGCATCACCTGACACACCCAGCCCTCATGCGCTGTCTTGTCATAGAAAACCACTCCCGGCCCAATGAAGTAGGCAACCCCCTATTTGGTTGTAAGTTATTTCACACACATGTGTCAATTCTAGGTCATCTCATTCTCATAGCCCTGTCATTTCCCCTGAACTGTGATAGGCTGTCATGCCCCCATCCTTACATTCAACCTTCACCCTGCTATCAAAGCCATCTTTCTAGAATAGTTGTCTAGATTGTGTCATTTTCCTTCCCCAGTGGTACATATCACCTTGAGTAAGATGAAGTTCAGCTTGGCATGGTCCTTGTAGTCGAAGCTGCTCTACTTGTTCAGTCTAGTCCAAATCCAACTGTTCTCTGCCTTTCTGGGACAGAGGACCAGCTCTCTGTGTGCTACTTATTGTGGTCTTTATCCATTGAGATTCAGGAGCTTCCTGAAGGCCTCTCCCACCAAGTCTAATTCCCTCCTTCATCCATAGCACAAAGTAGTCGTTGCCCTGGGATCATTAAAAGAGCAGATGTCTCAGTCCTAGTTACTGTTCATTGAATAAGCAGGAAGGGCTGGGTGTGGTAGTGCAAACCTTTAATCCCAGTACTCTGGAGGCAAAGGCAGGTGAATCTGTGAGTTTGAGGCCAGCCAGGATAACATAAAGAGACCTTGTCTCAAACAAGCAGGAAGAGTTGTGTGCCCTGCAGGGCAGCATATGCTCCACGGCCCCAGCTAGCCCAGTAGAGTGTGGCTTGAGGATGTCCCCTGACTCTGGCAATAGGAAGCAATAGGTGTAGGAAGCCTATAGTTAGACTACTAAGACAAGATATAGAAAGCCTACAGAGATGGCTCAGTGGTTTAGAGCACTTGCTGCTCTTGCAGAGGACTCTCATTTAGTTTCTAACACCACATGCTAATGCACAACCAAATGTAACTCCAGCTCTGTTGGGTCTGAAGCCCTTTTCTGGCCTCATTAGTCACCTACCTGCACATGACATGCACACACATACATACATAATTTTTTTTAAATTTAAACACAAGAAAAGGCCTGGAAAGAGAATCATCATAGTAAGAAAGCATGACCTTGATCTTTATCCTGTGTGGCCCTCATCAGGTCACTTGGTATTAAAATATTTACATTAGAATGTGCATGCTTGGACTAAATCACCTCAGGTTCTGTCACATTCTATGACTATAAAATGAAGCAAAGTCTACCACACACTGAAGTTAGAGACCAAACAGCAAGCTCAGAGAACAGAGGAGTCAGTCGTGGAGGCATGAGAGCTGGAAATGGAAAGTCTGCTGGAGCATGTATGCACACATGCAGGCATGCAGGCACATAAGACCACACTGAAGTCACTGAATTTCCAAAGTGGACAGACAGATTTCATACCCTGTTGAAATCTTACTCTTCTCCCCCTCCACCCCACCACCCCCCACCTCTCCCCAACACACTGTAACCTGACTGGCCTGGAATTTGCTATATAGACCAAGCTGCCTGGAAACTCAGAGATCCTCCTACCTCTGCCTTCTGAGTGCTGGGATTAAAGGCTTGCACCACCATGACCAACTTATCCTGTTACTTCAAAGGAAAGAAAAGTTTATTCGAGGGAAATAAAGTTTTATATTGTCTTGGAGGCCCAAAGAAAGACTCAGGATGGATGCCTGGGAGTTGATCTCCTGACCCTCTCTTATCTTCCCAGATCGAGATGGCACAGAAGCTGCTGAACTCCGACTTGGGTGAGCTCATCAGCAAGATGAAGCTGGCCCAGCAGTATGTCATGACCAGCTTGCAGCAGGAGTATAAGAAGCAGATGCTGACAGCTGCTCATGCCCTGGCTGTGGACGCCAAGAATCTCCTTGACGTTATTGATCAAGCAAGACTGAAAATGCTAGGGCAGGCACGGCCACATTGAGCCGCTGGCCATCGAACACGGCTTTCTGCCCTTTGGGAGATCTTCTCTAGCATTCCACCAGCAACGAGGAAGTAACCGTGTCCTCGGACGCCCGCACTCACAACTCCAACTGAATGACAGCTAGCTGAAAGTCTCTCGTATAAGTTTAACCACTTGTGTGTGGTTTTGATTTTGTTATTTTTCTAAATAATGTTCAGAAAAGTCTGGATCCACTAATGTGGCATTTTTCTGAGAATGAAGATTGTACATTAAGAAGCTTTTAAAATAGACTTGGTGTTGGAATTGGGATGTGTGCTCCTAGAAGTGGTATTTCCTACTGACCATGGCTTCAAGATGGAAGAGGAGTGTCTGAGGAGGGAGGGCTCCCCAAGACCACGGAGGCTGGCCATCCTTCCTGCCAGAGTTCCTGGGTTCCAGTATGCTAATCTCATTTACAGAGAAAGTGCATAAAAGCTATATTTTGAAGACTGAGTGGTTTCAGAAAAAAAATTCTGCTCTCTCTCCCTGTCTTTTCTTCCCTGTGGAAACTGAGACATTGAGTTGCGAACTCTCTGTAGAACTGATGACAGCTCTTGTCTTTCCTCACCAGAATTCTGTGCCAGTTTTTTGTAGCAATGTAATTTTTCTTGGGAGCAGAAATGCTTTGTACCAGAGCACTCCCAACTGCATCGAGGTTCCGGAACCATCCCTGTTCTCCATTTTTATATAATTTATAAGAATGATTAAAGCCATGTTGACTCTTACAGCCACTGGAGCTAACTGATCTTCATTGCGTCTGTCTTCCCAGGGAGGACCCCGCAGGACAGACAGGGGTGTGGTTCTCTTTAGCTGTCCGCTTGTCACACCATGCGTTTTGTTAGATGGTTTTGAAAGCATACCTTCCCTTTAGTTTGTCGGGGATATAAATTATTCTCAGGAAGAATATAATGAATTGTACAGTTACTCTGACCTATTAAAAAGGTGGCGCCAGTGAAGTTTGTGTTGCTGTGGCATGTTTTTTTAGGGGGGGTTCTTTTCATTTAAAGTTGTTGAGGGAATCTGAGGAACTGTCACAGGAGTTTTTAAGCATCACCGGTCTTTTCCTTTTTCTTTTACGAAGGTAGAAGACTCCATCATAAACAACAAACCAGCCTAACCTGCCATTCCAACTCTGTCAGGGGCTTAGGTAGTTTTGTTTTGTTTGATTTTTTTTTTTAAGATTTATTTACTGTGTATACAGTGTTCTGTTTGCATGTGTCCCTTCAGGCCAGTAGAGGGCATCAAATCTCATTACAGATGGTTGTAAGCCACCGTGTGGTTGTTGGGCATTGAACTCAGGACCTCTGAAAGAGCAGTCAGTGCTCTTAACCACTGAGCCATCTCTCCAGCCCCTTTTGTTTTTGGATATTTTGAGATAAGGTTTCTCTATCCTAGAACTTGCTTTGTATACCAAACTGGCCTCGAACTCACAGAGATCCACCTGCCTCTGCCTCCCAAGTGCTGGGATTAAAAGTGCATACCACTATGCCTGGCTTGGTTTGGCTTTTAGAACGTATTTGTTACTTTATTAATTTTTCATTCAGTCGTGGTGTGTGTGTGTGTGTGTGTGTGTGTGTGTGTGTGTGTGATGGTGCTCGTACAGAAGTTAGAGCACAACTTTCAGGACTCATTTCTCTCCCTCTATCCTGGCTTCCAAAGACTGATCTCAGGTCAGACTGTATTGCAAATGCTCTGACCTGTTTAGCCAGCTCACCAGCCTCAATTTGGTCTTTTTTGTACCCAGGATAGTGTGGAACTCATGGCAGTCCTCATGCCTCAGCCTCTCCAGTGTGTAATAGGTAATAGGCATGAGTCACTGTGTCTTGCTTTCATTCTGTCTTGATTCAAAAATGCAGAACTCACAGCATTTGGAAGGCAGAAGCAGGTGGATCACTGAATTCAAGACCAACCTGGTCTGCATAGCAAGTTCTAGGCTAGCCAAGAATATATATAGACCTTGTCTAGAAAAGGAAGGGGTGGGGAAAAACAAAAAACTTGTCTAATGAAGTCATGGATCTTGGAGGAGAACCTAAAATTGCCACTTTGTTAAGCCAATATAATCCCTTACGATGTGTCCTTATATACATAGAGAAGGTAGTCCTCACCCCTCCTGAAGGAAACTTCTGTATGCAACAGACAGAGACCATCACAGAAAACCATGGCTGGTGAAAATGTAGTTGAGGGTGCAGTCCGTGGGTAAATTACTACAACTCTTGCATGGAAGGCTCGGGTCGTTACAGAAAGGGGGTGGGCAGACTGAGAACCAGAAGAGCAGTGATTTTTTTTTTTTTTTTGTGAGATTGTGTCTCCTAGGAATGTCAGAGAAGCTGTACACATGAAGTCTCACCAAAACCTGAACATAGATGACATCAGTGGACATGCCAACATAGATGGGGGAAGACCACAGGCCCCAACTCTACACAAAGAACTACAGGCAACTAAGAGTGCTGAGATGAGGAGAAATTCTTCCCCAGGGAAGCACGCTAATTGGTGGTCTAACACCAAATAGCCAGCTCTGAAGACATTCATCATACAAGTAACTAAAAGACTGAGCAGGTTGTATTATAATTTTAGGAATACAAAGAAAAAAAGGCCCTGAACTCGAAGACTTCCCTTTGGATGTCTTCAGTATATAATAGTCTATCCAGACTCTAGGAAGCTGTCTGTACATGGGTCACTCTGTAAGGGAATTTCTAACTTTGGTCTCCCAGGCTCTTCCTGACAGGAGCCACAAACAGAAGGACGACTCTGGGAGACTAGTGATATAGGCCCCCAGGGAGTGTGGAGCAAATGCTCAGGTAAACATGTAGCTCCCAAGAGCAAACTCGGTTCCTTCTTTGGACATGTGACATATAGGTCATCTGAAAAAGATCAAGGATTGTCAGCCTCTTGCGCTGTGGCTTATCCAGAGTCCATCTTCATCTGTGGAGTATTTGCATAACATGTATAGAAGAGGGTTCTCTGCCCCTCACCCATCAGAGGCCAGCCCTTTCTACCATGACCATCAAATCTCCAGATTCTGCCAGATGTGCCAGGAGACAGTTGACTTGAGCTCTCGTGCTGTAGCAGGAGAGGGCTCACTGTGCTTGGCACCTTTGCTTCTGACTGATTTTTCTAATGCTCACCTTGCTTTTCCTCTAAGGCACGGTCACACGTGAGTCTCACACCTTGTGCCCTGAAGATAAAGACACCTTGGCAATGAGAACAGGTGGAGGCAGCTGCTGAAGCAGTGTGTGGCCAGAGGACAGATGTGGAGCATGGACCTGACAGGGCCATGTGGAAGCCATTCACAGCCCTCATTAAACAGCCTTGGGGTCTGAACAGGATGGGGAGGTCAAGTTTAAAGATTCATCTGACACTCAAGTCTTCAAGTGACTCCATTTGATCCTGCCTGCCTATCTGTACAACTACCTATGGAGGCAACCCACATGCCTAGTGGCCTAGTCAGGAGAGACAAGGCTTCATAGCCTCACATTGGCGACCTCAGAGCTCTCCAATTTATATTGCTTAAATTAAAAAGTAAATATAAAAGAGCATGTAAATGCAGTGCTCACTGAAGCCTTCACAAATGAATGCCCCTATGCAACAGATCAAACAGTGGAACCCCAGTACCACTTCCCATGAGACAGGCACCATTCTGGGTGTCCTTACCAATGCCTGGGATGTAACTTTGAGGAGATGGAATGTTTAAGTAGCCATGTATGGTAGTACAAGCTAATCTCTGCTGTCAAGGAGACTGAGTTGGAAGGATCCCAAGTTTAAGAGAAGCCTAGACTACACAAAAAGACCCTGAAGAACACCTGGGTGAATGTTTGCAAGAATGTTTTTTTCAGATGGGCATACCCAGCTAGTGCCAATGTGAGAAGGAAGAGAATAAGACATGCCCTAGGGCATGTCTTATTCTCTTCCACCAAGGTAGACCCATTCTCACTGGGCACTTTGTAGACAGATTTTTCTTTGGTCATCAGCTCACAAAAAATGACACAGAGACTTATTAATTATGAAAGCTCAGCCTTGTCCAACTAGCTCTTTTAAGTTAACCCATTTCTTTTCATCTATGTGTTGCCTTATGACTCCATGGCTTTTACTTCTGCATGTCTTGCTCCCTCTAGTCCAGCTGGCAACGCCGCCTTTATTCTTCCCAGAGCTCTCTGTGTCCGGAAGTCCCACCTAGCCTCTTCCTGCCTAGCTAATTAACGGCCATTCTGCTCTTCATTAAACCAGTCATAGTGACACATCTTTACACAGTGTAAAGGGGTATTCCACAACAGCACTTTGACTACGTGTTGCTCTCCTATACTATTCCATTTCTGGCTTCTGGCTTCTTTCCCTCAGAATATTAGTTTTGAATGCCTGTTTACTTCATGTACTGGAAATCATTCCTCCTCATGGTAATATTGCGTGGCTCAAATGTCACCACAGGCTTACCTAATAGACCTGTTGGTAAATCGATTAAAACCAGAACCAGCTGGTCTCAAGCATGCAACAATCCTCCAGTCTTAGCCTCCCAAACCCTGGGATAATAGGCATGAGCTACCATGCCTGCTATTTTACCATTTCCAGGTAGGTGTTTGTTTTTTGTTTGTTTTTGGCAAGTGGAGGGAAGTAGGGAGGGGAATAGGAACTGAGACGGTCTCATGTATCATGTAGTCCAGCTGGCCTCAAACTCAGTATATAGCCACCCAGTGACCTTGGTCTGATCCTCCTGCCTCTAGCACAAGTGTTAGGATTTCAGGCATGCAGGTGCATCATGCCTCACTTAGTTTGTTCTTTTTGAAGCTGGACTCTGAGATGAGGATGTAGCCTTGTAGTAAAGCACTGTCTAGCCTGTGGGAGGCCCCTGGTTCAGTTCCCTAGCACCAAGAAGAGGGAGGGTGCTGGGCATCAGCAGCAGCATGCCAGTCTTTGATGAGGCATTTATTTTCTTACTTTCTCCCAGCCTGTGGCCTTTGCTGCCTTCCTGAATTGTGGCTGTATTGTTTTGTTTGCTGGCTTGCCCCACAGGGTCTCCTATGCAGGGAAGGGTTTTTCTTCTTCTTCTTCTTCTTCTTCTTCTTTTTTTTTTTTTTTTTTTTTTTTTTTTTTTTGAGACAAGCTCTTGCTATGTAGCACAGGCTGCCCTCATACTTATGGTAATCCTACTCTTTTAGCCTCCCAAGTGGTGAGCTTACGGGTGGTGACCCCTGGCTTCAGTGTATTTATTTTTTTCAATATAACAAAGTATAAGATAAAGCGAAACTATCACATCTGAGTTGTACAAGACAAACTAACAGAAGGAAAAGAGTCCAAGAGAAGGCACAAGAATCGGAGCCACTGGTTCAAGTACTCAGGAATCCCATGAAAACACTAATCTGAAAGATTATGCACCAAGGCCCTGTGTTTCCTGCTTCAGTCTCTTGAGTTCATGTGAGCTTTGCTCATGCTGAAAAGGCCTTGTTTTCTTAGTATCTTCCACTCTCTCTGTCTCTTATGCTTTCTACCTCCTCTTCATGGGGTCCCCCAAGCCCTGAGGGGACAGATAAGATAGAAACATCCCATTTAGAGCTGGGTGTTCCAAGGTTTCTCACTCCATAATATCTGTCTATGGGTGTTTGTATTTGTTCCCAGGAAGCTTCTCTGATGATGGCTGAGCAAGGAAGGCACTGGTGTATGTATATAGCAGAACGTTATTACTAGTCACAAGTTCTTGGTCACCCAAGCAGTGTTGGGTATGGGTTCCATCTTATAGAGTGGGCCTTAAGTCAAATCAGATGTTGGTTGTTCACTCTCTCAAGCTTTGTGCCACCATTGCCCTAGCATATCTTGCAGGCATTGTTGATCATAGGGTTTTTTGTGGCAGAGTTGGTCTTTGTGGTTCTCTTTGAGTAGAATGCAGAGTATTTTCCAGTACCAGAGATACTAGAATATAGGGGTAAAGATTCTAGGTAGGCACCAGCTCAACTTCTCCCATGTTCAATGAATTGTGTAGGTATTGTCTTTAGCAATGGGGTCTTGCTGTCAGTTTGCAGAACCTATTGGCAACATCCTGGATTGTTTGTGAATTCCCATGGGATCCCTTTGGCCAACAACTCAATTAGATGTAACTCAGTCCCTGGAAGCTTTATTTGCTAACAAGAGATGGCCTTTGGGGCTCTATCTCTCCCGTTATTTGGCAATTTTATTTAAATCATCTTCATACATGTATATATTTTAGGAAGCTTCTACTGTATTATGTTTCCGTACTAACCCTCAAACAGTCCTTAATTTTAGTTGTCTCTCCCCATATTCCTTCCCTCATTCCCTTCTCCTCTCCACTACCTACTTGATCCTTCCATCCATCATAACTTTCTATTGTATTTCCCTTTTCTAATGAGATCTGTCTGTACCCCTTAGTTCCTTACTCTGTACCTAACCCCTCCAGTTCTACAGATTGTAGCTTGATTCTCATTGACATAACAGCTAATATCCACATATAAGTGAGTACATACCATACTTGTCTCTCTGAGTCTGGGATACCTCACTTAGGATTGCTTGTTTTCTGGGTCTGTCCATTTACTATAAAATTTCATGATGATATTGTTTTAATGGCCAAGTAATAGTCCATTGTATAAATGTACCACTTTTTTGTTTTTCCATTCTCCTGTTGAGGGACATCTAGGTTGTTTTCAGTTTCTGGCTATTGTAAGTAGAGCAGTAATGACAAGATTGAATGAATGCCTCTGTAGTAGGATGAAGCATCCCTTGGATATATACCAAAGAGTGGTATAGCTGAATATTTTTTTTTAATTTATTTTATTTTATTTTATTTATTATGCATACAGAAGAGGGCGCCAGATCTCATTACAGATGGTTGTGAGCCACCATGTGGGTGCTGGGAATTGAACTCAGGACCTCTGGTAGAGCAGTTGGTGCTCTTAACCTCTGAGCCATCTCTCCAGCCCCTCTTTTTTTTATATATATAATTTAACTTTATTTTATGTGCATTGGTGTGAAGGTGTCAGATCCCCTGGAACTGGAGTTACAGACAGGTATGAGCTGCCATGTGGGTGCTGGGCATCGAACCCGGGTCCTCTGGAAGAGCAGGCATTGCTCTCAACCACTGAGCCATCTCTTCAGCCTTGGTATAGCTGAATCTTAAGGTCATATGAGTTTGTACTCCCACCAGCAGTGGAGAAGTGATTCCAGCATGAGATGTCGCTTTTTTGTTTGTTTATTTATTTCGAGACTGAGTTTCTTTGCGTAGACCTGGCTGTACTCCACATCCTTGCCAGCGTGAGCTGTCACTTGATTGTTTGTTTGGTTGGTTGGTTTGGTTTTTTGAACACGGTTTGTCTGTGTGGCCCAGGCTGTCCTGGAACCCACTCTGCAAAGCAGACTGGCCTCAAACTCAGAGATCTGCCTGCTTCTGCCTCCTGGGTTCTGCAATTAAAGGTGTGCACCGCCACCTTCAGGCTGACTCTTGTTTTATCCATCTTAGCCATTCTGACAGGTGCAAATCAAAGTAGTTTTGATTTGCATTACCCTGATGGCTAAGGATGTTGAACATTCCTTGAAGTGTTTCTCAGTCATTTGAGTTTCCTCTTTTGAGAATTCTCTGTTTAGCCAAGTGGCTGTGCAGCTGGGGCTACACAGAGAAACCATATCTCAAAAAAGCAAGAGAGAGAATTCTGTGTTTAGATTTGTACACCCCCCCCTTTTTATTGGTTTTTGTCTTTGGTTGGTTGGGTGTTTTTGGAGATAGGGTTTCTCTGTGTAACAATCCTGACTGTCCCAGAACTCACTTTGTAGACCAGGTTGGCATTGAACTCGGAAGAGATCCATTTCCCTCTGCCTCTGGAGTGCTTGGATTAAAGGCCTGCGCCACCACTGCCCAGCCCACTATTCATTTCTAACTTTGTTAATTTGGATATACTCTTTTCAGCTTTTAGTTAATTTGGATAAGGGTTTGCTTTGCTTCTTAGGTTCATTTGCTTGGAATTTCTTTTTCCATCCTTTTACCCTGAAATGATGTCTGTCCTTGATGTTAAGGTGTGTTTCTTGGATGAATAGAAAAATGGATTCTATTTTTACATCCATTCTGTTAGACTGTGTCTTTTTATTGGGAAACTGAGACCATTGATGTTGAGTTATCAATGAGCAGTGTTGTGGATTCCTGTTATTTTGTTTGGTGGTGGTGTGTGTATGTGTTTCCCCTCTTTTGATTTGCTGGTCTGGAATTATTTATTCCCTGTGTTTTCTTAAGTATTGTTAACTTCTTTAGGTTGGAGTTTTCCTTCTAGTACCTTCTGTAGGGCTGGATTTGTAAATAGATATTGCTTAAATTTGGTCTTATTATGGAATGTCTTATTTTCTCCATCTATTGTGATTGAAAGTTTCGCTGCGTATACTTGTCTAGGCTGTCATCTGTGATCTCTTGGAATCCATAGCACATCTTTCAAGGCCCTTCTGGCCTTTAGGATCTCCATTGAAAAGTCAGGTAGAATTCTAATAGGTCTACCTTTATTTATTACTTGGTCTTTTTTCTTTGCAGCTTTTAATGTTTTTTCTTTGTTCTGTATGTTTAGTGCTTTTATTATTGGGTGCTGTCTTAGTCAGTGTTCTACTTCTGTGAAGAGACACCATGACCACAGGCACTCTTTTAAAAGAAAGCATTTAATTGGGGCTTGCCAACACTTCAGAGGTTTAGTCCATTATCCTCCTGATGGGGAGCATGGCAGCACACAAGTAGACATGGTAGCTAAGAGTTCTACATCTAGATCTGGACCTGCAGATAGCAGGAAGAGAGGGACCCATGGACCTCGCTTGGGCCCTTGAAACCTCATGGCCATCCCACATTGACACACTTTCTCCATCAAGGCCACGTACCCTAATTCTTTCAAGTCGTGCTGCTCCCTGGTGATCAAGCATTCAGATCTGTGAGCCTGTGGGGGCCATTCCTGTTCAAACCACCACGTGTGCTAAGGGAGCTTTCTTTTCTGGTCCTGTCTATTTGGTGTTCTGTATGCTTCTTGTACCTTGATAGACATTTCCTTCTTTAGGTTACGGAAGTTTCTTCTATGATTTTGTTGAAAATGTTTTCTGTGCCTTTGACCAGGGTTTCTTCTTCCTCTATTCCTATTATTCTTAGATTTGATCTTTTCATAATGTCCCAGATTTCCTTGATGTTTTGTGCCAGGAGATTTTTTTTTTTTTTTTAGATTTAACATTTTCTTTGAGCAAAGTATCCATTTCTGTTGTATCTTCAATGCCTGAGAGTCTCTCTTCCATCTCTTGTATTCTGTTGTCGAAGTTTGAGTTCCTAAATTTTTTTTAAAGATTTATTTATTTTTTTATTATGTATACAGTGTTCTGTCTGCATGGCCAGAAGAGGGCACCAGATCCCATTCTAGATGGTTGTGAGCCACCATGTGGTTGCTGGGAATTAAACTCAGGACCTCTGGAAGAACAGCTGGTGCTCTTAACCGCTGAGCCATCTCTCCAGCCCGAGTTCCTAAAATTTTCATTTCTAGATTTCCCTCAGTTTGTGCTTTCTTTATTGAGTTTATTCCCACTTTCAGTTTTATTAATATTTATTAATATTCTCCCACTGTTTGTCTTGATAGATTTAAGGGATTTATTCACTTCCTCTTTAGGACCTCTACCACATCCACAAAGGCTATTTTAAGGTCACTGTCCTGTGCTTCAGCTGTGCTGATAGACTCAGGTCCTGCTGTGGTATGGTTGCTGGGCTCTGGTAGAGACATACTGTCCTGGTTGTTATTGTGTTTTTATGCCGTCATCTAGGCATCTGGTTTTAGGAAGATTGTAATTCTAGATGCTGATACCTGGTCTTGTCTTTGTTGTGTGGGTGTTTTGTTCTTTGGGTTCTGTTGCCCTCTCTGGTTCTTAGGAGAGAGTGGTGGCTGTGTGATGCCTGGTAGAGAATTCTTCAGGGATCCTGTTAGGTGTGGCCACTAACACAGTTCCAGGTAAAATGTGTTTCTGAGTATTGGGAGCTGACACTTAGGAATGGGGATGGGTTGGGGCGGGGACCTGAGTGGGTCCACAGGAGAGAAGAAAGCAGGGTATTCACCAGGATCTGCTTATTTCCCTGGGGATGGGGGCAGAGTGAGGAGAGGCCATGGCAGAAGGTCTGCTTTAGAGCTGGGGATGAGACAAGGAGACTGGACTTGGAGGGATGGAGGGAGGGCGAAAATCCGGTCAGAGTAGCCTGCAGGTTCCCGGAGAGTGTCTGCTGCAGTTGGGGGCTGGGATAAATCAGTGAGTGTGGGGAAGGAGGTGAGGAGGGAAGATCCTTCTGACTGACAGGAGATGGGGCGGCAGTAATGGAGGCCTTCAAAGCAGTTCTGCTGCAGAGCTGGGGACGAGACTGGGAGACTGGATTTGGAAGACCTGAGGGAGAGGTGAAGTTCTGCAGTAAGCCTACTTGTTTCCCTGGTCAGTGTGGCCCGTGGCTTCAGTGTATTCTGTTTTAAAGATTTGTCTATTTGTTATGTGTATACACATTATGTACATATTATTATGTATATATGTATTATATGATTTATTTATTATGTATATAGTATTCTGTCTGCATTTGTCCCTGCAGGCCAGCAGAGGGCACCAGATCTCATTACAGATGGCTGTGAGCTACCATGTTGTTGCTGGAAATTGAATTCAGGACCTCTTAACCTCTGAGCCGTCTCTTACCTGAAAAGCTGGCAGAGGAATTGTTGCACACATGGGGTTTCGTTGCACTTATTCAGCTGGAAGAGAACAGGCATCTTTAAAATACATTTTTAAAATAAAATATGTGAACTTCTTGTGTCTTTTTTTTTTTTTTAGGTGTTTGTTTTTAAATCTTTTTAAAAAATCTTTGAGTATGTAAGTATATGTACATGATCTGTGGGGGTCAGAAGACAACTTCATGGTGTCAGCCATGTTGGTTCTGGGGATGAAACTCAGGTCACCGGGCATGCCCTTACCAGCTGAGCCATCATGCCTGCCTGGTGTCCCAGCTTTTAGGGGAAAGCTATGTTGAGGTCTTAGTTTGTATCAGGTTTGTGTTAGTTCTTTTTTTTTTTTACAAGTTATTGTACTTTATGTGCATGACGGTTCTGTCTGCATGTATGCGATGTGTACCACCAGTCTGCCTGGTTCCCATGGAGGTAAGAAAGGGTCTTTGAGACCCCTACAACTGGAGGTAGAGATGGTTGTGAGCCACTGTCTAGGTACTGAGAATCAAAGCTGGGTCTTCTGCAAGATCAAGTACTCCTAACCACTGAGCCATTTTTCCAGGCCCCTACCCCCTTTTGAGATAGTGTCTCACTATGTAGACCAGACTGTCCTGGAATTCACTATGTAGACCAGGCCAGCCTAGAACTCAGAGAGCTCTGTTAGCCTTTGCCTCCTATATGCTGGGATAAGGGTGTGTGCCTGCCTCTCCCTCTGGTATGTGCCTCTCTACTTGGAGTGGTTTTGGTTTGGTTGGGTTGGGTTTGGTTGTGCTTTGAAGGTCAAAGCCAGGGTCTTGGGTGTATTAAGGAAAAATTCTACTGCTAAACTACCCCTCAATCCTTTTATTTACTTGAAAGTTAAAAATACTTGACACTGTGTGTGTGTGTGTACATTCTATGTCATATGTGGTCAGAGGACACCTTACAGGAATAATCAGTTCTATCATGTGACAGTAAAATAGCATTTTGACAAAGGATCTCTATGTCACCCCAGCTGTTTTAGAACTTGATATGTAGACCAAGCTGGCCTAGAACTCACAGAGATCTTCCTGCCTCTGCAGTTCTGGGATCAAATGCACATGCCACCACAAGTGAATACCGTTAAACAAGAGTGACTTGTTTTATGATTATCTGTGTCTCTCTCCAGTTTGCTGCACTGTGTGATGGTGTGATGGTAATGCATTGTCTCTTTCCAGGGCTCACCTGGGAGTAGTCAGTGTGGGGCTACACAGGACTACAGTCAAAGCTGCTCTATGGGGAAGCTGTTGAGCATTTACCACTGTGCCCTACTCTGTAGATCCCTTAATCACAAATTGCTTGCTTGCTTTGTTTTTTAGAGACAAGGTCTTACTGTGGGGCCCAGGCTGATTTTCTTTTTAAGATTTATTTATTTATTTATTTATTTATTTATTTATTTATTTATTTATTTATTTATTATGCAGTGTTCTGTCTGCATGTATGCCCAGGCTGATTTTCTTTTTAAGATTTATTTATTTGTTTATTTATTTATTTATTTATTTATTTATTTATTTTGCAGTGTTCTGTCTGCATGTATGCCTGCAGGCCAGAAGAGGGCGCGAGAGCTCATTACAGATGGTTGTGAGGCACCATGTGGGTGCTGGGAATTGAACTCAGGACTTCTAGAAGAGCAGCCAGTGCTCTTAACAGCTGAGCCATCTCTCTAGCCCCCCAGGCTGATTTTGAAGTTTCCTTTTCTTCCTTCCTTCCTTCCTCCCTCCCTCCCTCCCTCCCTCCCTCCCTCCCTCCCTCTCTCTCTCTCTCTCTTTTGTTTGTTTTTTTAGGCTTTTCGAGACAGGGTTTCTCTGAATAGCCCTGGCTGTTCTGGAACTACCTCTATGTACCAGGCTGGCCTTGACCTCAGAGATCCGCTTGCCTCTGCCTCCTGAGTACCAGAATTAAAGGCGTGCACCACTACTGCCTGGCAGAGTTTCCTTTTCTGAGACAAGGTCTTGCTCTGTATCCCAGACTTCCCATGCTCACTATGTAGCCTGATTCAGCTTCCCAAGGGCTGGGACCACAGGCATGTACCATCACCACCCCTGGCTTACGACACTATTTCTGCAGGCTGCCGGCCTGTGGTATCTGTCTTGTGTGGGTTTACCTGGAGCGTTCTCACATCAGCTCAGGGAAACCCCACATAGTCATCACCCAGAGGACTGGAGAACCAGAGATGGTATCTTGCTGGGCTCTCTATCCAGGCTCACTGACTTTTGGGGGACCGCTTGTCCCTGTTTGGAATTATTGCAGGAGGGACTCCAGGGTATCCCACACGCATGCAGGGAAACATGCTGGACAGATGCAGTGGCAGGCTGGGCAAATGCACGCCATGTGGGCATGGTGGTGGTGTTGGCAGCAGCCAGTAATTCACAATCCAGACACTGCATCTACATGGAGAGTTTATTATAATAGAGAGATGAAGGAAAGAGATGATAGGAAAGAGAGAGACAGAGAGAAGGAGGAGAAGAGAGGGGAGAGAGACAGAGACACAGAGACAGAGAGAGGTAGATGGTATGTACTTTGTGGGAAGAAAAAGCAGAAAGGGGGGTAGTTTCCTCAGAATGAGGCTTTTACATCAGGACTCAGGGAAGCACCAAGGGGTCGGATTTCAAGGGGTGGATCAGAATATTAGTATTCCTCCGTTTCGATTATTATAAAAAGAGGCAAGTTATGGGAGCAAGTGGGGGAACAAGGGCGCTGAATTCTCAGGACAGATCAGAATATTAACAGTTCCCATCTCCTTTCTTGGGCTTTGGTGATTATAGAGTACACTGTAAACATCAACATGGCCCCATCCAGCTCCGCTGGATGATTTATATCACCTGCTAGAAGGACAACACCCAGAGCCACCAAGGCCTGCATTTGTGGAAGCTCCTCACCAGCATTTTTCTGTCCGGAGGTTGATTGCCAGTTGCCTAGTGAGCACCCGTTCCTATGGCAACATAGAGATGTTTGGCTTGGACTAAGATGAGGTACATGGATGGATGCTAGTGCATCTCCATCTGCTGTGTGGTGGAGCATGGGAGCCAGGTGCTTCTGGGTCACCATATCTCCAGGGAGCTGTTATTCAAAAAGAACAGCATGATGGGAGGCACCCACAAGCAGCCACAGAGAGCTGAGAGCAGCAGAGAGAAGACAGGACTCCTGCCTCACACCTCCACTTCACCAAGCCCACACCTGAATCAATTCCAGTGTTCACAGACTACTTCACAGAAGGCCCAGGGGTCTCAGTTCCTCACAAGCAAGGGGCCATTGCTTGCAGGCTTCAGGGTACCAGTGTGGTCTGACACAAAGGACCGTTGAGATCTGAGCCACTGGGTGCTGGGAGTGTACTTGCAAGACCAGAGTCTATGTCCACATGGTGTGGAGAACCAGAGGCCTCCTACTCACGCTCAGGTGTGCTTCCCTTCTGGGGCTGCAGAACACACCAGCTGCTGTTCTGACCTGGGCTACATCCCAGCATGCATAATCACACCAGTGTCCTTGGGGCTAGCTCAGCATTCGTTTGTAAACCAATCAGCTTACCAAGTAAAAGATGGCAGTCATTTGAAACTTTTTTTTAAGGGTCTTAATGAAACTTTGGCTGGTCTGAACTTGTGACCATCCTCTTGCCTCTACCTCTCAAGTGCTAGCATTGGAGGTATTAGATTTTTAAGAGCATTAGGAGAAAGCAGTGCTCAGAAAAGAATAAGACACACCCAAGGTGGGGAAGAGTGTGCGCTTCCCAAGGGAGAGTAGGAGAGAGTAAAATGTACCCAAGCATGGTGTAAGCATCTCCTAGAGTAAGAAATGACTTGTCTCAGCATCGGGCACACAGACCATTTTGGTGGTTCACAAGTTGCATCTCAAAAATACGTTAAGGTACCTCCTTTTTTTTTTTTTTTTTTCTTTTTTGGTTTTTCCACACAGGGTTTCTCTGTGTAGCCCTGGCCATCTTGGAACTAGCTCTGTAGACCAGGCTGGCCTAGAATTCAGAGATCTGCCCGTCTCTGCCTCCCTATTGCTGGGATCACAGGTGTGCACCACTACCGTCTGGCTCCCCCCCCCCCCTTTTTTTCCTTTTCTTTCTCTTTCTGTCTTTTGATGAGTGAGGTGGTTCTGTGGATCCCTGGGATAGAATTAGATGCTATGAGTTATAGTGATATGATGAAACTATATGATGAAATCATATGAACTGTAGTCCGATATGGTGAAACCAGGAGCCAATAGGGTTGTACAAGGGGGTTAGTACATGTGCTTTCCCTATAAATGGGGTTTCTGGTGAAATCCCTACAGAATTGCAGGTTTGTAGCTGGGAAGAGAGAAAGGCCTCAAGCGGTGAACTGTGCTCTAATTCCTGCCCAGGGAACAGGCTTCAGGCCTTCCCCAGTCACACGGGTGTCTTAGATGAGAACTGGGTAGGGGGCAGGACAGCCACTTCCCTGTCCATTTCTCTTAAACACCTAAACTGGGTTAGGCTCAGCATGCCAGGTGGTTTCCAGCTCATTGCTTCCCGCCAGTGAGCCGCTGCCGGTCCATGCCTGAAGCCGTGGGAAGAAGGATGCCCGGCGTTCTGGCCTTACGTTGGAAGGGGTCCGAGAACTGAGTCACTCTGATATGACAACTCCCTCTGGTTGTCGTCTGCCATTTAGGGCCCATAGTTCCCTTGGCGCAGACATCAGAAAAAATGAGCAAAGAACAGTCAAAAAGCCCTTTCTCCTTCTGTCCAGCAGTCCAGCAGCTCACCAGCAGCCCTTCCTTGGGCTCTTGAATCCAAGGACAAAGAAAGACCTGCCCTGCTCTTTGAAACATGTACTTCCAGGACTGCGCTGTATGTAGCTGGGGCTAGAGCACTGACCTAGCTTGTCCTTGGCCCTCCCGGGCTTCAATCTCCAGCACTCTGGGAGGGGGCGGGGTGGAGGGGATTTTCATCCAGATGGTACTTAGATGACTGTAACAGCTTTATTCCCACTGTGACCAAATTCCTGACAGAATCCCCCTAGGAGAGGATAGGATTTTTTTTTGTTTTGTTTGTCTTTGAGACAGGATTTCTCTGTGTAGCCCTGGCTGTCCTGGAACTCGCTCTGTAGACCAGGCTGGCCTTGAACGCAGAGACCTGCCTGCCTCTGCCTGTCCAGTGATGGGGTTAAAGGCACGCACCTGGCTGAGGGGAGATTTCTTTGGCTTCATCATTTTGGAGTGTTAGGTCCATGGCTGCTTGGCTCCATGGTGGTGGCTGGTGTGTTAGTGTATTAGGGAAAGTTCTTTACCTTCATGACTGACAGGAAGCAGACAGGCACCATACAGACCTCAGGATCATAGCCATAACCAGGCTCCCACCATAGCTGCACCTCCTCCCTGCAGACATTCATGCCACGAGCCCCACAGCAGATGATCTGGACACTGTCACAGCCCTGTAGACTATGCTTCACCAAATGACCTGGGCATCTTTGCAGTCAAGCTGATAGTCAAGACAATGGTCGAAGTGACTGGGTCATGTGTATCTGAATCATACATCTATTTAACAAGCTGTGTGCTGATATACATGGGCTCAAAGAGTAACTATTTCCCTTGTACTTGGAGCCTTTCAGGAAAGTAAAGTCAGAGATTCCAGTTTTCTCTCTCTCTCTCTCTCTCTCTCTCTCTCTCTCTCTCTCTCTATCCATATATATGTTTGTTTTTCCTCCTCAGTACCAGGAATTAAATCTAAGGCTTAAACCCATACTAGGCAAGTGCTCTACCACTGAGATCTACCATCAGCCCTTAACATATTACTCTTTTTTTTTGTGGCTTTTAAATATATATGTATGTTGTGTTACATTTTTATTTTTTGTATTGGTACACACATGTGCATATACATGTGTCTGCCTTCCATGATGCATGTGTGGAAGTCAGATGACAACTGGGAAAAAGTCAGTTCTCTCCTTCCACTTTGGTTCCAGGGTTGAACTCTTGGGTCATCAGGTTTGGTGGTGGGAGTCTTTACCACTAAGCCATCTGACTGGTTCTGCATTATCTATGGAGACAAGGTCTGACAACGTAGCACTGACTGGTTTAGAATTCACTATGTAGTTGGGTAGTGGTGGGCACATGCCTTTAATCCCAGCACTCAGGAGGTAGACAGATCTCTGAGTTTGGGTCCAGCCTGGTCTACAGAGCAAGTTCTGGGACAGCCAAAAAAAAAAAAAAAAAAAAAAAAAAAAAAAGAATTGACTATATAGTCTGGCTGGCCTGTAACGTGCAGAGATCCTCCTGTCTCTGCCTCTGGGTCTGGACTGCAGGTATGTGCCCCCATAGGATGGTATGAAAGCTCCCAGAGCTAAAACTCTGCTCAGTCCGTGTCTATACATCAAAGAATGGAGCCTGGAGGACTATGAGTAATAGGAATTCCCCACCCTGCTAGATCCCATCTGCCTTCATTCTTTACAGTGATAAGACAGTTTTATTTTTAAGTGTCAATATTTACCAATGCCAGAAGTTATCTTTTTGTTGAAACTAATGTAATACTTTAGGTGTCAATTTAATGTGTAGCAGTTTATGAATGAACTGAGTACATTCAGACCCAGACTCAGGAAGAGCCTGGAGACCAGCCAGGGGGTCTCTTGGGAGGATTGCCCCACCGAACCTCTGAGGACCTGCTGTGCTTTAGAGCAGGTAGCAGGGTTCAGAACCAGCAGTATGGCCCCTCTACCTCAGTTTCCCGCCTGCAGGATGAGGAGGCTTTTGATGAGTGTCAAGAGCAGGTAGCTGAGCTCCTAGCTCCCAAGGCCCATGAGGTGATTCTGTCACGGGCTATCCAGTTTGCTGGTCAAGAAACAGAGCAGGGCTCTTCTGATCTTTCTATTTAATTTAAGAGTCAATCTATTCTTAGTTATGGGGTCTTTTATTATCTCAGGCTAGCCTCGAACTTATTATATAGTTATAGATGACTCTGAACTCCTGATCCACGTGCCTCTACCTTTTCTGTGCTCAGATTTCAATAATGGGCCATCATGCCTGGTTCATGTGGTGTTAAGGATAGAGCCCTACCCGGGGCTTCTGTGCATGCTAGGCAAGCCCTCTCCCCACTGAGATACACTGCCAGCCCTAACCTCACTATAACAACCCACTGAAGTGTGGAAGTCCATGTTGACTTCTGTGACCGAATGCCATAGGCCATGGCTTAAAAACAACAGAAATTGGAGCTTCTGGCCATGGTGATACATGTATAGACCCACCTACTCAGGAGGCCGAGGCACCATAGTAATACAGAAAGGAGGATGGGATGGAGGAAGGAAGGGAAATGGTAAACCAGCAAGAGAGAGGAAAGAGAGCCAGGTGTGGCCATGAAGGCAGAAGCCAGAGGGTCAGAAATTCAAGGCCAGCTTCAGCTATTTCTTTGGTGAATCGAGGCCAAACTGAGCTACAGCAGACCTTGTCTCAAAACCAAAAGGCAAAGAAAGAGACCCTAGTGTCCGGTGATAACTATTTCATGGTCAGAGGTGGTACTTTATCACTGTGTCCTCATGTGGTTTAAAAGCCAAGGCAGCACTCTGGGGTCTTTGTTGAGATGGGATCTATGTAGCCCAGACTGCTTCACCCCCTATGTACTGGGATTGCAGGGGTGCACTTGTGGTCTTCTTGTATAAGGGTACCGACCCCCTTGAGGAAGGCTCCTCCCTCCCTTACCTCTGACTCACCCCCGTTGGGTGAGGACTTCAGCAGGAGTTGGAATACACAGTCAAGGGGTCTGAAGCTGTCACTTGCCCCACTAAATCACAGGGTGGGAAGCACAGGGATTGGAGATGGAACACAGCCGGGGGTGGGTCCCATAGAGTGTCTACCTACATTCCAGGTCCCTCAGCAAGAATGTCACCCCTGGCCTGTTTTGCATTCCCAACCCCAACAGTGTTCCCATCCCTCAGGCACACAGCATCAGAGCTCACAGTGGTGTGACCACGGGGGTGGGCAAGTCTCGCATACTGTCACCCTGGTAATAAACACAGGGCCCAAGCTTCTTACAGATGCTGCGACTCTTCTGTCCCCATCGGTTTCTTCTCTGAAGTGTCTCAAGTCTTCGCCAACATTCCTATTGTATTGTTACTTTTCGCTTCCTTTTTGAGACCCTCATATATTCTAGATGGTGGATTCTCTGTCATTGCAGAGATGTACATTATATATATGTAAAGGATAGATTGTTGAGCATCACATCTCTATAATATAGTACAAACATCTTCCACTCGGTGGCTTTGCTACTCCGGTTTCTTTTTTGTTTTGTTTTGTTTAGACAGGGTCCTTCTACTATGCAGCCCTGGCTGTCCTGGAACTCATTATATAGTCTAGGCCAGCAGAACTCACAGAGTGCTGGGTTTAAAGGCATTCACCACCACAGCCAGCTACAGCCAGCAACAAGCAACATTTTTTTTTTTTTTAAAGATAGGGTTTCTCTGTATAGCCCTGGCTGTCCTGTAACTCACTCTGTAGACCAGGCTGGCCTGGAACTCAGAGATCTGCCTGCCTCTGCCTCCCAAGGGCCGGGATGTACAGGCATGGGCCACCACCACCCTGACTACAAACAACACTTTTATGCTGAGAATCTTAGTATATGAAAGCTGGAGGGGGGCAGAGAAAGTTCTAGCGTGGCCCTGAGGACAAGAGGACTCTGTGAGCAAGTGTGTTGGGAACAGGCTGCATATTATCTGTTATAGCCCAGGTCTGGGTTCTCTCCATGTTGAGTGGATTCTGGGGCTGTATTCCACAACCCTGAGTTAAACCAACCTCCGGATCTTCCTGAATTACCCAGGCTATTGTGTTCAGTTATAGCACAGAAACTGGACTAAGGCACAATTCCTGTTTCTCTCCTAGAGGCAGGGTGCTTCACACATGCTGAAGACTCTGAGAAGGTCTGCAGTCAGAAAACATTAGGATTTGACTCATTACTTCCCAAATTGACTTTCTTCCCTTTTTCTTCCTAATATATATTAAAATGTTTTAATATAAAATACATATATTGAAACAAGGCCTTACTATGTAGCTCTGGCTGGCTTGGAACTCACTATGTAGACCAGGTTGGTCTTAAACACATATAGATCCACCTGCCGCTGCCTTCCAAGTGGTGGGATTAGAGGCATTCGCCACCACACCTGGTCTTGAGACGGTCTATCTGGCAACCCCCCTGCTTTAGTCTTAGTGCTAGGATTACAAATATGCATCACCTTGAGGGAACTCAGAGCCCCTAAGGTTGAATCATCAGGCCCAAGGCATTGGAGCATGTTTTGTGCAATTTTTCAGGCTCTCTTTTTCTCTTCCCTGGGGGTTATTAATCAAAACTGGGAGTGCACAGTGTGCTGAGCTATAGACTGGCCTGCTTCACTCTCTCAGCCTGTGTCTGAGCCTATGACTACATATGGCACCAGGAGTACCAACACAAGAGTGGGAATTGCATTGGGGGGTGGGGGGTGGGGGCGTGCGGGCACAGAAGGCAAGAGAGGCCTCCAGTGTTACATGCCTGGCCAGCCTGGGAACTTGAGAAAGTTCTAGGCATGAGTGGAGACGACACCATTGTAAATTGAGTCCTAGTTTGCAGAAAGGAGGCCCCGGGTGGAGAGGAAGAGAGCATTCCCAGCTTCGCTGGTCCCGTGGGGGAACAGGTGGCTTGGGGATTAAAAACGTCAGAGGGAGAGACGGTGGCCTTGGCGTGGGCTGTGGGTCGGCAGAGCTTTGGATGGTGCAACAGCAGAGGAGAGGGTTGCAGTACCCTGGAAAAGGGCACCCTGTACTGTAGTTGCTGGGTGGCTGGAAGTGAGCCCTGGATTTACCGGGGCACTGAGAGACAGGAAGCAATGGCGTCCTTCCACCAGCAGAGGGCAGTGTTGGGTCTCGGTAGAGACACAATCCAGCATTCCTGAGATTAAATCCTGCCTGGAAACAAAGTTCCCCAGCCTCCATCCTACTGCCGAGCCTGCAGCAATTTTTTTTTCCCTCCAGGCCCTAGTTGTGCAGTCAAGGTGGAGCTGTGGGCCTCCTAGTGAAACGTGGCTGCCTTCTGAAGGGCTTGCTGGAACCACAGGTACCCCAGGGCCCTGCTGCACACCAGCCCTGCTACCACCATCTTGCTGTCCTGAGGATAGTGGCCACTTACAAAGGCGTCTCTCTGGACTATAATTTTGCCTGTTTTGGACCTTTCCCTTCCTCCCTCCTCCCTTTTCCCTTCCCCCTCCCTTCCTTTCTTTTCCTTAGAGGCAGGGCCCCCTACATTGCCTCAGCCCCGGGAGGCACACCTGGATGCTTAGGAACTCTTACAAATGAAGTCAGGCTGGCTTGCTGGCTGACAGCCAGCCACACTGCTGTACTTAGCTGCATTGACTGGATCCCATCCACAGACACACTGGGCTCCATTCTCACGCCACTCTGGAGGGAGTGCCCATGGAGTCCATCTTCCCTGTAATGAGCAGCAATGCCCACTGCTACCCAGACTTCCTGGTGCTCAGAAACACAGCTCACTTTTTTTTTTTTTTTTTTTTTGAGACAGGTCTCACGTATAACCAGGCTGGCCTTGATCCCTATCTCCACCTCCTGAGTTCTGGGATTCTAAGCATGTGTAATCATGTCCAGTCTTTTTTTTTTTAATTTTAATATTTTTATTTTTGTGTGCATTGTTCTTTTGCTTGCATGTATGTTTGTGTGAGGATGCCTGATCCCTTGGACCTGAAGTCACAGACAGTTGTAAACAGCTGCCATATGGGTGTTGAGAATTGAACTCGGGTCCTCTGGAAGGGCAGCCAGTGATCTTAACGGCTGAGCTATCTCTCCAGCTCCTCAAGTCCAGTTTTTGTGGTGTTGAGGATCGAACCTGGAGTTTTTCTTTCTTCCTTTTTTTAAAAAAAATTTTTATTTTATTTTTTATTTTTATTTTTTGAGATAGGGTTTGTGTAACAGCCTTGGCTGTCCAGGAACTCACCTTATAGACCAGGCTGACCTCAAACTCACAGAGATCCATCTGCCTTTGCCTTGAGCGCTGGGAGTGTGTGCCACCGGGGTTTCTTGATGCTTGGAAAGCACTCTATCAACTGAGCTACTGTATGCCCCCCCCCCCCAACACTGGGAGGGAACACAAGGTCTTGAGTAGGTGTGTAATGCTCCACTGAGTCCCCAGCTCCCTTCCACTCAACCCCTCCCTCTCCTCTCCCCTCCCCCAGCCCCCATCAGTTCTGTGTTGCTGGGGCTGAGCAACAGTCTCTCCTGAGTTCAGGAAATCCTGTCTCCATCCCCAAAGCAGTGGTAACCACAGGGTCAGGGTTGTGTCAATCATTTGCAGGCTTTAAGCTCGCCATCCTCCTGCCTCAGCCTTCTGGGTAGCGCGGGGGGGGGGGGGGGGGGCAGCCCTGCAGTACCTCCTATTTCTCTCCTTCTCCTTTCGATGTGTATTGGAAGGAGAGCTGCTTTTCTCACTCCTGGGACTGACTTTGAGCACTGCACAGGACAAGGAACCTCCCCGATGCCTGGATCCTTGCGGTAGAACCATGTGCTCTTTGGCCTGGGCCCTCAGCATGGGCTTTGAAGACGCTGCACGTGTGCAGGGTGAGGCAGGACCTGACACTGCCGCTTCCACAGAAAAGGCTCCAGAGACAGTTGCACTGGGCCAGGAGCGCGTGCCAGCAACAAGTGGGGAAACATGTGCTCAGAGCATCGTGGTCCGGGAGGCCTCGGAGCAAAGCCTGGGGGCTCTGACCCCTGGAATGGGGGAGACCCGACTACATCTGCTCCCTGACAGCTGATAAAATTAATCTTGAACTGGCTGTGCTTCCTTGGTGCTTTATTAGGATTATCTAGGTTGTCGAGCCGCGCCGGGAGGTGGCGGTGTGGTCACGCGCACGGGCCTGGCCGCGTCCAAGTTCAAGCTCTGGGTGGGGAGCCAGCTTCCCGTCGCCGTTTCGTTAATAACTTAAAGAGCCAGGCCGAGGTGCAGGGGCGGGTGCGCGGCGGGACGCAGCCCGGGCTCTAGGCGCTCGGCGCGGGAGGACCCCGACTGGGTCGCAGTGCTGGGCTAGCCGCGCCCGGAAGCCAGACGTCGCCGCGCTCGGCTGCAGGAAAGGTCTCGGCCGGTGTGCCCTGGGTCGCCTCTGAGGTCCCGCGCTCGAGGGGCCGCCACCGCTCTCCCACCCCTCACCCATCCAGCTGCCCCGCGTGCGCGGGCCGCCTCCAGCCTCCTCCCCTGCCCCCTCCCCGCCTGCCACCTTCCCCCCTCCTTCTCTTTCCCCCCACCTCCCAGCCGTCCCCTCCCTCGTCGTCCCTCTCGCCCCTCCTCCTCCCCTCCCTCCTCCCGCTCCCCTCCCCCTTCTGCTCCCGCCGCCTCCGCCCGCCGCCCCGGCCGCGTCGGGTAAACCTGTTCTGCTAGGCAGCCGCGCCGGGGCGGATCGAGCGGCCCGCTGCTCCTGGCGGCTCGAGGCGTCGGGGCCCGTGGAGCGCGCGGCCGGCCCTCGGCCGCGGCCCTCGGCACCGCCACCATGTACTCGGGAGCCGGCCCCGGTGAGTCCGCGAGGCGCCCGGCGCTTGTGCCGCGGCGGTTAGCGGGGGGCGGGCGGGGCGGGCGGGGACGACGGGGCCTGTGGGGCCACGACGTGGCCTCGGGGTGGCCGGACAGGGCCTCGGGGAGGCCCGGCGCGCCCGAGCGGCGCAGCCGGGACGCGTGTGGGGGCCCAGGCCCGGCCTGCAGCGGGTCGTCGTCCTCCCTGCAGCGCTCCTCCCGCCGTGCCCGAGCGCATAGCAGCGGGGTCCAGCCCGCCGGCCCTGGGGCGGGGAGCTGGACGGGTCGGGAACCGAACCCCGGGGCCCCAGGACCGCGATCGGCTGCTCCGGCGCAGTTCCACGCCGGGCAGCCGCCCTCCCCATTCAAGTGCTAATCGCCCTGCGATTTCCTAGCGGAGCGGGTGGCCGCCGTGGCACCGCTTCCCACCAGCGTGCCCGTTTCCCTGGAAAAGTTCCAGAAAACTTAAAAACACGAACGCGTTTTCCCACACCCCGCTTCCCGAGCAGAGTGGAGGGCCGTTTACTCGCGGGGCTGAGAAAACAGTCAAGTGTTGGAACGCTTTTTCGCCTTCTCCCGCCAGGCACGTGGCTCCATTTCCCGGCTGCCCCGCCGCTTGCTCGGGCTCAGCCTGCCCCCCTTTGTCCGCCAGGCTGTACTTGGCGCCCGCGGGCCCTCCCTGCTGCCCACCTGACCTAGTGGTTCGGCCCCGGGGCCTCCCCAGATCTTCCCCACGGTGGGGTCTGGAAGCTTCCTAGATCTTCCCGGGTCCCCTGTGGTGCCTGCTCCGAGCCTCGTGCGCCTCCTCTCCTGATGTCATAGGGCTCCTCGAATGCCCACTGACCAACTTGTAAATGCATTTTAGGGCTTCCAGCAAATTGGAGACCCGTTTAACCTTGCGCCTGGGAGGTGGCCGGGTCCTGGGGGCAGATGTTGGGGGTCTGGAGGCTGCCTTCGAAGTGGCCAGGGCAGCCTCCTGCCAGAGTGTGGGAATCCCCCAGCTCAGCGCTGTGGAGGAACCCAGAAAACCTTAGCTCTGAGGCTGTACGGTTTTCCAGAGTGTCAGTTTCTAGTGACTTCCTTGGGTACGAGGCCAGGCTTTCCTCTGTTTTGTGTGTGATTCTTTCAGCCTGTCACAGTGGGTCTTCATTCTGAATAGAGGCAGAGGAGGCTCAGAGACGTTGAGGGCCCTGTTAACATCCGGGAGCCAGCAGGCATTAGGGCAACCTGTTTGAACACTCCTATAGAAGTGGCTCCCCAGTCTCTTTGACCTTGACCCACCGTTGGAACTACCTGTTTGGTGCGGATTAGACCAGTGGGCTCCCAGATAGGGTGGAAATAAGAACCTACTGTGTGTTCTGTGGAAAAGAATGCGGTAGCCCTCTGGATCAACCCGTTCGTTTTTGGTCACTGGCAGCTTTGAAGATGGCTGCTGCTGCGTGGGCCTCTGCATTGTGGCCTGAGGGAGAGACAGTCCCCTCCAACCAGAAAGCCTTGGGCGAGAAAAGAGATGCCTGTAGGATAATTCTTGGCTAATGGCAGGCTGGGAAGGAACCCAGGTTGCAGGTGGGGCCAGTGTGCTGTAATTGCAAGGCTGGAGTGCAGCTCCATTTTATTGTACATACCAAGGTTTTTAATTTTGCTTAAAAGGACCCCCCCCCCAATCTCTTCAATGAGACTCAACCATATTTACACATTTAGGAGAATGGAAGGCCATTGGATTTGAATTCTAGAAAACGTACGGAGTTTTGCTGCTCCTCAGCTTGATGGGAAGTAAATACTTATTAAATTAACTTTAAAAATACAATTCACCGTGGGTTTTTACCCCGCCTGTTACAAACAAATACTGTTACATGTGTGAAGTTCATAGCGTCAGGGGCCAAGGTTCAGAACTTGATAGGTTTGGGTTTTTTTTTGTTTGTTTGTTTTGTTTTTGTTTTTCTTCCTGAAGGATTAGTGGTTTAGGGTATGTAATTTCTCTACCCTCCCTACATCGTGGGTTGTAGGTGAGATTCCCCACCAAAGGTTCTTCAATTGCCTGGCGGGAGCTTCGCCTCCTGCTTTATAGCCCAGGAGAATCTGCTACAAAATAACCTCCGTGTTGGGAAAAACTGGGTTGGGAGTTGCCGGTGAGGACTGGGGCTTTGAGCACCGATGGTCTCCAACGCCAGCATTTGGCCCTGCTTTCCGGATTCTCCCCGACTCCCAGTTGTGTCCGAGGGTACCACTGCAGCTTGGCGGCTTCTGTGCTGTGCCGCAGGGAAAGCCAGGGAAAGTGCTGCCAACCCTGGAATGCCCAGCATGGTGCCTGAGCATTTGTGGGAAGTCTCCCCCCTCCCCCAGCCCAGTAGCCTGTGGGGGAATTTAAATAAGTGTGGGTGGGGAGGGGGCATGTAAAAGCTTTGGCTTATACATTCTTAGGAAGCAACATTTTGTAACTTTTGAGTTTCCCTGTTAACACGGTTGGGTTTATTCTTTACAGTTCAAGAGACTGAACTGCCAGTCTGATAAAAATGTTTCTTTTTCCTTTTTTTAACTTTATGAATTGTTATTGTAGAAAATGTAACACATGATTTTTAGAAAGTTTCTACTGTGAAGTAATTTTACAAACATGAATGCAGGGTGTCTAAAGATTGGGTCTCTGCCTATCCCCTCCCTCCCCAGCAGATGTCTGTGTTCCAGCCATGGTTTATCAGCTGCCTCTTCTCCCATTAACATCCTAAAGCAGATTCCAGTCCTGCCGTTTCACGCTGCCATGTTTGTGTGTACAGAGTACAGGGATTTCTTTTTCCTTCTCTTTCAGAGACAGGGTGGGCTGTGTAGCCTAGGGCTGTCTCAGACTTGTCCTCCTGCCTCCGCTTCCAGAGTCCCGGGATTGCAGCCTTATGTCACCACGAAGAGCTGGCACAGGTACATGTGGACGTGGTCCACTGCCATCGTTACACCGGGTGCTGCCACTTCTCTTGGCTTCAGAAACATGATTACAATTAGCTTGCTTTTTAAAAATTATTTTCCTCTATATGTATTAATGTTTGCCTGCTTGTGTGTATGTGTATCACATGTGTGCCTGGTGGCTCCAGAGGCCGGAAGAGGGCATCACAGAACTGGAATCGCAGACGGTTGTGAGCCTCCACGTGGATGCTGGAAACAGAACCTGGGTCCTGCAAGAGCAGCCGGTGCTCTTAACCGTTGAACCATCTCTCCAGCCCCTACAATTTGATAGTAGAATATGGAGTTAATGGAAGAACATGTAAATTTGGGTGTCTGTCTTCTAAATCTTTCTTGGTCGTATTTTGTTTTTTTTTGGAAACAGGGTCTTATTTTGTAGCCCAGGCTGGCTTTGAACTGGTTTATGGTCCCTTGTGAGAGCTCCTCAGATGTGTGCCACCATATCAGCTTTTTAGCAAAGCCTTGAAAACTGGGCCTCTACCCCCTTTGTCTGCATGTTCGACTTCTTTTTGACACTGAAGGTCTTACAAATCTCCAAGTAGGCGTGTCCCTTGCAGCCTGCCTCCCTTGGATCGGTACTTAAAACTATCTGCCTGGCCTTCAGAGTCCACCTGCCTGCTTTCCTGTTCTACGAGGGCTGAAGGAGACCCACCTGCTTGTGTCCACCGTGACTCCCTCATCCTGAGAGTGTTTTTGCACGGGTCACTTTGAGTTGCAAGGAGGGGGCGGGGCTCTTTCTCTACGGCCCACTTTCAACTCAGGTGATCCAGGCGTAGAGAATCAGGATGGCCTTTGTATAGCTCAGATCTTATAGCCTGGCCTGAGGTGGATTTCCCCTCCCCAGGTTTGGGCTCAGGTGTGGGGTGAGGAGTTACGCTCTGTCTTCTGCAACCCCTTATCTGCTCCAGTTATCCTGCGCACCCTGCGGCTTCACCCCTCCAGCGTCACCATCTCCTGGCAGTGAGGCTGTGCTGGCCCAGCCCTAGCCTGAGGCCTGTGTCATTCTTTTCACTGTGGCCATTGTGGTGGTGAAAAAGCATCCAAGCTCCTACTAATTTCCCACTTTCACCCCTAAAGCCAAAGAGCCTGAAATCCCTATTTATTTATTTATTTATTTATTTATTTATTTATTTTCTCTTTGAGACCAAACTGTGCCCTCCCGTGAGTTTTTCAGTAGAGCTGTGCAGGGTTCATTATCTAAACTGGGAGCTTTCTCCCGTCAAGTGAGGTATGGGGACATGGGGCAGACCTGGTGGGCCATAGCTAGGTCAGGAGCGTCAGACCCGTGTGTGTGCCCTTGCTTCACACCCAGCGCATCTGGAGTCCTCATGGTGTCCGAAGGTACACATGTGGTACCAAAATGTGCCGCTGTAGCCCCAAGCAGGGGCCCCACCAGGCTGTCTGCCAAGAACACAGTGCCTCTGGCTCTTGGATACTGGACCAACATCTGGGAAGTGTCAGCAGGTGCCGTGGACAGATGAACATGCTCGCCCACTTCAGTCCTGTTCTCCTAGTTTGACATCTGAGTGGGTCTTGGTTTCCATGTGAGATGTTACCCAGGTTGCTCACACCCTCTGGACCTTGTGACCTGGATTCTTTTTCTGCTGAAGGGGAGCCATGTGTATGTGTCCCCAGTCATCTTGAGAACATTCTGGTGGGATGATTGGTGGTTACCCAAGGTAGGCAGACAGGGTCCACCAGTGGGCAGAAACTGCTTCCCGATCACAGTGGTGCCAGGTGGTCAAACTCGTTCTAGAAAAACATCCAATAGCTCTTCATGTGTGTGTTTGAACAGAGCTGGAAGCTGTGTTAGGATGGGAGTGAAAAGAAAAAGTGAAGGTGGTTGGTTGGTTGGTTGGTCAGGGCCCAAGGTAAGACAGCTCTCTTCTGTGGAGGATGCTTTGGATGGAGTGACCCTTGCTTGGATCTCCTTTTTACACTTGTGGGATTATCAGACTTGGTGCTCTGTGGGGGAGGTGACAACCCCTGACAGCCCTGTCAGCCCTCCAGGCCTCCATTACCTCCTTTACCTGGGAGAAGGAGGTGGTGATGGGTTGTAGTAGATTCTTTTCCTTTGCTGCGATAATAAAGCACCATGACCAAGGCAACTTATAGGAGGAAGTTTATTTGGTGCTTTAGGTTCCAGGGGGTCAGAGTCCATCCTGGTGAGGAGGCGTGGCTACAGGAACAGGAAGCTGAGAGCTCACATTTTCAGACATTTACAAGCATGAAGCAGAGCAAAATGGAAATGACAAGAGTCTTTAAGCCTTCAAAGCCCACCTCTAGTGATGTGCTTCCTCCAAGGCCATACCTCCTAAACCAATTAGGGATCGACTGTTCAAATGCCCCAAACTAGGGGCATATCTCACTCAAACCACTACAGGGGTAAATGGAGTTGAGCCAGCACCTCATTTTCCTGGTGGGCTGTGAGTCTCTCAGGGAGACTGATCTGTGCACTTCATGAAATTTGAGTGTGAATGATCCAACTTGACAGGCATTGAGTCTGGCTGTACCTTCAGCCTGACACCCACTGTTCATGAAACATTGGGTAAGTAGTTTCATGGCCATGGCAGGAAGAGAGGCCAGATGTCACCGTGCTTTAGGGCTATTAGGTTTGGGCTGCTGAAGGGAGCAATCTGAAACAGGTGGGTGCCGGAGGTGGGCCTGGAAGAGCCAGATGAAGTGGGTAAGGCTTTGGGCCTGAGCAGTCTGGCATCCTCAGTTCACGCTCAGTCAGCCCTCTAGCCCTGAACTGGATGGGCCTGGAGGAGAGCCAGAATCACCTGCAGGCCTTGCCCCACCTTCCCCACAGGTGATTGCTGTTCCAAGGGGTATGGGACTCCCAGGTGCTTCCAGTAGGGCCTCTGAGAAGGGAGAAAACATTCCCAAGAAGGCCATGTCGGGCAAGATGGCAGGACAGGCAGGAAGCCGAGTCAGGAGTGGGGCTGGGCCAGAAACCTGGCTGGGATGGGCCTGAGAGAACTATCTCTGTCTTGGGCAATCTAGAGAATGGAAAATCAACCGACGACTTCCCAAGTGCACCCAAACAGTTAAGTTTATCTGCTTCTTGACTGTCTGCTTACCCCTCTTTTCTAAAAAAGCTTAAAGGTGTAATCCAGGACTGCCATGCCGGGGTGCTAGGATTATGGCTTGTCTGCTCCATCCTTGAGCCTTGGGGTGAAGTTACCATTAAGGAGTTCCAGAAATGCCATGGCAACTGTGCTCTGCATTTTTAAGCATCCGAAGCCACAAGGCTTGGGAACAGCTAGACAGAGGCTCCTGTACAGTAACAGGGGTCCTCGCTGGGGGTGTGACCTGGGGGGCTGAGCGTCTGTGGGTCTGGGAGTCCTCCAGCAGGAGAGTCTGGTTTTCCTGTGTCCTGCTGTGTGGTCACCATTCCTAAGGATGAAACTCCAGGGTTGAACGCCATGAAAAGACTTGGCGGTTGGCTGTTGGAAAACCGAGTACTGAAGTAAGCGGAGGACTCGCCGAGGAGTGTGTAACACATGTGTTACATGTGTGTGCATGGTGTCAAGCAAAGAGCAGAACGCTGTTGGCCTCTGAAGGGATTTGAATTTCATTCTGTTGGGTCACCCCTCCCGTAGAGAATCCTGGTTGCCTGGGGTAGCAAGGAGTTGTCTCAGTGCTCACAGGAGACTGAGCCCAGGGCCTGGCTTCTCAAGAGAGTGCCAGGACACTTATCATCGGCTGCCACAGGGCGGGTGGAGTGGTGATGCTGGGCCCCTGGGTGTGCAAGACACAGCCCTCCTAAGCTCATGGAGGTACCAAGTATCACGCCAGGGAACACTCATTTGAAATGTGGGTTTTGTTTGAATTTTTGCACATTTTTATTGAAACATGTTCAGATTCATATTGCAGAATGACTCGTGTGAAGAATCTTGCCAAGCTGGGTGTGGTGGCGCATGCCTTTAACCCCAGCACCGGGGAGGCAGAGGCAGGCGGATCTCTGTGAGTTCGAGGCCAGCCTGGTCTACGGAGTTCCAGAACAGGCTCCAAAGCTACATAGAGAAACCCTATCTCAAACCCCTCCCCCCCCAAAAAAAAGAATCTTGCCAAGTCATCCTTCCTGTGATCAAACCGTAGACGCTGCTGCAGGTGGCTCCTCCTTTCCTGCCACTCCAGCCCTGGCCTCTGGGATGGCACCTGGGGCTTCCACTGGCCCTATGGCGCCTCCTTCCTGGCCTCTACCCAGAGTCTGATCAGCAGGACTCTGCAGTGTGTATTGCTCTCATTATCTAGTCCAAGTGGGTCTGCTTTGTCAACAGAGGGGAAGAAAAATGATTGGCGTTTCAGAGCAGGGAAGGTCTTTCAAAATGTCAGCCTTTGAAAAAAAAAAAACACAAAAAACCAGCCAAGTTTACGTAACAGAAATTTAACCGTTTAAGAGGCCGGGGAGATGACTCAGTAGTTAAGAGCACAGGCTGCTCTTGCAGAGAACCTGAGTTCCATTCCCAGCACCCACACTGCCTGTATCCAGCTCCTAGGGATCTGATTGTCTGCCATCCACGCTCCTGTGCACACACATACAATTAAAATAATAGAAATCTTTAAAGAATTCAAAATGAACAGTCGAAGAGCTGGTGAGATGGCTTAGTGGTTCAGGGCGCTTGCTGTGCAAGCGTGAGCGGTGGCACGGTGAGCGGTGGCACGGTGAGCGGTGGCACGGTGGCGTTTGGATCCTTGCACAGAGGGGGGTGGAGGCAGGAGAATGGAGGGGACGTGCTGGGAGGGAAAAAACAAAACAGGACTTCCCAGGTTCAGGGAGAGGGAGAGGCAGAGGTGACAGAGGACGCCTGACACCCTCGTCTGGTCCTTTGTTAGTCTTTACACACACCTTCATCCATCAGTCACATTTCCAGTCTTTAGTGCAGTCACAGTACCAATGTCAGTACCTAGTTCTAACCCCCAACCCTGCCCAACTGACGTGCTATTGAATTGCCTATTTGGGACATTTCTTAGGGACAGAATCATGCAATGCCACCATGGCCTTTTGTGTCTGGGTGTTTTGCTTAGCAGTCTGTTCTCAAGATTTTTTTTTTTTTTTGAGATAGTATTTCTCGGTGTAGCCGTGGTTGGCCTACTCCAAGACCAGGCTGGCCTCAAATTCACACAGATTCACCTGCCTCTGCCTCCCAAGTGCTGAGATTATAAAGGCATATGCCATCACCACCACCACCTGGCTTTTCATTTTCTTTGTTGTTACCACCTAATCTATCTTATGAATATACCACCACTGTCCATCTCTCTGGGGTCCTGCCTTTCAGCTGTGGATAATATGCTCTTCTGAACATTTATGTCTAGGTTTTTGTGTGTTCACTGTGTTTTCATCGATATCATGCATGAGAGTTGATACACTGGAGAACTAGCTGTCTGAGGACCTGGTTTCTTCACTGCCACCCACAGTCACTGTCAGAGACACCACTGAGCACCTTGCCAGGATCACTGGCATTTCAGAGTTTTAGAAAGTGAAGTGGGTTTTTTGTTTGTTTGTTTGTTTGTTTTTGTTTCTCCAGAGCTGAGGACCAAACCCAGGGCCTTGGGCTTGCTAGGCAAGCGCTCTACCACTGAGCTAAATCCCCAACCCCTTGTTTTTTTAAGTGGGGAGGGGAGTTGAGACAGGTTCTTGTCTGAAGATGGCTTTTGAACTTGATATGTAGCAAGGCAGACTGAATCTTGATCCTCCCAAGAGCAGATGTGGAGCACCAGGCCAGGCTTAGAAAGTCAAGTTTTTGTTTTGTTTTTGTTTTTGTTTTTTGTTTTGTTTTTGAGCTGAGGATCGAACCCAGGGCCTTGCGCTTGCTAGGCAAGCACTCTACCACTGAGCTAAATCCCCAACCAGAAAGTAAAGTTCTTTGGTAATACTTTTCTATCATATTTTATTAGCCATCAACTTGATGGGAGAATGTGAAGTCTACATACTTTTTCCCAGTTGTACCTAAGAGATCTAAGATCTGTTTATCTTGTTAGAACACATTGGAGTTTGCAGCCCAGACACTGAGTAAATGGCGGAACCCTAGGAGTCCAGGATCCCTATCAGTCCTGGGGTCTGCGTATTAAGCTGCCAGCCTGGGCTGCCGAAGCAGGGAACACAAGCTCGGCCCTGCTCTGCCAGCTTAAAGCCAGGGGCACAAATGGGAACCAAGGGTCACTCCCACATGCATGGAAGCGGCCCTCACAGAGGGGATAAAATAGGTGGGAAACCAGGTACAGTTTTTTGGCTGAGGGGGAGACTGAGAGGGTCACAGGGAGGCCAGGCAGAACACAGGTTGCTGTGGGCTTGGCCCACTCCATCCAGAAGGATGGGGAGCCATCGCAAGATGTGTAGGTTCATGGGTGTGGTCACAGCAGGACCAGGAGGCTGCCCTGTGCCTAGAGATCGGTTATGTTGTTTATAGACTTGGAAAAACGTGGCTTCTAGTTGTGGGACATAATTCAAATATACAGAAAAGTAGAGGAGAAAATCGAAAGCCTGCCCATGCCTGATGTCCTGCTTCAGGCATGGACCAGCCCCTCTGGTCCCAGATCTGCATCCAAGAACATCCTTTTGTTCTTTCCTTTCCCTCCTGCTGGGAATGGAAACCAGCGTCTGGCTCATGCTAAGCACAGGCTCCTGCATCTCGGGAGTGACTGCAGCCTTCCAGAAGACAGGAGATGAGAGTCGTCTGTCAGCACCTGGGTTGTGCCCCTGGCAATCACAGGACCCGTTTTAGAAGCCAGGAAGTTCATGGGTGCGTTCTGTAGCCCCTTCCGGCATGCTCCCCATGCCGGGCTGTGGTGGTTCCCATCTGTCTTGACTCTTGTGACCCTGCCTGATAACTGTCGGCTCTCCCCCTGCCTGAGCCCATTTCTTCAGTGGAGTGAGGTTAGAAGCCATAAGCAGGGTGCTCACTGCTGCTGGGGTGTCCCGCAGTGGACATAGCCAGAAAACACTGTATTGATAGATTCACCCACACTCACCCTCCTATGTTAGTGGTAGAAGCCAGGAGTTCGGGACTGACTCCAGCCTCCCCCTGCTTCACTGTAGCTAGTCAGTGGGTGAAGTGCCTGGCCCTCATTACCCAGCATATTTGTTGATGTTGTATGCACACAAACGCTTGTGGCCAAGTGTGTCCTGTGACATCTCTTGCTCTCAGCCTGCCCTGGGTCTGGTTCTCCCCATCTCTGGCCCTGCAGTCCACTTTATTGCCCAGGCCTTCATCTTTCTCTGTCCCGTTAGGGCTGACACACACAGTCCTAGATGCTCTCTCTCATGGTTCATGGCTTTCACCTTTGCCGTCTTGGTGCCTCTTCAGTTTTCCCCCTCCAGCTGTCACTGGACTGTGCTTTGTATACTTACCTGTGCCCTGGGCCCCTGTGATCTCATGTCTCCCCTTGTGCAAGGCCCTCTCTGCACTGGGCTGAGAGCTCTGACTCAGGCAGTCCACCTTGGTGTTGCCCTCAGAGTATCAATTGCCACCAAGTTCATGCCCAAGCTGTGGTTGGCAACTTGGCAGCAGTGGCTGTTGAGGCCAGGGATGGCCACCTGCCACATGTCATTGCGCAGCTTGGCATGTGCTCCCCTGCTCTCTGTGTGGCCCTGATGAGGCCCATCAGCCAGCAGCAGCATCTTAAGAGGTGGCGCTTTGTCCCTTGGCCTCCTTGTTGAACTTGTCACAGTCTGAGTGTGTACAGTCACCACAACCATATGGCCTTCAATTTTGTTGTTTTTTCGGTTCTTCATGATCAAGGGGTATGTGTCCCCATTTCAGAGAACTTGGGAGATGAAGCTGGTGTCAGCTGCAGGGCCGAGGGAAGCTCTGTGAATCCTCTCTTCCCGGTGCTCCATCTCCCCAGTAGTGAGACCACAGAGGTCCTTTCCTGAGAGCTGAAGAGGCTCTCACATATCCATAGTGATGCGACAGTGACTTGTCTGGAGGGTGACTCACTGTTGCCGCCCTGGCTGCCGGCACAGTTACTACTGCAAGAAGAGCATCAGTGACTTGGGAGATCATTACGTATGGAGAGAAGCAGATTCCTCCCCGAAAACACAGGGCGCTTGAGCACAAAGACTCCACCTAAGACACATCTGCACCTTTTAAAGCGACTGCCTTCTGGGTGGGAATTGCGTCCAAGGTAATGTGGGGCAGATGCTTGGAGAGGGTCTGTGGAAATGCTTAGTGTCCATGGCTCACTCCCTGCTCCTTGGGTTTCTTCCTTGTCTGTGAAGTGGGAGTGGTAATCATGCTGTTACTCTTACTTTAAGGAGTTGCTGTGTGTTCATATGCAATTGCTTCCAGCATCAGAATAATTAGCACTATGCATCGTACTTTGTGGTGTTTAGTAATGTGTAGTTGTCAAGTCGTGGACCCATTGTTCTTACCATTGTGTTGGTCACGGGTCATGGTTAGTAAGTGTCCCAGTGTGTAAATGACTTTGTAGGGTCCTGTGTGGAGGTGTGCTGTGTGGTACCCATTTTTTTTTTTTCATTTTTATTTATTTTTATTTCACATACATTGGTGTTTTGCCATGGGTGTTGGGTCTCAGGAACTGGAATTACAGACAGTTGTGAACTGCCATGTGGGTGCTGGGAATTGAACCAGAGTCCTCTGGAAGAGTAGTCAGTGCTCTTAACCACTACACCATCTCTCCAGCTCCGCCCATTCTTAATTGTGATTCTGAGTTTAGAGTGGGAAGGGGTGCTGCGGCTGCTCTGAGGAGTGCCAGTGTGCTCTGGGTGCTGGTGAGGTAATGGCTGACTGGGCTATGGGGCATAGGAGCTAAAGGTGACTGTGTGAACCTTACCTTGTCCTCCCAAGAAAACCTGCTGAGCTTCTGTGTGGCGGGGCACCGTCAATCCCTAGCATTTTTCCCTCATGTCCTAAAAAAGGCTCAAAATTGCAGATTAAGGATTACCAGCTGGGGGACAGTGCCTGAGCCTCCCTCCCAAAACCTCCTTTGTGAATGGGAACAGGCATCTTTTGTTCTCACACGTGAGTTTCTAGGCCTGTAGTTGGACATTGTAGAATTGTTTCTAAACAAAACCCCGAGAGACAGCATAGGGAACTCTAATTCAATCCAGGTCTAGGACAGAGCCAACCTCAGGAGCAGCCTGGTTTCTCTTAGCACTGTGGAGAACACTTGAGCTAGACATACAGAAAGGTTGGCCTGGCTTAAAACCCAAGGTCTCCTGCAGGGAAGAGTACTTCTGGGCGGTCAGGGCCCACAGCACTGGACCCTAATTGGGAACTAGGCTAGGACCTTTGATTAAAGAGCAAATGGATATCTATCTATCTATCTTTTATTTTATTTTATTTTATTTTTTTATGCCTGTATGTGTGTCTGTGTGAGGGTGTCAATTCCTGGAGTGACAGACAGTTGTGAGCTGCCATGTGGGTGCTGGGAATTGAACCCGGGTCCTCTGGAAGAGCAATCGGTGTTCTTAACCACTGAGCTATCTCCAGCCCCCTATCATTTATTTTTAAACATTCTTACTGTGTAGCCCTAGCTGGCCTGGAACTCACTCTGTAGGCCAAGCTGACCCGGAACTCACAGACATCTGCCTGCCTCTGCCTCCCCCATGCTGGAATTAAAGGCGTGTGCCACCATGCACTTTGATGTTTTTTATTTTTTAAGGTTGGTGTTTTGAATTCTGAATGCTGACCTGGCTTGGTGGTGGTGGGCCTGTGGCCCCGTGAGTGCAGTAAGAACATTTTTTTGGTTTTTGTTTTTTTGTTTTTTGTCTGGATCCATTGGCTTGTTGCTACCTCCAAGCTCACCTTCACATTCTCTTGTGAAGGGTGAAAGCCCCTGGTGCTCAGTCATTTCCTGCCTTTCTGTCAGAAGAGAGGTGCTCATGGATTGGATGGGCCAGGAGCCATGCTTGAAGCATGTGTTTACTGGTTTGTTTGGGGGACTCCTGGCCCTGCTGTTGTGGGTCACTTGGGTCACTTTGGAGCATTCCTGACTTATACCCTTAGATGGTAGGATGGTGGCCCATGGGGCCATTGGCATCGAGTCCCTTTGTGTTCCTGGCCTCTGGGGCTCCACAGAGCTAGAGCAGGAAGATGCCAGTGTCTCCCCAGTTGGGACCCAAGTATAATCTCACACAAGCGGGGTAAGTGCTCTGCTACTAAGTAAGCTTCACACCCATCCTTGTTTTGTTTTACAAAATTAAACTGAAGGCCCATCCCCACCCCGAAAAGAAGGGAAGCAGTGGGTAACCTTGCTATGAGCAGTGGCTGCAGCCCTCAGCTCCCCTACTTTGCAGGTCCCGAGGCCAGGTGAGGTGATAGACCGTCCTTTAACCCTGGAGCTTGGCTGCCAGGCGGGGAGTGCTGTTTGCCCGTTCTGAGGGCAGAGGCACCCCTGTTTGCTCAGCGGCTTTTCCCTGGTGCAATTTTATGTATTTTGAAGTGAACAATGTTTACTGTCTCTTAAGCTGGGCACTCAATAAATAGCTGTTTAAACTGAAATAACCAGATAACTGTGGAGGACACAGCAATTTGCCAAGCTTCAGAAACCAAGGGCAGGTATGTGTCTGGCTTCTTAGATTTGGGGGTTCTGGAAATCCAGAGCTGGCACAGATGCCATGTGGGCCAAACTCCCTGCCCCCAATCCTGGATTGGCTTCCGCGGAAGATGGCTGGCTGAGTCTGAGAACAGTGCAAGTGCACCCGTGAAAGCCCCTGGGGCTGTGGCAATTGCTGACAATTACCATGACCTTCGGTTTCAGGTGGTGGCTGCCCCTCCCCCCGGACCTGGTGCAGTGTGCCACATTCTCACTTTCTAAGACCCAGCCCTTTGCCCCACACACTGGGTAGTCGGTTCGTTCAGCTCTGAGCCATCGGATTTCCATGGGTGGACAGAAGACAAGCTGGTGCCCACTGGCTGGGCTTGAGCTCCTGTGACCGGCTGGTGGCCAGCGCCCTTGAGAGGCCTCCGAGTGTGTCAGAGATCCCTTCCTCAGAGACATCTGAGGTGGGGCTGTGGGTGCTCTTGTGGTTTGTTGGTTTTTGAGATAAGGTCTCATCATGTCTCCCTAGCTGGCCTCCAAGTCAGATCCTCCTGCCTCTGCCTCTCTTAGGGCATGCAGCACCACACTCAGCCTGTGGCCTTGGTGCTTTGAGAAAACAAGCGGAGATGGCCATTCATATTCACATAATGACATTCCGAAGATGCCTGAAGTAGAGCACAGGGCTTTCATCTCTATTGTTGAGGATTCGGAATGCCTTTCTGCTGGGGGCGTTATAGATCATTCAGTGCTGTGTTAGCGCCATAGCCGAGGACTTAAAATGGTCGGGTGGTTTGTAGAGTGCCTGGCATGAAGCCCTGGCTTCGGTCCCCAGCACTCATCTGCTGGATGTATGTCCATGATCTCAGCACTTGGGAGGCTGAAGCAGGAAGAGCTCAATATAAACATTATATTTTTATGAAAGACAGTTTTTCTAAAGAAAAATATGTGCATTATTGTGTACCTTTTCTTTGGTGGGGAGGAGGGGGGCAGTGACCTCTTAAGGACTGGCTCCAGAGGGAGCTGTGGTTGACATTCATTCTGGAGGACACATAGAAAGAAGGAAGCAGCCTACCTCTCCCAGCCCTGCGGCCTTTGCAGACTGCAGATGATCTATTGCTAATGCGGAGACCAGAACCTGCAGCTTTCAACTCAGACCTTAGATGCCAGTGGAGAGAAATGCACACGTGACCTTGTAATAGGGCACAGGAAGATTCATCTGAGCAAAAAGTACTGAATATAAATGTTTTTTTTTTTTTGTTTGTTTTTTTTTTTGTTTGTTTTTTGTTTTTTGCATTTTGACCCCAAGATGGCTCCTTACATAGCCACAGATTTTTGAAAGTTGGAAACACTTCCCAGTTGGATAAGGGGTACTCAAGCTATAGCAATTTCCATCTTGCCCTGCCCTGCCCTCCCCAAACCAGCCCTGACCTACCCTTTCCCTCCCAAGGGTATGTGGTGTATGTGTGTTGGTTTCTTTTTGAGACAGGATCAGAGGCTGACCGTGAACTCCATCTCCCCAGTACAAGAATTACAGGCATGCATCACAGTGCTTATAAGGCCTTTGTGTGTGTTTGAGACACTGTCTGATTATGCCCAATTATTGATGCTCCTGCCTCAGCCTCCCCAGTTCTGAGAGGCCCTGCTTCCACACTGATTTCTTTTTTTTAAAAAAAGATTTATTTTTATTCTCATTTATTTATGCCTGTCTTTGTGAGTATATATGTGTGTGGGAGGTCAGAAAAGGCTGTCAATATCCCGGAATTATGGTTGGAATTACAGTTGTGAGCCTCCAGATGTTGGTGCTGGGAACTAGACTCACATCCTCGGCAAGAGTTGCAGACACTCTTTACTGATACATCATCTCTCTCCAACTCCACAGTGGCTTCTCAAAAGTTGATCACAGTGTAGAGAAAGCATGTATAGTTGTAGGTCGGCAGAGTCCTGTAGTTGGGTGTGATTTTTATAAGTCTTTTAATCATCCATTTTGGAACATAACTTCCTGAGTTCCTGGACCTTCCCAACATTGACAAATTTGATTCCATGAGATCTAAATATCCTATTCATGACCATCACTGCTGTCCCAGGAGCCTGAGCTTTGGAAGCCTGGAGCTCGTGGTGCAAATGGAGACTTCCTGATTTTCAAATTTTCGTTGTAATTTTTGTATTAAAGCTGGAATTTCATACTTGCCCTTTTCTCTGAAGTGGCCAGCCATTGATTGGCTCATCATTTTAAAGAAAATGTCAGCATGACTCGGTGATCTCAGCTGTGAACCGTGCTAACCACAACAGCGAGCCTAGCAAGATCTGCTCACTGGTGCAAAAGTGGGTACAAAAGTTATGGGAGTCACCAGTCACTTTCTGACTGGACCCTCCATAGATGGAGTCAATACTTGGCACTATTAAAAGGGATCAGTAGCCTCTTCTGGCCTTCCCACACATGGCACAAACTCACAAAGACACATGCACATCAATAAAAATAAATAGTCTTGTTTTGTTTTGTTTTTGAGACAGGGTTTCTCTTTGTAACAGCTCTGGTTGTCCTGGAACTCTATTTGTAGACAAATTGGCCTCAAACTCACAGAGATCCATCTGCCCCTCACCCCCAACCTGATGCTGGGATTAAGGGTGGGTACAACCACTGCCTGACTAAAAATAAATCTTTAAAAAAAATTAAGGTAAGAAAGGGGGGAAATCAGTATGGAAGCAGGGCCTCTCAGATCTGGAGACGCTGAGGCAGGAGCATCAATAATTATAGGGCATAATGAGAAGCAGCAATCAAACGCCAGAAGGTCCTTCCTATAGCAAAGAGCTGTGGTGGGCTCAATGCTCAAGGCTTGGTGCTTCCCTTGGGTCAGAGCAGCTGTTGTTTGGGGATTTGCACATTGCCCATCTTCTCAACGAATGTAGTAGACAAGTGAATGCCTTTGCTGCAGAGCATTTTTCTTGCAGTATTTTGTGTTAATTCTTTGAGAATTTCATACAATGTATTTTGAGCATATTCCCTCCACCTGACTCCACCACGTTTTCACTCCCCACCTCTTCCCACCTAGCTTTGAGGTTTCCTTTCTGTCCATCAAGTCCATGGGTTGCCTAGTTGACATGAGCGTGTTTAGCCTATCAGGGTCGAACCATTAAAGAAACCTCCCAGCCACCATCAAATTTCAATAGCTAGATTGAGGGTGGGGCTTAGTACCCGCCCTGCCCCCTTCCCTGCTGGGATTTTTGTCTGGCAGGAGTTTGTGCAGGTACTGTGTGTGCCATCTCAGTTCATATGAGCCCTGTCGTGTCCTGAGTCTGACTGTTGTGACGTCATACAGCATCTCTGGCTCTTAGGAGCTTTCTGCCCTCTCTGCCACAAAGATCCCTAAACCTTTCGGGGAGGAGGTTGTGATATGAATGATTGGTCTCTGCATATCAACCGTTTGTAGTTCTCTCTGTAAATTGCCATCTGATGAGGACCTTTGACCTAGCCGTTATCTAACCGTGGCCTCTTTATAGTACCACGATAGGTTCCATCTCGTGGAGTGGGCCTCTGCTCTAATAAGAAAATGGTTGGTAATTCCTGTGGCCTTGAGGTGGTTCCCCACGTCATGTTTATAAATATCTATCTGCATGTGTGTGCCGAGAGGCAGAATCTTTCTGAAAGTGGAACCCCAGTGAGTGCCGTGACCGTTGACGGGTCAGCAATTGCACACTGTATCCTTGAGAGTGCCTTTTACTCGGCTTGTTTAAATCAGTATTTGTACACACAATAAGCTGTTCAAGCCCCTCCCCTGCTGTTCCTAGGCATTTTGCCAATGTGATTTTAGGTTTCTCTTTTTTTTAATGTGTGGGGGTGTGGGTGGGTGCCCATGGCTGTCAGAAGAGGCCATCTGATCCCCCGAAGCTGGAGTTACAGGCAGGTGTGAACCATACGCGCTGGGAACGGAGCTCAGGTCCTCTGGAAAAGCAGCAAGTGTTCATAAGTGCTGAGTCATCTCTGCAGCCACTGTTTTCAAGTTCTTAGAGATGCCTTCCCGCTGGGAGAGAGCCTGCCCGAGAAGGCACCACTCTGCCTAAGAATGTGCCGTTTTTTCCAGTGTACCATCGCCATGGCGTAAAGCCGCATTCTCCACAGTGCCTGTGTTACTCAGGCATCTGGGCAGTAGCCAGCCAAGCGACTGGGCCACTTCAGTCCTCTCTCTGCCCCGTGCCTCAGCCCCAACAGTGGATGGAGTCAGTGCTCACCCTCCTTGAAGATGGGGTCCTAAGACAGTGGCCTGCAGCAGGCAAGCGCTTTCTTTCATGGGTCCCTAAGGGATGGGGAGCGATGGCCCTGTGCACCTCCCATTGGCCGAGGGAAGTCACTGGCAGAGCCTGAGTTTAGAAGGGGTGATGTCCAGAGGTGATGGCTCCCAAGTTTGAAGCCCCAGCATAGATGTACCATGGGTGGGGTCTCAAGTGTAGACTTAAGTGCCGTTGGAAACGGCACACCTGTGTGGTTCCCCTTACTGCAAGTGGCCAGGGCAGGCAGAGCCATGGCATAGAGTGGATGGAGAGGGATGGAATAGGGAGCAATGTAGACTACCCAGCGGGCCGTGAATGTGTCTGGAATTAAGGAGGTAAATGATTTACATGCAATAGTCTGAAGGTGTTAGCCACACACCGCACACACTCCAGTGGTTCAGGTGGTAAATTCTATGAATAGTGGGGAGAAGGCTGCCCTGACCACCCTGCCTACGGATCTATCAGCCCCGCCTCCGAATAGCCCTTCTCTGGTCTGGAGGGCACCAGGCTCTTGACTGAGAGGTGGCTTTGTAGCCAGCAGGCTCCTTGGTGACTTTTGGGTTCTGCCTTATGCTATAATACAGCCACCTGAGCATCAGTTACTCTCAGCTGGTCCAGGCCTGGGCGGAAGACCTTAGCCACCACTTCACAGACTGGCATTAGTAGATAGAAACTGTCAGTGTGGATAGGGAGAGAGCTCTCACAAGGCCACCATGAGATGAAGAACTATAAGCAACTCATGACTGCTGAGAGAGTCAGTCTTCAGAGACAGTCCCCACCTAGGGTATCCAAACCCAAGCTGTCGTTGCCCTAAACACATGTACATATAAGCACCGCTAAATGGGCTGGGGAGGTGTGTGTGATAATTGAAGAAGTAGTGAATTTTAGGAGTGGGGATGCAGGAATGGGGAGAGGGTGGCATAGAAATGATGTAAATACAGTACGCATGTATGAAATTGTGAAAATAAATACTTTTTTTAAAGGTGTGTCTCTGCTGGAGCCTATTGGGGACAACTCCATAATGGGGTCGTTTAAAAGACTGCAATCATGCCCTGCCTCTGGCGCAGCCCCGAACTGAAGCCGCCTGCATCTAGGACTGCTGTTCTTCAGTATTCTGAAGAATGAGGGAACAGTTTTAATTTATTTTAAATTGCAAGCCTGTCTATCCTCAGGAAGGAATCGATTGAAGGGGCCAAACAGCCCTGTGGATTGTATCTGCTTGATTTCAACAATTTACTCCCTAATTAATTATTCTGACTAGGGGAAAATTTTCCCCTCTATGGGATGCCAGTATTTAGAAGTGACATTTCAAATAGCTGGTAGGACAAATTGGAGACATTTTCTGGTTTCTGTCACTTGTTAAATTTGCTTTTAAGAAGCCCCTCTGGGAGCTATATTGGGTCCGAGCTGAGGAATTAAAATGAAGTTTGAGTTCTGTGGCACCCATGGAGGAGCTACAGGTGCCAGTGGGGTCCCGTGAGGGAAGTTTCAGTCCCCAGAACAAAGCTGAGGCTGATGTGACTTGGGACCTTCAATTTTTATTTCTTCATCTATTTTTGATAGGAAGAACATCCTGGGTGTTGTCTGGAAGGACCCTCATGGATTCTTGTCTTACTGTTCCGGGTGTACCCCCTCTTACGAGTGTGAAGGTGACATTTTTTGTTTGTTAGACTTGAGGACAGATGTGAGAATTTCTTGCAGTTAAGGAGCTCCTGAACCAAGACAGCGGGCGTGTAAGCGTTTCACTCACTGAGGGGGGTTTCCTCTCTGTACTGTGGCAGCCAGCCTGGCTCATAGGATCCTGGATGGTCCTGCTTGGGGCCCTGGTATGTGACAGGGGCCTCTTGTCACAAGCAGGAGCAGAGGCAGCACATTCTCTATACAATTCCAGCCTCAATTTTCCTCTAAGCAAAGATGCTGGAGGAGTCTCCTGTGTCCATGTCCTGATAGTAGCTAAGAAGGATGTACAGTACAGGCCAGGGTAGATGAAGCCACCACAACACAGACCAGCTGAGATGGCTGTGGTAGTCCACGCACAGCCTGTGGAGTCTCCTCTTGTTCTCTTTCAATCCTGGGGCTCGAACCCAGGGCCTTGTTTGTACATGTTAGGCAAGTGTTCTACTGACTGAGCTCCATCCTCCAGCCTCGGGCTGATTTCTCCTGCATGAAACGTGAAGGCTCCAGTGCTCTGCTCCTGCAGCTGCCCACAGATTTGACTGCAGCATCTGCAACCTGGAGGGGAAGCATTTGTGTGCGTCCATCCTGTCGCTCTGCACAGCTGGCCTCTGCCTACCTTGTTCTTAGCCACTAAGAGGGACTTGAATACATTCAACACATTCTAGACTCAGTTTGGTATAAATTGTGGTGGACAAAATGGAAGAGCCAGCGAAGATGCTCACATTTTGGCCTGAGTAGTGGCCCTATGACAGGTACGTGGTGGCTCAGGGATACAGATTCAGAGTCATGAAGCCTTGCTTGTTTGGAGAGGGGGTAGTGGGACTTGGAGCTAGGCAGTGTAGATGCCACTCAGACTTTGCCTAGGCACCTCAGAGGGAGCACAGAGCAGATCACTGAGAGATTGGAGGGACACCAGTCCAGAGTGGTCAGAATATGGGAAGGAACATGGGAGAAACCATGTGGCCAGACAAGGTCTCAGATATACTGGGGCAGAGCTCCCTGGTGGGACACAGCCCTGCAGATTCTGGGTTACAGGGATGGAGGCAGGAGAAGAAGCTGAATGGGACAGTGGGTCCTGGCTGTATCTTGAGGGGTAGGGGTTATACTGTGCAGGGCCATGCTGCAGGAGCAGCTGTTTTCGTCAGGGGTTGGGGAGGCAGGAGTGGAGGAGGAGACAGGGAGGCATGGACAGTGATGAACAGATAGATGGTTGAAACGAGATGAAATTCAAGGTTGTGTTCTTGGAGTGAATGTCTAGTGGCGGACCTACCTGCTGTTTAACTGAGACATCTTTTTCTTTCTTTTTGTTTTATGAGACAGGGTTTCTCTATGTAACAGTCCTGAACTTGCTCTGTAGCCCAGGCTGGCCTGAAATCACAGAGATCTGCCTGTCTCTGCCTCCCGAGTGCTGGGATTAAAGGGATGCGCCACCACGCCCGAGACATCTTAGGGAAAGTTCTGAGTGTATAACCAGGGGCCGAGCATTCTCTTCTCCTTGCTCTTGGACATATTTTGACTCTAGGGCAAGGCCATTCTCCTTGGGTGGCTAGCCCTGCTTTCCTAGTTGTTGGTCAGTGTCTGTTTCTCATGAACTGGTCTTGTTCACTTGAAGGGACAGCTTCAGCGTCTTTGTGTGCTGTTGAGAGTGACCCGGGCTTTTCTATCCTGGCACAAGCCTCCTGTCAGCGAGGGGGGACTTGGTAGTTGTTACTGTCAGTGGCTTATTGGACGTAGGGGTCACTCACACACACACACACACACACACACACACACCGCTGCCAGGTTCCACTCCTCCTCACCTCACCCTTCTGTGTGAGATCATATAGTGTGATGAGCTCTGAGGCGAACAGGTGACCCGAGGACAGTGAGCCCGGCAGTCTGGGCACTGGCTGGCGCTGCTGTCTGCCAAGAGGTCCCCATTAGAAGGGCCATTTGCCAGTTCTCCTGGGTGGCAGGTGATACCTTGGCTTGAGAAGGGACCTGTGTTTAGTAGGTTAGTAGAAGATGTTCATAGGTTCTGCTGCCTCAATGGAAAATCCGACATTCATTCTTTCCAAGACAGGCAGAGGGCCAAGGCTTGCTCGTAGTTCCATGGGGTGGAACTGAAATGTGGGGGAGGGGCCACCTTTGCTTTCTCCTTTTCTGAGCCTCCCACATGAGCTGCCCTAGGGTGCCCTGCCCTGGCCCCACATCTTCCCATTCCTGGTGTAACGTTTTCTTCCCGACTCTTTTTCTCTTAAAATGCATCTGGTCTCACAAACTGTAAGGATAACCTAGGCTTAAGCAGACTCCAGTTAGCGGATCTGCGAGATGATTTATTCATAGCCTGTTCGAGATTCAAGCTTAAGGTCCTGGTCTCCCCCCTCAGCTAAGGCTGGGAAGCTAGTGGTGACAGAGACCCTGGTCCAGGCCTAGCTGGCTACCCTGGTGTTGCACACACTTGTTCCAGAAAAAGAATTAGAGCAGAGGCACCAGGCCTGGCCTTGATGAACCGCCACATTATTGGTTGCTGTTGATGCTGGCATGTGTGCAGAAAGAGCACCCAAGTTGACAGGGCAGTACTCTCCTTAATGATGAAAATTGACATGGTGACACTTTTCTTAGCAGGAGGGATGTGGAAGCAAGATCACACTGCTGTTGCCCCTGTGGACTCTGTAATTGACGAGCCTGAGCGGTGCTGAGGAGACGGCCTCTCCCGCTATCTGATGAGTGTCAAAATGGGGCTGTTTTCTCCCGTCCTCACTGAGTGAGCACTGTGCAGATGGGGAGAAGCATGGGGGGAATCTTCCTATATGGGCGCTATGTGGAGGAGCTTGGGTGGACAGTGGACTCCTGGCTGGGCGGTCAGCATTGGTCAGAGCTGTATGGACATCACCGAAACTGATGGTTATTTTCAGTTGTGCAGGTCCATTGTGAACGCCCCTAACCATGATGTGAGCCCAGATCAGGGACTTAGACCTCTTTTGAATGGCAGGGACTGCTGGCTGTGGGGCAGAGAGCAGGACCCCTCGCTGGATGAGGTCTCAGGGTCCCCCAGGGCTGTGCCTCCACATGGGAATGTGCAGTTGGTCCAGGCCTCGAGTTGGGCAATATTTCTAGGTATGTCTGTTAAAGGGGGCAGTGGCTGCTCACAGTAGCTTTGACTGTCCAACTTTTGGAGCCACGAATCATTATCCTGGGTCTGCTCACGTTTGCTTTAGTGGATTTTTTTTTGTTTTTGTTTTCTTTCTCATGGTTTGTTGAGAATGAGGCTTGCTGGGTAGCCGAGGGTGACTTGCCCTTCCTGCCTCCACTTCTCAGGTGCTGGGGTTTCAGGGATGCGCCCCTCACCCAGCCTGCGCAGCCCCTTCCTGTAATTACAGCTTTCGTGTTGGGTCATTTTTTGTCAGCTGCCAAGGATGAGGACCCTTCTTTGTGTAGGGTGTTGTCTGCAGGTCTGCTCTGGGTATCCTTCATGACAGACAATCTGTGGAGGCTGTGCTCCTGGAAGTGGCCATATTTATTTGCTCTTAGCCACTTTTTATGTTTTAAAACATTAGCAGTTTATAGTTTTGTGGCCGGTCTGGGATTTTATTTATATTTAGATGTTCGTAATTGAAATAGGATGACGTCACTCCCTCCCCTCGCTCTCCTCCCTCCCCTTCCTCTGAGCTACCCCTCCTCGAATCCCTCCCGTGTCCCCCTCAAGTTGATGGCCTCTTTTATTATTGTTACATATGTGCATGAATGTGTGTGCGCACGTGCGCAAATACATATAAATACAAACTTCCAAGTCTGTTTTGGTGGTGTGTTTCTGGTTTCAAGGCTGACCCCTCTGGATTGGACAACCAATAAGGGTGCTCTTCTCAGGGAGAGAGGCTAATTCTCACTCTCCCAGCTGTCATTAGTTGCCTGCCTGTAGTTCTTTGTCTATAGGGTGAGTTTATTTTATGATAAGGGAAGGGGGTACATCTGGTTCCCTGCCTCAGTACTCAGTGGTCCCCATCCTGTTCTTTCTGGACTGAAGAGCCGCTTTGGCCCAGCTTGGTTCTGCTGACCATCAACGGGCTCCATCTGGAGGGGTTTGTACACTTGTTTTTGTCTGTCTCTTAAGGATGGATTTCTGGGAGCTGGCGCCTGCTGTGTTTCTGGAGCTGAAGGCTCTAGTCCCTGCAGCTGCCCTGTGTTTTCAAGGCTACCTGGGTGACTGGCTGAGGACAGACACATCCTTACAGAGCTCATTCATTCCATCGTGTTTTCTCAAAGTTCCAAACACACCTGCTTGCTCTGAAGGGTGCAAAGCCATAGGGCCTGTGCTGGCTATTAGTGTCTGGAAGTCCTTCCTGTCTGCCAGTGAGTTTACATCATCAAGATGATATGCAGCCAGATGTGGCACCTGGCATGGTAGAGGTAGCTTGACTTCTTAAGCGACTGGAGCTTAAAATTGGAAGGAAGGGTATGGTGGTAGTAGTGGTGGTGGGTGGTGGTGGTGGTGGTGGTGGTGGTGGTGGTGGTGGTGGTGGTGGGTGTGTATTCAATTGGAATATAGTTTCAGCATCTCAGATGTACCAGTTAAAGGAATCGATTCTTACTCCCCTTTATGCTTTGGGAGGAAAAAGATCTCGGGGAAAAGGAAGGAGGGATCTTCTGAGGCAGCTGATAACGGACACAGCTGACACACAGGAAGTTGGACAGCAGAGTCCTTGGTCTGTGCTCTGCTACTGGGAGTGGGTCTGGCACCTGGTCCAAGTGTCCTGGCCCCTCTCCCCCATGCCATTAGGCCTGTATAGGTGCAAGGGATGAATTTGAAAGTCGGTGTAGACATGCTGACACCTTGAACCTGCTGATAGGTGTCTGGTGTCCCTTGCCTGGGAAGATGCTGACTGTCTCTCAAGGGAGCTTGGGATTTCCCCTAAAGATAGGCAACATGGAATTATAAATGAGTAAAGCAATTTTACTGGTATGGCCATTGATAGCAGATACTCTTTCATTTACCTGTGCATTCAGCCAGACCACAGTTGAACATGAAGAAACCCAGCCGGCTCCTGTGGTCAGTATGCTTACATTCTAGCAAGAGGCCCCAGGACCATGAAGCGTGGGGAGGTTAGCTCCAAGAGACTCAGGGGACTGAGGGGGAGCCAGAGGAAGGCTTTGTGCTTAGCTTCCTAAGCTATGTCAAGGCATATATACTGTGGGTCATATATACTGTGGGGTTTTAAACAGGTGCTCAGAGCAGCTGGGCCACCTTGTGGAAGACCGGGTGCAGCCTTGGGAAGCAGGCTCCATAGCCAGATTTCTTGAGTAGTTCCTTGTGTTTAACGTGGTGTTTTGAATGTCGCAGGGGGAAGAGTTGCTGGACCTGAGGGTGTGCCTTTAACTTGAGGGAACACTCCAGAACTTACTGGACAGAAAAGATTTTTGAGATGGGTTCGTGGGCCATTTCTCAAAGGATGTCATGGTTGGAGTTTCACATTGAACCACAAAAAAAATCCATTAAAAACCCCACTGTCGATAAGCTGTTTCAGTTCGAGATGAAAGTGGGCGGTTGGACCTACGCATGGGGTGTTTCTGTCACAGTTCACCCTAAGCTGCTGAGGGCGTCCTGCACTCACATAGCACATTATATCACTTGCCAAAATAAGGTAAAACAGTTTTAGCAGATTACTCATTAAAGGGCCACACGAGAGACTGTAGTACTGCTTCCTGTGGGCCTGCTCAGGGAAGCCTTCATCTTCCTCGCCCAGCCCCTTCATGCCCCTGGAGTGTCTACCCCTTTTGTGTTTGCCATCCAGAGCCCCTTGCATCTTGTCTCACCAAACTACCTATGACCGGGGAAGATTTCCAGGGGGATTTGAATCAGGGTTATCAAATCAAAAGACTTGCAGGTACCATGGCAGCCTTCAGAGATGACAAGTCTCCAGAGAGCAGTCCACGCCTTCCTTCTTGTGGCAGAGGACTATCTTCCGGTCCTCACTACAAAGGAGTGACCTCACTGAAGTGCCTGGCGATGATCGGGACATTAGGTGATGGCCAACATTCCTGGTAATGTGTCTCTAAGCCTTGGGTACTCTGGGACATTTAAATTCTCTAGTGGCCCCAGACAACTCAGGCGATCGAGGCACACCCGTAACCTAATTCCCACTAAGTGTTGGTCAGTGTTCACTTCCTGTGCTGTTCAAGCCCAGGTTAGCACCGTTGGGGTGGTCACCCTTTCTGCTTGGGAGTTCCGTGTGCCCCCTTCCATCCACATTGCAGCAGTGACCCGGAAGGGCAAAGGCTCCTTCCCTTCCTGCGCGGGTTATGCTGTAGCTCCCTTGTGTCCTTGCACATTTGCTCAGCTTACAGTAGAGCCTGCCAAGCTCTGGGAGTCAGAGCCGGGGTGGGAGGTTTCTGACCACAGGCATCGTTCCCATCCAAGCTGTACTTGGCCGTGACTCTTGAGCCAGATGCGAGGAAGACGTGAGCGTGAGTGTTCCTGTGTTGGAAACCGCTCCTCCAAAGTACAGGCAGGGTTTGAGTTTGTGTTCTTTGTTGACAGTTGGTTAGTGGTTACTGGGGTCTGGCTTGACAGTGGTTTTGCACAGGTTTTGCTGAGAGTGCACAGTAGTTGTGTTCTCTCCCCAGCCATGGAGCAGACGGCCCAGACACCACTCTTGGTACACATGCAAGGCTTCCCTTTTTTGTCCAAAAAGACCCTATTTAATGCAGCTCTGTCAGCCTGGGTGGCATGTAGGTCACCTGCATGATAGCATCATGATGCCTCTGCCTCCCAATGCATGGATGTCAAACATGCATCCTAGTCTCCCGAAAGCACCAGTTTCCTAGGACCTGCTGTCAGTCTGCGCTTCCTGCAGGCTGTCATGTCCCGCCCTGTGCTGGGGCCTGCAGTGCTCAGCTCAGGCCTGGCCACCATCTCGCCAAGAAACCTGTCAAATCACTCAACCCTGAAGCGTCAGATGTTTCCCCTGCAGAGCTGACTGAGAGGCAGAGAGGCACCGGTGTCTATGCCTGGCATGGCCTGGGTGTGGCACGGGAGCTCAGGGTCCCTGGCTGTTTTTGTCACATTCTTTTCCTTGGTAATTTCTGGCCAGTGTTCAGCACAGCGCAGAGTTCTAGAAGCAAGATGAGGGATGTGTCTTCCACCATACTTGCTCTGAAGCCTTGGAAAGAACTCTGCAGTCACTGGGTCACTCGAGTGGCAGGGTTTGAAGTGTTCCCATCTCCCTCCACAGATGCCAGGGGCTACGCCTGTATTCTAGAGGAAGAGTTCTGGGCTCTGCTGTAGCCCTGTGAATGGAGTTCACCCTGGAGGTTGCTTGTCCTCAGAGCCAGGCCTTTAGTTTTTATCTTTTGCTGTGTTTGTTTGTTTGAGGCAGACTTGGGGTTTTTTGTTGTTGTTATGGCTTTTGGTTTTTCAAGACAGGGTTTCTTTGTGTTTCAGCTCTGGCTGTCCTAGAACTCACTCTGTAGACCAGGCAGGCCTCACCAAGATCCTCCTGCCTCTGCTTCCCAGGTGCTGGGATTCAGGGTGTGCACCACCACCCCCTGGCCGAGGTAGACTTACTCTTAATCTAGAATGGAACTTACTGTGGTACAGGTCACGCCATACAGCCATCCACCTGCTTCAGCTTTCTGAGTGTGGGTGTGCTTGTGTGGCGTGTGTATGTACATGTTGAGACCAGAGGCAGTTGCTCTCTGCCATAGATATACCTTTTTTTTCTGACAGTGCCCCTCTCTGGATCTGGAGCTTACCAGTTGGCTAGACTGGCAGAGCAGCCTAGGGGTCCTCCTCTCTTGGCCCGCCAAGTGGCTGTGCGCTCAGGTCCCCATGCTCTTATGGTAAGCGCTTCGCTGGCAGCCCCCCACCCCCTTTGTGAGGAACATTTAAGTCACCCAGGAGTGAAGTCATGCAACCTTTGTTCTGTTTAAAGGTCGTATAACTCATACTTAGATGTCACGGCAGGAATGCTTTTGGCAGGTGGGTGGTGACAGGAAGCAGCAGCCAGTCACCGCCCTTCTGGGAAGGCTGGTTATGGGTCGTGTCCTCCCCCCCCCCCCCCCCCCGTTCTTTTTCGCCCACTCACTGAGCCCCTCAGATCCTCCAGTGTGGTAGCCCCTTATGTCTTTGTAAACACAGAAATGGCTGATGATTCAGCAGGCTGCACAAGCAAGGGGTAGGAGAGTCTCCTCGTGGTTTCCAAGGTGACTTCCTGTTCCACGGTCTGTGACGTGTCACATGACCTGCGGTCAAGGACATGGTCTTTAGCTCATGTAGGCGAACCGTGGCACCACTGTGTGTGTTTGCTACACAGTAGGTCCCCAGTGAAAGCCTGGCCATGTGGGGTTGGGGTGCAGGACTTGTCTTCTGCATAACTGCACAGGTTGAATGTTAAAAGGTTTATTTTTATTCACACCTGTGTGTGCGTGCCGCTGAGTGCAGGTGCCCCTGGAGGCCAGAAGAAAGCATCAGATCCCCTGGAATTGGAACTACAGGTGGTTGTGAGCACCCATGTTGGTGCTGAGACTTGAACCTGGGTCCTCTGGAAGATCAAGATCAGCTATTGCTCTTAGCCACTAGGCTATCATGTCAGCCCCCGAAAAGTAGATTTTTTTGTTTGTTTGTTTTCCTAGTTACTTTCTATTTATTTGATTGTTGAGACAGTGTCTTCATGTGTAGCACAGGCTGGCCTCTTAACTCATAATCATCCTACCTAAGTCCCCTATGTGCTGGGATCGTGAGTATGCAGCCCCATTCCTATGGTTAATTCTATGGAAAAATCTCTGGACAGTCATACCCATCTGCTTGCACATTTCCCAGAGTGCTTTCCACGTGGACCCATAGTGCTTATATGTGGGGGCATTTTGTAACCCCCTTGCCCTGGATTGCCTAGTGTCAGGCCCCAGGGCTACATGCTGGCCCTGTGTGGAAATGCCAGGATGCACTGTGGAGGCACAGCTGTCCAGCCTCCTCAGGGCACCAGTCTCCTGATTTCGGACTTGATCCCACCCATGCTAGCAGCCTGCTTGATGAGCAGACGCAGGAGAGGCCCGTTGCCATGGCAGCGGTAAATGGTGAACTGACGCACATTATTGCAGCCATGGAGACAGCAGAGCCCTACCATGTCTGCAGGGTGCTGGCCTGACCTCCCAGCCGCTCCTGCCTCAGGAGGGTGGGTGCCACAGTTCCTGAATGGCCCCCAGAGAGGAACACTTGCCCTTCCCATCCCCCATAGACAGTGTAAGGGCAGGTTTGATGATTTCAGGAGCTCGGCACCAGCTTCTGCATTCAGAGATGAGGCCACTGGCCCCTGGGAAAGCTGGTTCTTACACGTTGAGGTCACGAGTTCCCTTGTCAGCCTGGTGACGCTTGTGTGGGAAAATTTTCTAGAATAATGGTTTTCATGGATGAAACAAAATATATAGGTTGATAGATCAAATTAGTCATACTGAATAAAAGCCATCAAAATGCCAGATCTGATATGTGATACAAAATGAGGACTTACTTCTTCATCACATGCAAGTGCAAAGACCCTTGGGTAATGGGAAGCACATTGCAGAGCCAGGGTGACTAAACATCCTCTCTGGCCTCAGTCAGCTAGGCCTCTTGCCACTGGGACAGACAGGGCTAAACTTTCCTGAGATGACTTGAGGTACCAGGTTTTAGATGTAGCATTCAACCCGAGGGAAAGATGACCAGAATCCAATGTCTTCTCAAAGGAGCAAGGAGATCAGAAGAATCCTGGGCTGGGATAGAACTCAGTTGGTAGCGTTGGTTTGTCATATAGAAGGCCCTGGGTTAAACCCCAGCACTGCATAAATGTAGTGGCATACACCTATAAGCTAGCACTGGAGAGATGGGGACAGAAGATCAGGAGTTCAAGGCCATCCCTTACACAGCAAGTTTGAGGCTAACCTGGGCTACATGAGACCACCTTGGGGAGGGGGGTGCGGCTCAGAATCTTGATATGGAGCTGCAGTGTAGAAATCTACAAGCTGGGTGTGGTGTGCATGCCTTTAATCCCAGCACTCAGGAGGCAGAGGTAGTTTCAGGATAGCCAGGGCTATACAGAGAAACCCTGTCAAGAAAAAAGAAAAAAAAAAAAAAAACCCACAACAAAAACGAAAGTGATGTGCTGGGGTGAGGGTGGGCTGAAGGGGACCCACGGAGTGCATGTAACCTCTGGCTCCTGTCAGGTCCTTGTGTCCATGGTACACTCTGGGTACCAGGAAGTGTCATCCATCCAGGAATGGTGGGCTTCTAAGCTGTGAGGTGCCAGGGCCACAGACAAGCTCAGTGAGGTGTCTTCCTTGGGGCTGAGAAGCTGTAGACTAGAGGCTATAGTCTGAAGAGGACACAGGTATGTCTGGAAGGCCAGCACTGAGGGAGGCTGCTGTGTGAGCCCCTGCTGTGGGTCTTAGCTCCTGTCCCAGGATAGAGATGGAGGCGTGTTCTCTCAGGGCATTGGCCCAGTCTCTGGGTGGTCTAGAGGCACTTTGGAAAGCACTGGGGTAGTTCAGAGACTGGGCTGTGGGCCTAGTGTGATGTTAAATGAAGGAAGAGGATGGAAAAATCATGTCAGGTCTAGCTGGTGTGTGCATCCCTAGAAGGCTCTTAACAGGGATTGTCTTATGTGGGGCCATTCTCTGCAGTTTCATTTTTATGTCTTTCTCTATCTTCTGTAACTTCTGATTATCAAGGTTGAAGAGAATAAAGTATATGATAGCAGTGACTCTGTTCCATCTCCACACGGGTAAAGAAACAAGGCCCTTTCACTCAGCCCCCCCACATGAAGAGTAGTGTGCAGGGTGGCCAGGTCCTCCTCTTCCTAGGCCTGTAAGGAGAGGGAGCATAGGTTTTTCCAGAAGGTACCATGACCTTCCTTGGTAGTGGTTTGTGGCCAGGCATAGCTCACCATCCTGCAGCAGGGCTCCCTGGGTAGGGACAGTGTGTCTCCAACCCACTTCCTGACTGCCCTGGGAGGAGTGGGCTGGGCATTCCACCCAGGGCTGCCCTACACCACACCCCTCAGGAAGCGAGTTCACCCAGGAACTGTTTACTAAACAGTGCTGCTCTGGGTTGTAGATGATGTTCCAGCAACATCCAGTGCCCCCGTCCCACTGCATGGAGTGGACGGTGTGGTGGTAATCTAGGCTGTCAGCACTAGGTAACCTGCTGGAGAGCAGGCAGGAAGATGGAACCAGCCTCTTCTGCTGATGCCACTCACTTGCTGTACACCCTGGGAATGGGGTCTGGACCTACTCCCCTTTGCTCTCCCCTTGTACCATCTGCTCAGCTTTTGCTATTGGTCAGTCATAATGTGGGAAACTGAGGCCCTTCTAGCACTGATGGCTTGGGCCAGATTTGTGCCAGGGACCCAGGGCATTCCAAGCCTCATGTAAGAGTCCTACAGGCTGCTTGCTGGACCCTCCTGTGACCTTGTATTCTCCAGCCCCCTAGTGTCCCAGTCCCCATCTGGGGTTGGTGTTTGTGCTTGAACTGAGCACACAGGCATAGCAATCACTACCAGACTGCAGTGCTGTCCCTTAGAGGAAGGCTGGGGATATGCATACCTATGCCCAGGGGGGTACTGTTGGCAGGTGTGTGTGTGTGTGTGTGTGTGTGTGTGTGTGTGTGTGTTAGCCTGGGGGCAGGAGTACCAGCATCCTCTGCCTTCCTGCGCAAAGCCTATGCTAGTGCAGATTCCCCGATTCTCTCGGGACTTTTGAGGCCAGCCTGTACTGCGGCAGGCTTGCTCACAGGCGCCTCTTTTGGCATCTGTCACAGACACCGAATCTCTTGGTCTTCTGGACCTGGTTGCTCATGCAGGAAGTGGATTACTCATGCTCTGTGTTTCCCTTTCGCTGTTTGTGATGTGGCTCTAAAATTGGAGCTCTAAAACAAATGTGCTAAGTGACCAGCGAGTCAGCAAACACTGGTGCCTGCCTGTCCCTGGTACCATGCTGTCTCCCTGCTGGGGAACCCGGTCCATTGAGCATTGTCTAACATGAGGGTATATCACTGAAGTGCTGAAGGGTGACGCTGCTCCTCCCTGGGTCCACCCAGGTCCCTTGTAACCATTGAGGATCCACAGACTCCTGGTGTAAGATGGAATTTTTCTTCCGGGTCCCAAGCATTTTCTGAGAGGACAGAACTGGAAACACATGTAGAGCAAGTCTAGGAGAATGACTGCCAGAATGGTGTGTGTGTGTGTGTGTGTGTGTGTGTGTGAGAGAGAGAGAGAGAGAGAGAGAGAGAGAGAGAGAGAGAGAGAGAGACAGACACCAGGGTTTGAAAGGAAGGGCAGCAGGTATCTGGGGACTGTGCCTGGAGGCTGGAGAGAGGGCAGGGCCAGGACAGCTGGGAGTCTTTGGTGCTCTCCCTTGCTTATCCTGAGATATCTCCTCAGGTTGTCAGTGTCAGACAATCGGTGAGGGTGTGTGGGTGTGCCTCCTTTTCGCCTCTTCCATCTTGGCTCATTACCTGTCAGGTCCAGCCCACAAGCTCAGCCATCCCCCTCCTGCTCTGCTCCTTTGCTCTGCTCCTTTCTCACGGGAGTTCTATGTTCTTGCAGACCCAGCTCCTCTCCAGAGCTTTGGGCCTGATTCTCCTGCTTGTTTGGCAGTGTGCACTTGGGACTCCCCAGGAGTGATAAAAATAGGCCTCTGGTGTCTCCCAGGGACCAGAGTCTCCGAAGAGGGATCCCAGTACTTGGGAAGACATCTAGGCCAGAGAACGTGTAAGGCCCAAATGTGATTTTTATATTCTGCATGCCTTTTCTATGAAATGGCTGCATTTTCGTTCTTTCCAGAAGTAATGGAAAAGTATCTTGTGGAATCATACTTTCTGTTTTTCCATTCCTTTGATTAAAATTCTGCCTGGAGCCCCAGCTGGTTGATGGTGCTCCTTGAGTTCCCATGGTGGTGTAATGGGAGGGACTTTCAGGTGATCTAAGAAGTAGACCTCTGTAAATATGCACTTTGATGAGGACGGACGCATCTGCTGTGACAGGGTGTGCCCTGGGCTCTTTGCTCCCAAGAACCTCCTTAGATTGCCTTTGTAAGCTGGGGTCTGCCCAACCAAGACTCCCTTGTAGTGAGTGTGTCTGAGCTTCCTGACTGGTTTAACTGATCCTGTGTCCTAAGCTCCCTCTGGACCAGTGGAGACCATCTGAATGCAGGGACCACACATCTGTTGACCGTTTTCGTTCAGTCCTTTGACCTGAAAGGAAGGGACAGGTTTGTTGAGCTCATCTGGATATTCTGTGTCCTGGTTAAGGTCTGCGGTAGGAAAGATGGTAGTGGGAAGGATGGCCGGGTCCTGCTGAGCTAATGAAAGCAAACTGACTTCCTCCTGCTGGGTGACGCTCTTCCAGAACAGCCCAGAGCAGTTTTTCTTGTGCCCCTGGTCCTCAGCCTGGCCCCAACATGTCAGGGCCATGAGGGGGCTGGTGGAGAGAGGTGCCTGTTTTCAAAGCTGTAAATATGCCACCTCTGAAGTCTCAGTAGTGTAGAGACCTGGCTGCTTCCAGATGGCACAGCTCAGCGGCACTTTAGCTTTCCTAAAACAAACAGAAAGAGAGCAGGCCCTGAGACAGTAAGAAAGGCTTGCTGCACTGTTTTTGGTGGTGTGTGTATTCCGTCGGTAGGAATTGGAGTTTTAAAAACATAGGCGGCTTATCTCTAGAAATAGGACATGGAATGAAAAAAAAAAGTAATCTTTTATAAGACAAATAATATAGTTGTATTTTTCCTAAATTTGTGATTTGACCTCTCCTGGGGTTAGAGTTGGTTTGACGTTTTGCCACGGCTACATCCAGAGTAGTTAGCTGTGTCCCAGTACATGTCTGTAACTGGCTAGTGTACTCTGGGGACAAAAGCAGAGCTGTGGGTTAGAGGCCAGCCTCTGCCATCTAGAACGTTCCAGGCCAGTCAGGACTGCACAGCAAGACCTGTCTTCAGAATCCAAAGCAGAGTAGACCAACGGATTTGAACAGCAGTGGGGACTCCTTTGCCTTGACAATTCTGACTTGTGTCACAGATAAGTCTTATCTGGTGGGTCTTGCATTCCTCACTGGTAATTCATTCTGCTCCATCTCTCCAGTTCCCCATAGGCAGCACAGAGAAATCTGAGTCACCGAAGCACACCTGATCCCACCCCACCTCCACTCACTGCACATCATCGGCCAGTAGTTAGACCGGGGCTCGCCCCTGCACACTCTAAGTTGGGGTTTGGGTTGGTGTTAAGACACCACCTCTGGGGGCTGGAGAGATGACTGGGCAGTTAAGAGCACTTCCAGAGGACCAGAGTTCAATTCCCAGCACCCACATGGCCACTCACAACTGCCTGTAACCCCAGTTTCAGGGGATCTAACACCCTCACACAGACATACATGCAGACAAAACACCAATACACATTAAAAAGCAAAAACAAGCAAGCAAGCAAACAAACAAACAAACCAAAAAAACCCACCACTTTTGGAAAAGTCGCGTGGTCCATTGCCGGAATGAGGTTCTAGTGGTTTCCAGGGCCAGAGAGAGCTAGTCCTTGAGTGCCTGTGTGAGTCGGTGCAGCCCATGGAAGTCAGAAAATGTCACAGGTGCTGTGAATGCTGATGGGACAGTTGGGCGTGGTGGCACGCACGTGCAGTGTGCGCTTGTGTGAGCCCCAGCTTCCTTGCGAGGGGCAGAGAGTCCATCAGGAGTATATGTGGGCTTCTGCTGTACCTCTCAGGCCATGGGATGGCAGCACAGCCTGCTGGCGTGGGAATGAAAGGAAGTGGAGTTTCAGGAGAGAGGGTGTTGGGTACCGTCCCCCTAGGTGATGGTTCCTGACCATTACGTGGGCTAGGTAGGACTGAAGTGTGAAAGGTCAAATTCTGGGGCACTGATACACACCTGGGCACACGGACTAGATGCTGGAGAGCCACAGAGGTGTTTGAGAGGAAGGGAACAGAGGAAGGTTATGTATGCTATGACGTTCAGGCCAGGTGTCTGGGAGAACGCCTGGAAACTAGGATGGGATGCCGCCCCAATCCCACCCAAGGCCCCTATGCTGGGACTGTGCATGATCAGCTGGGGAACACAGTAAGACGCACTGTGTAGCCTCTTGGCAGGGCTGGGTCCCAGGCACACCGATGGAATGGGAGCTTGCCGAAGGGAGTCTAGCTGTGGCCACAGTGTGAACTCTCTGAGCTTTGGGGGGAGATGGAAGTCCCCAGCAGAGAAAACCTGTCTTAGTGATTTGGAAGAACAAGGAGAGACCATGGTGGGGAAGGGTTTGGCACGGCCAATGACCAGCAAGCTGCCAGTGGCAGACACACTGCTGTGTCCCCTGCCCTGGTAGGTAGGGGCCTCTGGGATGAGGTGGGAAATCAAGATGGAGCATGTGGAGAGGTGTGGGCCTCAGGCGCCAAAGGTGTGGGAAGGTTAGGCTGTGCACTGTTATCCTGATGAACAAGTCCAAGTCGGCCATCCCTGATGTCTCCTTACTGTTTCCAGTTCTTGCTTCTCCTGCTCCGTCGACATCACCCATCCCAGGCTATGCCTTCAAGCCTCCACCTCGGCCGGACTTCGGCACCTCCGGGAGAACAATCAAACTACAGGCCAACTTCTTTGAAATGGACATCCCCAAAATTGACATCTATCACTATGAATTGGACATCAAACCAGAGAAATGCCCGCGGAGAGTGAACAGGTAATCCTGCCCATCTGTTTACCTGATTGACTTACACATGCTTGTCAGTCTTCAGTGTGTCTTGTGACGCTTTCCCATGAAGCTGCTATGATGCTTTTGGCATTGAGATGTAATTTGAGTACAATGAAGCCCCTGCATTGTTAATGTCCTGCTCCAGAAGTCTGAACAGGTGTTAACCTATCACCTTCTTCTAGTTAGTTTGCCTACCCTGCCCACAGAGGCCGTGCAACAAGGTATCTTACCCATTGGTCCTCACGTCTGTGGTCCAGCATTTTCTTGAGATTCACTCATGTTGTTCTGTTCATTATAGTAGTTATTTTTAGCATTAAGGAATATAGCATTGAATTGTGTCTGCGTGTGTGGGGGGCAGGTACATGTCCGTGTGTGTATACATATGTATGTGGATGCCTGAGGTTGACGTTGAACGGCTTCCTTGATCACTCTCCACCTTACTCAGGGAGCCAAGGAGTCATTTAAATCCAGAGCTCTCTGTTACAGCTAGTCTAACTTGTCCTGGAACCCCCATTTCTCCACCAGTGGCTGCCATGACTAGCGTTTGCATGGGTTTTAGAGACCTGAACTATAGTCCTCATGCTTGTGTGGCAAACAGTTTATCCACTGAGCCACCTCCTATCCCATGTTGAATATTTGATAATTTACCCCTTTGTCTTCCTGCAAATGCTTGAGTAGTTTAGGCTTAGACTGTTAAGAATGAAGCTCCCATGAAGGAGAGCCCTCTTCTTCCCTGTCTTCCTGTTGTGAATGGATATGAGCTTTCCTTCCTCACAATTGCCAGGGCGGGTCTGGGTTTCACTACCTGGTGTCTGCCAGGCTTGTCCTAGGCAGGTGCAATGTTCTGTTTCCATCAGCAAGTCAAGGAGAGCGGCCTGGCTTATGCACACCTTGTGAGCATTTGGGCCATTCCTGATTCTCTCCTGGATGTCCTGGCTGCTCCCATGTGTGGCTTTACCTCCCCGCACCCCACAGTCGATGAACATCTTTCTTTCCTCATGAGGAGTGTTGACACCTTCTGCCCTGATGGCTTGATTCATAGGGTGTCCTTTTGCCTCTGCATGATCTTGGGTCTCAGCTGGAAATATTCTCCTCCAGTCTGAAATCTGCTTTCTTTTCGTATTAGCTTTTCGTATTTGTTTTTTAAGATAGTGCCTTTTAATGAGTAAAACTTCCAAGTTGAAGTCCAGTTTATAAGCTTTCAGAAATGACAGGTGTCCTCTCTACAAAGTTTGTGTCAACAGAGGTCATAAAGATCCTGTTTTCTTTGGAAGAATTACAGTTTGGGCTTTTGTGTTCAGATCTATGCTTCATCCTGAACTGGTTTTGTGTGCAGCCTGAGGTGAGGTATTGAAGAGGCTTTTCTGTTCCTGTCTATTTATCACAGTGCCTTTGAAAGGGAGGGCCAGTCAGCCGTGCATACAATGGTTTCGGTACCTGCTTTGGTCTCTCTTTAGGCCAATAATTCATCAGCTTGTCTTGTTTACGGTGCACATGCTAGGCCAGCGCTCAGCCTAGGCTGGAATCTCACGCTGCTGACTCCTCTGAGTTTGTTTTTCCAAATCTAGATCTTTGCTTCAAACAACAAACAAAAACCCAAGAGAATAATAAGCAAAGGGAAGAAAAAAGCCAATTGATTTTTACCAGAAAGCCCTTTGGAATTCTAAATCACTACCATTTTGAATCTAAACTGTTCTATTCTTTGCTTTTGTAACTAGCATCTTAAAATGTCATTTTCCAGATGCAGAGTGACAGCCAAGGAGAACAGAGGCTTATTTGGGGATGATGGACATGCATCACACTTAAATGGTGGGATGAATGTCCAAATTCCAACTCACTGAATCATTGAATTTACACTTTTAGTGGTAAATTTTATGCGAATGTGAATGTTAATCATTTAACAATTTGTATGTATTTGTTTTGCCTACATGTATTTTATATGTACCATGTGCATGTGGTGCCCGTGAAGACCATAAGATCCCCTGGCACTTGAGTAATAGGTAGTTGGGAGTCATCATGTAGATGCTGAGAACCAAGCCTGGTCGGTCCTCTACAAGAACAAGTGTTCTTAACCACTGAGCATCTCTCCAGCCCCAGCTTTAACAATGCATCTTATTTCTTATAATGCGTCTTACTGCATCCTTAATGCAGTGTGAGGAAAGCTGGCTGGATATTGAGTGTGGGCAATACAGAGACCATCCTTGTTCTGTCTCTGATTTTAATTGAGAAACAGCTCTTCATCTTGAGGATGTGATATTAGATGTAGGATTTCACAGTGAGAGCTCTTATCATCGTCTGAGACTAGTCTCCAGCAATCAGCTGAATTTTCTCACTGCTGACTTGGTTGTTGGTTCTATCTTGTCATTTTTTCATGCTAACATGTGGTTTCTTAAATGAGCCGTGCATCTCTAAGAATCCTGGTGTATTCTTTCTATATAGGACTGGTTTGAATTCGTTTCTGTGGGTCGCAGATCTATGATTGTCTTTTGTTCTATTTCTTTTTTTTTTTCCTTTTGTTTTTGTTTTTTGTTTTTCGAGACAGGGTTTCTCTGTAGCTTTGGAGCCTGTCCTGGACTAGCTCTGTAGACCAGGCTGGCCTTGAACTCACAGAGATCCACCTGCCTCTGCCTCCTGAGTGCTGGGATTACAGGCATGTGCCACCACCGCCCAGCTCTTTTGTTCTATTTCTATGCCAGGGTTGTGTAGCATGTAATTGAGAAAGCTGCAAAAGGTTCCTTCTCTATACACTGTAAGAGCAAAGTGTAAGACTAAGGGATGGGGAGATGGATGGGTGAGGAGAGCGCTTGTTGAGCAGGGATAAGGGTTTGAGTTTGAAGCCCAGAGCCCCCGTGAAGCTGGACAGGTAGCTTGTGGCTGTAATCCCAGTGCTCCTAAGATGAGACGGGAGGAGGAGGAGACAGGAGAGGCTAGCCTGGCAAGCCTGTCTTAAGGTAGAAGGTGCCCTCTGACTCCATACACAACCTCATTCACATATAGACTAGGAGAAAAAAAATGTAAGATTTCTACCATTAAATACCTCCATTGCAATGGGCTAGTTTGGGCTAGTAACTGTGTTTGTAGGGATTGTTTCATATAGCTTGATTTTTTTTTTTTTTTTCCCCTTCAGCTATCAGGATACTCCCTTTTTTCTGTTTTATTTTGTATATACTTGGGTAGTTTGTGTTTTCAAAGAGTCTACAAATGTCATCAGAGTTACTGGGTTTTCCTGCAGAGAGATGTTCATAATATGAAGTGGTGGGTGGGTGGGTGGGTGGGTGGGGTATGTGTGTATGTAGTGTTTGTATATATATATATTTGTGCATACTTTTTTTTTTTCTTTTTAAACAGCCTCTTGTATAGGCAAGGCTGGCCTCAAACTCACACAGATCTGCCTGCCTCTGCCTCCCGAGTGCTGGGATCTCGAAGGCGTGCGTCACTGTGCCAGGTCCCATCTCATTCTTCAGTGTCTGTGGGCCCTGTATGGAGCCCCTTTCAGGCTGAGTATTTTCCACTTCTGCGTTTTCTTCTAACCAGGGGTTGCAGTTACTTCAGTTCTTTGCCCAGAACAAGCATTTTGCTTTGGTGACCACCCCACTTCAGTTTTCCTGATCCCCATTCTTCCTCTGCTCGCAGGGTCAGAGTTAACTGTTTGCTTCTGCAACTCTTTGCAGAGAGCCTTTTCCTCGAGTCGGCCTCACTTGTGATTTTCCTGTAGTTAGAGGAGTGCTGGTTCAAAGGCGTGCAGCCCAGCCATCTTGAGAAACATTCCCCGTGCTGGGGGCAGTGTGCTCTGGTCCTGGGCAGAGGTGCCTGACAGTTTTAGTCCAGTCCTTTACAGTCCTTTTTTTCTCATACAAATGTGATGTGGGCTTGCTTCTCTGCCAGTGGTCTTTTCGGCTTATGCTTCATGTATTCTGAAGCCCTGTTAATAGGTACTGTCTATAATTGTTGCACCTTTTTTGTGTGTGTGTGTGTGTGTGTGTGTGTGTGTGTGTGTGTGTCAGAGATCACCCTTGTGTGTCTTTCCTCATGTGTTGCCCTTGTTTTTGAGTCAGGGTCTGTCCCTTGGACCTGAAGCTTACAGATTAGACAGGGATGGCCAGCCTGTGAGCTCCCAGAATGCAGCTGTCTGCTTCTCCCAGCATAGGCAAACATGTCTCTGAAGGAGCCATCTCCCTGGCCCCTTGAAGATTGCTTTTGGTCTGTTGTGACAACCGAAAGCATTGCATTTGTGCTTATGGACTCCCGCTCACTCATCGTTGAGTTTCCTTTCCTTGAGATTTTGTTGTAGGATTTCTCTTACGCTGTACGCCATCTTTGTTGCTGAATTCCATACCCAGGATGTAATTTTGGCCCACTTACAGGATGCAGTATACACTGTGTTGAGGGAATCAATCCAGTTGTTACCTTTTCTGGCTTAGAAATCTCCACCTCTTCAGCTCTGGATTCTACCAATCTCCTTGGCTGTGGTTTAGAAACTGCTCCAGAGCCAGGATGCCCAAATGAATGAGAAGCCTACCTTACTTAGCCCACTCCCGTCCTTCAGTCACCCTAATCCTCAAACAGCTGCTTCCTGCCTCCTGTGCACATTTTAAGGCAAGAGACTAAATCCAAAGCCAAGTGCATCGTGAGAGAGCTGTAATCTGAGTTACTGACTGGTGTCCCTGGGGGTGCTGGTACCTTGTGAAGAAAGTACCCTTTGCTGGTGCACCTTCTCCTGTCACAGCTGTTGGGGAGAATGATTGTCTTAGGACTGTTATCTGACCTGCTGAACAATGTGCCTAGAATATGTTGAATATCAGATGAGATCCTGTTAATGTGCTCCTGTGGCAAGTATCTTTCTGCATAAAAGCCACAAGCCCAGCTGGGCTGAGCAGCTGTCAGTGCTGAGGGTCTTTCCAGGTCTTTTATTTTGTCTCAGTGAAGATTGATAAGTGGGTGTGTGGGCTTGCTTGCTAGCTTCTTGGGACAGAAACCTCTGGGTCTCAGTGCTGTAGCGTACACGCGCCAGCCTGAAATGCGAGTGGGAAAGGCAGTCGTGTTGTCTGGGCTTTGTGGTTCCCGCGAGGCTTCTGTCATGCCGTCCACAGCATGCAGGAAACCCTTTCTGAAAGGAGGCGTGGCTCAGGCTTGCACCAGGCACTGGCGTGTGGCTAGCGGTGGTCACGTGACCTGTCAGCGTCCTGGCTGGAAGAAGCCGAGGTTGCCATGGTTTGAACTGCGTCAGCTCGGTTGCTGAGCAACTGAGGGGGCTGGGAACGGCAGACTGAGGCCAGGGCCAGCCCACCAGGCTTGCAAATTATTGGGAGAGCTTCTGGCTGGTTAAATCTGGTTAAATATGCAAACCTGTAATGTTTTCCATTTTTGCTGTTAATTGTGGTATTCCTTAAATGGGTCCTGTCTCAAGATTATGATGGTCAAAGTGGTGTGATATTGGAAATAGTGTTTTGCCCAATTGTGGGATCTCCCCAGTATTTTGTGCTTGCCATGGTGATCCTGTGTCCCTAGGATGCTACTCCCATCCCTAGTGGAGAAGAGCGCAGCAGGACAGCTTGGCAGTGGACTCAGCAGGCAGGCAGCTGGGTGCTGATTTCACGCTTTTCCCATGACCTGGGCATACCTTTCCCTTGCTGCCCCCGCCCTGCCCCTGTCTCCACCCCTTTCTCACTGTTGGATGCACAGTGGTCTGTGTGAAAGCCAAGGTGGGCCCAGTTTTGAGGCTCTGTGTTGGCTCAAGGTATGTCACTGTTAGTGCTGCGACACCATGATGAGTCCTGTGCGCCTCAGTCTCCAGCAGTGCCATATGTCCCTCCAGCCCAGTACTATCTACCCTAATAAGAGTCCCATACGGCCAGCCCTCGGGAAAGAGCTAGGCCCCATGTTGTTGCATGAGGACAAGGCTAGACTAGCCCCAAATATAGTTACTTCAGGGGAGTATATACCTGCTGATCCATGTCCCTTTCCTCCTGTGGTATAGACTGCTTTCGAGGTTTTTAGAAGGTGGGCCATTGGGTACACATACTAAGGTAAAAACATCATATGCCTCCTGGCCTGGTATTTTAGTTTTAAGTGATTATCTCAAAGGGATAGAGAGTGCCAACCTTAACAGACACGGGGAGTGTGATCAGTGGCTCACCCACGTGTTATGGCTGGATGATATCTACATTAATAGGTGATGTGGTTTTGTTGGACATAGTAATAAGGACACATAATAAGGACATATTTCTTAAGGCACGTAGTAAGACAACCTCAGGCCCCAGATATCTAAGTGTGAAAACACAATGAGCGTGGGAGGCTACAGCAGGAGGATCGGTGAATTTCCCAACACCCACATCAAGTAACTGACAGCCACCTGTAGCTCCAGCCCCAGGGAATTCTCTGGCCTCTGTGGGCGCTGCACTTCCATGCACACACCCACACACAATACATGTAATTCAAAATAAAACAAAAATCTTTCTATCAAAAAACAAGATAAAATACAAGAACAATTTTCAAAATGTTGGTGGGTCTGTGTTTATGTAAAAGCTTGGATTGTTCATAGCCAGGCTCCTCCTGGGAAGGCTGGGCCAGGCAGCAGGCTGAGCAGACTTAGCTGTCACAGTGAGGATGCAGTCACATAAAACCTGCATAGTTAGAAATTAGCCAAAGTATGCGGGTTTGTGTTGGTTTGTTTGCTTGTTTTTGTAAAGAAACTTCTAGAGCTGTAACAAAAGTCAACAGCCAGCATGGTTACTGCCCAGCAGATCCTAGGGTTTAGGAAGTAGGATGCAGGGGAGAAAGGTCATCGTGGCCCTTACCACTGCCCCTTGCTCTCTGTGACTCTGTGCCTCGGTGTCCCTGCATATAAAACACCAATGGTAGTGTGACCTGTAGGTTCTCAAGAGGTGGAGTGAGTTCTTCCCCATCCGCAAGGAGAAGGCCCAGTAGCTGGCTGCTGGTATCCTTGTGTTCACTTTAACATCTTGGTGAGGTCAGGAACCTAGTGCGTGCCTGGTGTTCAGCCCAGGGTTTCCTCCTAGATGTCTCTGCTTGACTTGGGGAAGGGTAAGTGAGGGGTTTCATTTGGTAAGATGTTGGGTTGTCCTTAATGCCAGTGACTGCTGCAAGTGTGGTGCCTTGTTGTGTACCAGAAAATGTGGTCTATGGACTATGGGGAACACTCAGCCTCACAACAGAGGTATGGGTGTCCAGTCTACAACTTAAGGACAGAAATTCCAATGGCTACCCTTCAGTGTACCTGGTACTTTGAGGTTACAGTAACATCCACATCTGTCCTGTGTAACTCACTTGTGTGACCAGGAAGATGAGATAAACCCACTTCAGGTTCTTGGCTGATCCCCCACTACTCCCTGTCCCCTCCTCCCACAGGATGGAGAGCCACATGGAAGCAGAAACCCTAGTCTCCTAAAGTGGCTTCAAGCTAGTTTGTGTCAGGCAGATGCCAGCCCTGTGCCGCCGGCATTGACATTTATTGAATTCTCTGTTTCAGGGAAATAGTGGAGCACATGGTCCAGCACTTTAAGACCCAGATCTTCGGGGACCGGAAGCCAGTGTTTGATGGAAGGAAGAATCTGTACACTGCCATGCCCCTTCCAATCGGCAGGGACAAGGTGAGGCCACAAGCTAGTGCAGTGAGGTTCAGACATGTTCCAAGGGTACTTAGTTCTCTGAAGATGTACAAAATCTCTTTATCTGGGAGGCAAGGGCAGCGGCTGGCTGGGGGGCTTGGTCATGAGGTGTATGGTGTGTGCTGAGGTTTGCAGTGAGGCTGGTTAAATGCAAAACATACCCCCAAGTGCAACCCACAGACCACTAGACACATAGACACAGCCCCTCCGTGTGTGTGTGTGTGTGTGTGTGTGTGTGTGTGTGTGTGTGTGTGTCTTACTGGCAACATAACAAGGCAATGTACTATAGCAGCCTCCTCTGCAGTGAGGAGGAGGAGGAGGAGGGGGGTGAGTCAAGCTGGTGAGGTGGCCATAGAAAATGGTTACCTTCCCTTATTATTTTTATCTTTATCTTGGCTTTATTTAAAAAGTAATAAAGCTTCTACCCAGACTCTGATACGTCTGAGAATGAAGGAACAGGCACATTTTCTGTGGGGCTGAAAACAGTTGTGTTGCTAAGTGACCAAGTTCCTTGGCTCTTCTGTGCCTGTCTGCATCCCCAGTGGGGCCAGGCAGTCTCCGTACCTGGTGGCTCTGCTCCATGTCACCACACCGACAGGAACGTACTATGTGAGGGCAGGGAGAGGGCCAATGACTACACAGCTCTGTGTGTGTCATGTTCTGATCTTGCTTTTCCCAGTCACCAGTGGTACGTGGGTTGTCGCTGCCACTCCAGGGTAGGATGATGGGCGTAGGGTTCTGAGTTGGAGGGAATCCCAGGACTGAGTGTGAATGAGCTGAGCGGGCTCTCCCTGGCAAATTAACATGCTGTGAATTTGAGATTTATTGATCTTAAGGTTTTTGTGTTTAATTTGCACATTTGTTTTTGTTGAACGCTCTATAAGAAAGAAAAGCATAAGGAGTTTATTCACAGTTTTGTTGGTACAAATTTATAATTAGATGCTAGGAGGAGCATGAGGAGAGCCCTCCTGAAGGAGGGGTGTGGCGTCTCCGCTGCTCAGATGTAGACGCACAGTCACGGGAGTTAACAGCCCAGGCTGGGGTGGAAATTGGTGTGGGTATGCCTTTCTTAGTAATAGGACGTGACACAGGCCGCTTCCCCTTGCCAAGCCAACTACCTCTCCGGTGCAGATTGGTGCATCTTGGGGTCTCAGATGCAGTGTGGGTTTCATTACGGGTCTGTGGGCTTGGTGTGCTCCTCTAGTCCCACCACAGTGTAGTGTAAGGAGCAAGATTTGAAGAGCTCCAGCCCACTGCCCAAGACATGAGCACTGGGCAGGGATGGTAGATGCAGTTATTGTCTGTTTGCACTAGCTTGCTCAGAGAGCATCTGGAGTCCCAGAGAGCTTGGGAGCCTTTCAGCTAGCACAGGGGTTTCCCTTCTGTCTGAGCCAATGAAAACTAGTTTTTCTCTCTTTTCCTACCAGCAAAGCTTTGCCTTTGTGGCCTTTTTCTTTTTTGTCATCTGTAGGAAGAAAGGACTCTCTCCTTGAGTCCATTAGCTCAGCATCCACCTAGTGGCTCAGTGGGGACTGTAATACCTGGTGTGGGTACATACCAGTGTCTACATCACATCACCTACCTGATGAGCAGTCCTCTCCAGATCTCTTCTCACTCCTCTATTGATGTTCACCTCATGACAGCAACTCCTCAGGGCTGAGAAGACTTGTGTCCACCAAGCCCGAGGCCTCACTTTGAGATGGGACAAAACTGGGAGGTTACGTACCAGTTGCTCTAACTTTGGGACTGAAGTCCTCATTTCTGTTTACTTTGGTGCTGTGTCCAGCCAATGACTTCTTTTGCCAGCTGCCTTCATGTGTATAGCTTCTGAGTGCTACCTCCTAGGCCAGGGCGAGTTTAGTGTCCCCTTCCTAGATGGAAGTTATAGCTGAGATCCAGCTTGTGAGAGCCCCTCTCTGTGGCTGCTAAGCTGACCTGAAGGTGTCCAGTAGCCAGGAGCCTCTGGAGAGGGGAGGCACAGGAGACATCCCTAGGGACCCTGTGGTGTTTGGACTTGGGACATGCTGCTAAGAACTCAGTTAAGTCTGCGTATGGCCACTCTTGTCACCTGCCGGGGTGCGTCTGTGTCCCCAGCATCCTTCACATGTGTGCTGGGGACGCGGGTGTACAGGTGTTTGGAGGACCACTGTTCTGGTTGACTTTCTGTTGCTGCTGATAAACACCATGACCAAAAAAACTTGGAGGGGAAGGGTTTACTTGGCTCACGTGTCCTGATCATAACCCATCACCAGGAAAGGCAGGGGAAGAATGAAAGGCAGGAACAAAGACACAAACTGAAGCAGAGACCATGGAAAAATCATGTTTACTGACTTGCTCCCCATGGCTCGCTCAACTTACTTACTTTTTCGGTTTTCCAATATCGGGTTTCTCTGTGTAACAGTCCTGGCTGTCCTCTAGCTTTGTAGACCAGGCTGGCCTCTAACTCACTGAGATCTGCCTGCTTCTGCCTCCCGAGTGCTGGGATAAAAAGCATATGCTGCCGCCACCACTGCCTGACAGCTTATTTTCTTATACAACCCATGACTACCTACTTAATTGTGACACTGTCCACAGTATGCTGAACCCTCCCTTATCAATCATTAATCAAGAAAATCTCCCTACTAAGCACAGCTGGTTCTTCAGCTCCAGCAGACTAGCATCAGTTGTTTCGATGAAGCATAAAAAGTTTCACTGACACAGATTCTTAATTCAAACATGTCACACCGATGGCTCTGATAGTCTTTGTTTCTCCCTGAAACTTCCCAAGACAGGCTTCCCTTGTCTGCACTACTCTCAACATCCTTAGCCTCCAAGCTCCCATAACAAGAGCTCACTAGGCTCTGAGCACTTCCAACCACCTTCCAGAAGAACAACGTGGTCAGGTCTGTCACAGCAACACCCCACTTCTGATACCAGTTTCTTTCTTTTTTTTCTTTTTTTTTTTTTTTTGGTTTTTTGAGGCAGGCTTTCTCTGTATAGCCTTGGCTGTCCTGGAACTTGCTCTATAGACCAGGATGACCTCAACCTCACAGAGATCTGCCTAACTCTGTCTCCAAAGTGCTGGGATTAAAGGCATTCACTGCCACCGCCTGGCCTGACACCAGTTTCTATTCTTGTTCAATTTCTGTTGCTGGGATAAAAACAAAAGCAACCTGGGGGAGGGAGGTACTTGCCTTAAAGTTGAAATATCATTGAGAGAAGCCAAGGCAGGGGCCTTGTCTCTCAAACATTGTTGAGAATAGCCAAGTCAGGGGCTTGGAAGCAGAGACTGAAGTTGACACCACAAGAGAATGAATATGAATCACTGGCGTGCTCAGCTTGTTTTTTTTTTTTTTTTTATACAACCCAGGACGACATGCCCAGGGGCAGCACCACTCAAAGTGGGCGGGGCCCTCCTACATTAAGAAAATACTTACAGGACAATCTGTTAAAGGCAATTCCTCAACTGAGGTTCCCTATTCCCAAGTGATTCCGTTTGTGTCAAAATGACCAAAAACAAGACCAAAAAAACCTACCCAGCACAGGCTTTCCCAGAAAGCCTTTAGGCGGCAGCTCCCTGGGCACATCGAAACAGGATATGACCTGCACGTCCCCGTCAGGAAAGGATGCATGGCACCAAGCCCTGCAGCTGTCCCTCCAGCCTGGCCAGCACAGTGGTTGTGACACCAGACACCTGCTGGTGCTGTCACTCCTTCTGTGGGGATGGGGGTAGGTGGCCCCTGCAGCTGAGGACAGGGAAACCTTAAGACACAGCTGCTTCTGTGTGTTCACAACCTCCCCAAACACTACTTCTTTGTGTCAGGGTGCAGCTCTCTCCCCTCTTTGTTTCTTAGTGGTGTGCTATATCAAAATACACTTCTTTTTGTTCTCAATTGACTCCTCCTTGCAAGGATGTCCAAACAAGAGCTGCATGCATCAGTCAAAACCAGTGTTTTCAGAGGATGGGTCTATAACCAGCTCACCAGTCTTCCCTACCCAGGTTGGTACCATGTGATGTGCCAGCCATTCTTCTGAACACACATCTGGGTTGTGTTTCCCTCTGAGTAGTGGCAGCAGGCCAACCCAAAGCCCAGTCCCCTCTCTGCCCTTTCCTGGCCCCGGGGCCTTGGGCTGTTGGCCAGCCCAGTGTCTGGTGATGCATAGAAGATGTGTGAACCAGTCTCCTTGCTGGAAGTGTTGGGTACTAAAGGATAAATAAAGCATTCCAAGAACACAGGACATGTCAACAATAGATAACAAAGCCACTTTGCTCATGCCCCCAAGTTGTGGACCACTGTCACGATGCACTGCTGTAGGTATGGACCACACAGTGGTGGTCCAACAGTGGACATTAAGTTCCGGGTAGATTGAACAAGTGTTAGAGGAGAAAAGTGGCCATGTTGGGGATGTCATGAGTGTCCTGTGTGCTGAGAGGATTGATCTGAATGCGTTTTTGACCACTGTCCAGTATGCTGGCCACCAGCCTCACTCAGCTGTGTGATTGCACATTTGTTAAAAAGTGAATAAAATTGAGGCTGGGGAGGTAGCTCAGTTGGTAAAAAATGGAAAGTAGTCGAGGAAGACACCTAGTGTAGACCTCTGGCCGCCTCCACACATGCACATCCCTGCACCTACCCAAAAAAAATTTTAAAAATTTAACTTCTTGTGCGTTTTGGGAGGAAATGACCTTTGTGCTTTGGTCTGGCAGGTGGAACTGGAGGTCACACTGCCAGGAGAAGGCAAAGATCGTATCTTCAAGGTTTCCATCAAGTGGGTGTCATGCGTGAGCTTGCAGGCATTACACGATGCACTTTCGGGGCGGCTGCCCAGCGTCCCTTTTGAGACGATCCAGGCCCTGGACGTTGTCATGAGGCACTTGCCATCCATGAGGTGAGGACATCAGCTGGGAGGGGAGAAAGGGCCATGAGCTGAAGCTGAGTGTTCTCAGAAAGATTGAGATCTTGACCAAGCAAGGGAGGAGCCAGTGGAGCCAATGGTGATGGCCAGACATGCCATCTCTGGGGCACACAGTCTGAGATGGGAGAGGGTAGTGTTAGAAAGCTGCTCCTGACTCAACTTCCCTGGACTAGGAAGACTTGAAAGGGTCTGCCCAGCTATGTGCAGTGTAAGATGAAAATGAGGAGGAAAGAGCATGGAAATACCAGCTAGAGCCTGCATTCTGCATGAGTCTTAAGGCCGCAGCTGTAGGCAGAGCCTGTTCCCAGATTAGCTCTTGTCCCTTGGAGAGATTCATAAGGAAGGTACGTACCCTCGAAGTGTGGAACAGTGAGTCTGAGCTAGAACCACAGTGGGTCTTGTCTCACACTGACACTGAGCCTTGAGAGGGGTCCCCTTGCACCTCCATCAGCTAATGTGTTTAAACATCCGACGGTCTAAGTCTACAGGGCTACTGCTTACTCTGAGTAAACGCAGACTGCAACTCTGTCAACTGAGCACGAATGGTCTCAGAGTATAGGTGTGCCTGCAGGGATGACTGAAGGAGAGGCAGAGAGTCAGCCTGGCACTGCCTGCCTGACTCCATCTGATGAGGAGAGGGCTTGTCTCACTGGCAGGTACACCCCTGTTGGCCGTTCCTTCTTCACTGCGTCTGAAGGCTGTTCTAACCCCCTGGGTGGGGGCCGAGAAGTGTGGTTTGGCTTCCACCAGTCCGTCCGACCTTCTCTTTGGAAAATGATGCTGAATATTGATGGTAAGCCCAGAGCTTCACTGCAGGGTAAATGGGAGCCATGCAGCCTCCATTTCGTGGGGTGGAGACTTGAAAACATGCAGAGGAGGCCAGACCTTAGGAAGGATTCTCATAGCTACCTTTAGCCTCTGGTGGAGCCAGAGATGTGGTGTGTTACCAGCCTGTGTCAGTCATCTCTGATGTCTGAGGTGGTTCATAGTTGGGTATCAGAGCCTTCAGAGTATTCCATTCCCAGGGACTCTTGAGCCAGCCTGGAGAGCTGCCCCTGCCAGGCCCTTTGTACTACTAGAACACCCCAGGTGTGGGGGTGGGGCTATGCCCCTCACTTTCTCTCCATGTTTCCTGATTACTCAAGTTGTTGTTTACACTGAGAAGGGTACCATTAGGTGCTGATGGATGGCCACTGTCGATTGGTCCTCCAGCTTTGGCATTGTATTAGAACTGTCACCGCTGTGACAGGTACCTAGAAGAAACCATTTAAAGCAGTAAAGATTGGCTCAAGGTTTCAGAGGACTCAGTTCACAGTATGCTGGTGTTGCCCTTCTGAAGCTGACCACCATCGCAGAGAGTGTGACACAGCATAGCTGTTCATCTGTCTCATCTCACGGTGGCTGGGAAGGAGGTGGATAGAAAAGGGCCAGGGATAACTGCATTCCTGAAGGCACACCCCAGCGGTCTACTTCTCCAGTCAGGACCTCCATCTGAGATTTACAGCCTCCCAGAAATGCCATCTGATTGTGAGTCCATTAGTCCATTGGTTGGTTCAGAGCCCCCACGATCCAGTTAGCTTTCAGTGATGGGCTCCACCAGAGCCTTTTGGGGACATTGTAGCTCCCGTGCTTCCCCCCTTGCTTCAGGAGAGTCTGGGTCATGCTTTGTGCTTGACCCGCTTCTGTCTGCCAGAGACCTACAATCAGGAGGAATGCCACCTCCTCGCGTAGGAGATAAGTTCTGGCAGTAGCTCCAGGAAGGCCCCAGGTCACATCTTGCTCAGGTGCACACTGATGTCAAATGAATTGCATGAATGGAAAACCTCAGAAATGCCTCTTGCAGAAGGCAGAAGGAGGCCAGAAAAGCCTACTGGCTGTCCTCTGTCAGGCTAGACTTGTTCAAGACCACAGTAATTCTTTGGATGACTTCTTCAGACTCAGCCAATCTCTTCCCATTGCCTGTGGCTAGAGACAAGCATGGAATCTCCTTGGTCAGTCCCTACCTTGGGGTGTGGAGCTCTGAGCATAGTGGACATTGGTTTTCTCATCACAAAGGGCCAAGGGGAGCCCCAGAGAGGAGAAACTAAGACCAGTCCTCATGAGCTGCAACTAATTAGACATGTGTGTTATTCTAGATGCCTCCATCAAACGTTCTTGTCTGTCTCTTGCTTTTCCTGCACACAGTATCAGCAACAGCATTTTACAAGGCACAGCCAGTGATCGAATTTGTTTGTGAAGTTTTGGATTTTAAAAGTATTGAAGAACAACAAAAACCTCTGACAGATTCCCAAAGGGTAAAGTTTACCAAAGAAATTAAAGGTAAGGAACCACCCAGCAGACTGGCTCGGGGTGAGGGCCCCCTTGAGGTCCCTTCCCATGCATGGATGGTGTTCTTATTGTACTCTGACGAGGGAGGTGGGAGCTGTGGGAAGAGGGAGCCACAAGGCACACTGACTCTGAGATAGATAGTTGGAACTCATGCACAGAGGGGTCCATGACTCGAATGAGCACAACCACGCGGGTGGGAACAGTTAGGATGTCTGTCTGAGCCACAAATGTTTGGACTAGAATCACCCTTAAAGAGGGGTAGGGGTGACACCCAAGTCTTACTGTGCTGAATTTTGCTGGCAGAAGGCATCTCTGGACAAGATGGATCCAGCCATGGCATCCTGAGGATAGCCTGCATTTCTTACTCCTGAGCTCTAGAACCCCAAGGCTTCAGATGTAGCCAGAGCTGCCCTGTGTGGAAACTGATTCCGAGTGGGGCTTGCCCTGTAGGTGCATGACAAGAGCAGCTCTGACTCCTGCTGCTGTCTGTCACCAGGTCTAAAGGTGGAGATAACGCACTGTGGTCAGATGAAGAGGAAGTACCGTGTCTGCAATGTGACCCGTCGGCCTGCCAGTCACCAAACGTAAGGCAGCTAAAACAGCCGTCCCTCCTTCCAAACCCAGGCCTGGAAGTCATAGGACTGTCCTGCAAGGATTTTTCTGTGCTCCTAAGATGCTAGTAGCTACTTTTGTGGCTCATTTACTTACTCTCCACTCTACAGAGAGAACCCCAGGGGCTAGATGAATGCCTCAGTAGTTAAGAGCATGTCTTGCTCTTGCAGAGAACCCCAGTTCAGTTCGCAGCACCCATGCTGGGCAGCCCACAACCTCCTGTAGTTCCAGCTGCAGAGCCCTCTGGTACTGCCCTGGTACCGACATCCACACATGCACAAATCCACACACACACACACACACACACACACACACACACACACACACACACACACGATTTAAAATATAATAAGTTGGGATCTTTTGTTTTTAAATTTATATCTTCATTTTTATTGTATGGATGTTTTGCCTGCATGTATGTCTGTGCACCATGTGTGTACCTGGTCCCCGGTGCATACACCAGGCTGGCTTGGAGCCACTCGCCAAGATGACTCTGCTTACCGGGTGCTAGGATTTAAGGCATGTGCCACATGGCCAGCAAAACAATTTAGGAGAAAAAAAGGGGAGTGGGGGGAGACCATAGAGGGATGGATCAGTGGTTAAGAATACTGGCTGTTCTTCCAGCGGTCCTGGGTTCAATTCCTAACGCCATGTGGCAGCTCACAATCATCTATAATTGTAGTCCCATGGGAGCGCATACCTGATTCTGGTATGCAGACATATACATAAAAATGGATAAATAAGTCTTTTCAAAACAAGCATATGCATTCCAACATAGAAATCTTACATGTGCAGGGGAGTGGAGGATGTGACCTTAGGTCTTGGAGGAGCAGGGACACCTGTGGGCACCCATGGCACAGCTGTCTAGCTCTGCTGGCTGAGGCAGTTGTAAGGGCTAACACAGTGTCTCTCAACTAATGTCCAGTCATGCTGTCATTTGCCTAGTGGCATGCATACAACTGACTGTGTTTAGGAGACAAGTGACAAGTTTAGACACTGTACCCTGCTCTGGGTCTGTTGCTCCTAGTGAGAACTTGTTGGTCTTTTTCATTCCCAGAAAACAGACGGTTGCTAGGGTACCTGGTCCTCATGGAACAGCAGGGTCTGATGGACTAGATCTGTGTCCTGTCACCCGCCCATTGAACAAGAGGTGACAGATTACCTGGCAGTCTCCATGGAAGAGTCAGCTTAGGAAGGCCAGGCCACATGGCCTGTCCCACCTGGGAGCTGTTATCCCCCAGCATGTGACACATAGCTCACCTCCCCTATTTATGTCTTGGTCACCTCCTTTTGCCTCAGTCCTACAGGGAGGCCCTAGATCTGAGACCAGTGTTCTCTTATCATGGAAGGCTCCAATTTCTTCTAGCCATTGGGAACTATAGGGTGTAGGAGTTCCTTAGAGTCACCACGGTCTGCTGGGAAAGAGACTTTCTGGATTCATCTTCCTGTGTCCTGAACTGTTTAGTGGAAACTGTGATTGGTGTGTTTCTTAGCTGTGTGGCTGGTTGCTGTTTCCCAACAGGCATGGGCAGCCTGAGAGTTGCGGGACTTGGTCCTGGGGAGGTATGTTGGAGCTCCAGTGTCCAGGGAGCCTGGGAGGTTCGTACCTGAGTAATGTCTTTCCGCAGGTTCCCGCTGCAGCAGGAGAGTGGGCAGACAGTGGAATGTACAGTGGCCCAGTACTTCAAGGACAGGCACAAGCTGGTTCTGCGCTACCCCCACCTCCCATGTTTACAAGTTGGACAAGAGCAGAAACACACCTACCTTCCCTTGGAGGCAAGTCTCTGCACTACCCCCTCAGCTGGGGAGGAGAAGCCCCAATCCAGCCCTGCCTCACTGGTGTTCTAGGACTCAGCCAATTCATGGAATTGTTGAGATTTGTCCCTTTTGTGTATCCCTCCCCCCAAAATGCCATAAGATTAGCAGCTTGGCTGGGAATCCCTGCCACCCCACTCCAACCCCCCCCTTTTTTTTTTGGTTTATTTCGAGACAGAATTTCTCTGTGGTGTCTGTCCTGAATCTGGCTCTGTTGACCAGGCTGTCCTCAAACTCACAGAGATCTGACTGGCTCTGCCTTCCAAGTGCTGGGATTAAAGGCGTGCACCACCACCACCTGCCAGCCCCCTTCTTAGGCTCCTCACTGTGTAACCCTGGCTGGCCTGGAATTCTCAATGTAGACCAGGCTAGTCCCCACCTCAGAGATCCCACATGCCTCAGCCTTGTGAGCCCTGGGATGATGGGTGTCTTCCTTAGGCTTTCAGTTGCTGTTAGGGAACACCATGACCAAGAGCAACTTGGAGAGGAAGGGGTTAATTTCACACTCTTCCACTGTTAATCACTGTTAATCAGCTAAGAAGTCAGGGCAGACACTCAATCTGGGTAAGAATCTAGAGGTAGGAGCTGAGACAGAGGCCATGGAGGTGTGCTGCTAACTGGCTTATTCCCTCTGGCTTGTTCGGACTGCTTTCTTATGGAGCCCAGGACCACCAGCCCAGGGTGATATCAACCACAATCGGCTGGACCCTCCCACATCAACCACTAATTAAGAAAATACCCCCACAACCCGATCCTTCCCCCCCCTCAATATTTTTATTGATTATTTGGGAATTTCATACCATGTACCCAGATTGCAATCATTTCTTGGTCTTCTAGATCTGCCTCTCACCCTGTGCCCCTCCCCCAGAGAAAAAGAAAAAACAAAATACAAGTCCAATTTGTGTCGCCTGTCTACTTGTGGTCCAACTCCCAGTAATCAGCCCTTAGAGAAAACTTGAGTCCTTCCCCACCTGCACCCCACCAGAAGCCCTCAGGTGTGGAGAGCTGCATTTCAGCACCCTTAGCATGATTCTTAAGAGTTCTCTTTGATGGTTTCCTGTCTAGGCCGTTACTTTTGGGGGTGGGGGGGGGTTACAGGCTACAACCCCATCTTAGGGAAGCAGTTTCTCATTGAGGTTCCCATCCATCAGATGCCTATAGCTTGTGTCAAATTGACCTCAAATTAGCCCGCATAACAGATGTGAGGCACTCTCTTTGCCCAGCTCAAATCCAGATCTCTAGATTGGTACCAGTGTCCCCAGCCTCTGTGACTGGCAGTGCCACCCAAACTGAAGGGACACAGGGCTGTCGGGCCAGGTTTACTCAGAAGTTCTGTTGTGAGTGGTAGGCTATGCAGCAGCCCTACCACTGCCAGGGCTCTGGCTTGGATACTGAGCCCCTGAAAAGTCTCCCTACCACAGCTCATGTGTTGACATGTATGGGTCTTCTTTGTAGGTCTGTAACATAGTAGCTGGGCAGAGATGTATTAAAAAGTTAACAGACAATCAGACCTCAACCATGATCAGAGCAACAGCCAGGTCGGCACCAGATCGTCAAGAGGAGATCAGCAAATTGGTGAGCACTGGGTTCTCAGCTTCCTCCAGGATGGGGCACCATGGCAAGGGCACCTCTCAACTCACATTCCTGTGCTGTGAGCAGAGATGATGGCTCCTGGAAGGAGCACACAGGCCTCCACTGACTTGTCTTCCTCTGTTTTCCTTCCTCAAGATGCGTAGTGCAAGTTTCAATACGGACCCATATGTTCGTGAATTTGGAATTATGGTCAAAGATGAGATGACAGATGTCACAGGGCGGGTTCTGCAGCCACCCTCCATCCTCTATGGGGGCAGGGTAGGTACATATGGGTGGCATGGTGCGTGTATGTGTGCGTGCGTGTGTGTGTGTGTGTGTGTGTGTGTGTGTGTGTGTGTATGTGTGTGTGTGTGCTTGTGTGTGTGTGTGCATGTGTGTGTGCATATGTGTGTGTGTGTGCGCGCGTGCGCGTGCATGCAGGCGGGTGTACAGTGCAGGCAGAATAGCCGTGAGTTTTCTCAGGTTTGTAACCACCCTTACTTGTGGGGTAAACACTGGGCACTACAGGTGGTTGCTCTGAACTGTACCCATTGATCCCATGCATGACAAAGACTCTCATTTTTTTGTGTCCTTTTAACAAGTTTGCACATTGCTTTTAGTGTTTCTAAAAGTCTGTCTTATCTCATCAAAACCCCACCTCCTTCTTAAAGTTTTTCCAGATGCTGTCTGACTCTACTCACCTCCATCTCTTCATCTAACCATCCACTCATCTGACTCCACTCAGCCTCATCCATTTATGTTGTATATTGGGTGTAGGTGTTCACATGGGTCCTGTTGTATATTGGGTGTGGGTGTTCATGCAGGCCTGTGGAAACAAGACACAGGCACCTCAAGGGTAATTCTTATAGCCTTTCCCAACTGCCGGGTGGATTCCTCTCTGGACTGAACCATAGTCATTTAGCAAAGGGCTTTTTCATTGGTATACAATTCACACCTTTAGCAAGTCAATTCAATATACCAAAACCTCTTAAGTCCCCCAAAGGGACAATGCCAAATGCAGATTCTCAGTAAAGCAATACCAGTGTTCTGGGTTGTTCTAAACTAAGTTTTCATGGGCTTTGAACCCCTAGGAAACTCTCAGATAGGACTTCAAAGAGAAGGTACAGGAGACAGGAGGTAACAATCATAGAAGGCAGGTCAAAGCTAGGTGCTAACACTCCAGAGTCAAACCAGGTGTAGCTCTGTGGGAATTCTCCCAACATATCCCCCTTTTTATATGCAACAATCAATTTTTTTGGAGATTATGTAGATTTACAGTAAATACAGCCTTTTCTCTATTTTACAATCTCATGTAAGTAAGCCAAAACACCTTTTAAAGCCAATAAGGTTACTATAGCGCAAGAGTAACACTTGCTAAAACAAGAGATCTATTGAAGTGATTGAGTCCCAGGGTTGAATGAGGGTGTAGCATCTGCAAGGCTTTCCCTAACAGCCATTCCTGTCATAACAGGTCACCGTTTTGTAAAAGTTCCCTTAATTTCTTGCTATAAATCATAAATCATTTGAAAAGAATCAGGGTGACCCATCAAATGCATTTTAACTTTTCCCAGTCATACTTGCTTTCATTAAATTTTCAAGGTGTAATACAATAAGATGTAACATTCCAACCACATTTTAATTTTATTTGCTCCTTCAGTATTTCTAACTGATCTCCCAACAATATAACAGCTCGTCTCAAATCAGCTAACTCATTAACTATCTCATTATTTTATTTTGTTCAGTCCAAAGTTCTGTAGAATGCTTATGCCAGTCTCTAACGAACTCAGCAGTTTGAATTTCTTTATGAAGCGCCACTCCGGCTGTTGCAGCAGTAGCAGTCAATGCAATAGTTCCCATAATAACTGCAATAATCAGTCCAACCATTCGACGTGTTCTTCTTAATATTCTTTCAGCGAGCTTCTGTACAAGGACCATCAGAGGTGAGTCTTGCCATGGCCTCAACAACTTACTGGTATCCAGATTGCTGGCCTTGCTCTAAGAATGTATAGACTTTCAGAGGTTAAGTTTAAAGACATTAACACAGGTATGAAGGGTGCAGCGTTCACAAATGATGCTGTAATTATTAGGGTGCCATTGTATTTAGGCCCCTTTAGTAGCAAGTATGGTAATGGTACATATGCCATGAAAGGATGGCTTTGATTTGGTCTAAAGGACAAAGTATTCTTATTCTTAATGTTTAGCTTTCCTTCCCACACTTTAAGAGGGTGGAAGGTACTTGCTAATTTCCGTAAGTTAGTCTGAATGGAATTGCCAAATTGCAGGAGAGGACTTGACATTCCAACTCCATGTCATTGAATAGGTTCATTACCAGGAGAACTAATTTTTACAGTTTCATTCAAACTATAACACTTCCATCTTAACTCTGAGTGAGAATATTTTCCTTGAGGGAAGCCTTAAGGGCTCCAATCAATGACGTCTCCATGGAAGATATTAATTAGCACTGAAGATTTCTCAGTCTTACATGGTTGCCAATGCACCCAGTCAGATTCCTTGTTGGTAGCCCACATCTCACAGAACGGTAGATTTGTGGAACTAATGGCATTAATCTCCTGTCCTTGAAAACCATATACATGAAGCGTATAAAACTTGTTATGATAATAATGGGTAGTATTGACCATGGATAGCCATACTGGAAAGGTTATATTTAGACATTGAATTCCATTTCCCATACAAATAGGAACTCCTTGTACTCCTACAGTATAATTTTTAATCTCTTTACCCTCCTCCATTGGCTGAACAGGACCTCAATTGTTATAAGGACCAGGTAGCCAAGAAGATTCATTAACCACTACTCAAATACCCGTGTCTCCCCAGCTTACTGCTAAGTTAATTGGAGGATTAGGGGGGAAAGCTTAATAATTATGATAAGTTTCTTTTACCTGCACAGTTACCACCAGTAGCATACATAGCAAGGTATAAATTTGTAGCATTCTGAAGTTTCTGAGTCATCAGAATTATCGCCTCCCCTTTGTCACAAAAATTCTTAAACTGTCCCCAGGTGGGAGGATTAGCTGTCTGCTCCAAAGGCCTTTTGTGTTTTTTTTCTTCCCAGAGGCATCTCAGCAGCCTAAGCATCTAGAAAATTTCTCTTGCTCGTGTCTTAAGTTTTATTAACTTTGTTGGTGTCCACAACTTCTCATTTCTCCTGCAGAAACAGAAACATAACCTCGACCCTAACATGACACTTTTCCCTGGACTGTTTTGATGTTGAAACGTTGTGATACGCGGGCTGATGAGTTCTTCATCAGTTCTTTCCACAATCCAGTGTCTTTCAGCAGCTATTGTTTCTGTCATCCAGCCTATTCCGGGGGGTCCTCATATCCCCCTTTTTGTTTAGCACGCATCTCCTTTAGAGTATGATTACCCTCAGTTGTTAATTGTCTTGGACTGTTTAAATCTGAGACATCCTCCAAAATTTGAAACAAATTACTTAATTCTTGAGTAGACAATTCAATGGTAGGATACAACCAATTAATCTCACCTAAAATTTTTGAAACTCATTAAGAATGTGGAACTGATCCCTCCTAATCTGTACCTTTTGTGGTTAAATTCTCTGTTTTAAATTTAAATCCTAAATAACTAAGAGAATCCCCTCTTTGTATTTTTCAGGAGAAATTTGTAATCCCCAACAGGGTAAAATTTAACCTTCCACTTTAAACATTTTTTTCCTAAGGTATCTGTATCAGAAGCATCCAATAAAATATCATCCATATATTGATAAATAATAGATTGAGGAAATTGTTTATGAACCATTTTCAGTGGTTGTTGTACAAAATATTGACATAAGGTTGGGCTATTTAACATTCCCCGGGGAAGGACATTCCAATGATACCGCCTTACTGGTTGAGCATTATTATAAGTAGGACTGTAAAAGCAAATTTTTCTCTATCTTGTTCTTGTCAAGGAATAGTAAAGAAGGGATCTTTTAAATCAATAACTATAATAGGCCAGTCTTTAGGTGATAAAGAAGGTAAAGTAATTCCAGGCTGTAAAGATCCCATAGGTTGAATTATCTTATTTATTGCTCTTAGGTCAGTTAAAATTCTCCATTTTCAAGATCTCTTTTTTTAATTGCAAACACAAGAGAATTCCAAGGACTAGTAGCTCTATGTGCTTAGCGTCTAACTGTTCTTTCACTAGTTGTTCAAGCTCCTGCAGTTTTCTCTAGTTAATGGTCATTGCTCCACCCACACAGGCGTCTTAGTTAACCATTTAAAGGCAGAGCAGTTCAGTTACTAGAAGTGGCCCCAACTCCAAATTGGGATAGCCACTTTCTCTTTTATGCTGTCATTGGACAACCCGCATAGCCTGCGATTTCCCTTGACAATTTTTCCTAATATCTTCCCCAGGAACATACCCATCATTTTATGAGCTGTTTCTCAAATTGTAGGAATATTAATATGAGTTCCCCATTGTTGTAACAAATCTCTCCCCCATAAATTCATGGCTTAACAGCTACATAAGGCTTTAACGTTCCTATTTGTCCTTCCAGGCCTTATATGTTTATTTAATCAATTCTACACTCTGTTTTACTTGAGATAAGGTTCTAATGTCTACAAATTTATACATCAGCTTTAGTGTCTAGTAGGCCTGAACTCTCAATGCCATTTATTTGTAATTCTAACTTTAGCTTCTTATTATTGATAACAGTTTGTCCAAATACTCTCTCTTCAGTAGTTACAAAACCTCCTGCCCTATAATTGGAGCTGCTTTACCTTTAAATATGGGAGGAATAACAATTGAACAACTTTACAATGAGCATTTATTTGCACAGTCCTTTTCACATAAGCCATCCATAAAAGCATTAAAAACCATCTCCATAGGATTTTAAGGGGTAACTTTAAGCAATACTATGGAATAGTTTTATAAAATTTTAAAGAAAGGATCCTTTTTATAGATCCTGTGTAACATGTTAATTTAACTTGTCAGTTATTAACATGTGGATCAAACAATTTGACTGTATTTTATTTAGTGGAAAAATAATTTTTATAGGCTCTTTATCAGTAAGAGATCATTTTTTTAATGAGCTTTTACCTTAGTAACCATATTATCTAATAAGCTAACAGCTCAATCTGTTTCAGGTGTTACATTTTTATAGAATTTAAACAAGTATTTCTAGAAAGCAGGAGTCAAATTTTCAGTAATGATAAATAGACAAGAGCATACCCAATAATACAGTTTAAAATCATGAATTTTGTTCTTTTAGTACATTTACTAATAAAATTAAACATTAAGTTAACTAGACAATCAAGTGACGAGAACATCCTTTATACAATGAATGACTAACATCTCTGGAAATTCAAGCAGCATTGACTTAGTACCTTATGCTGTGACCACAATTTTTTTTTTTTTTTTTTTTTTTTTTTTTTTTAAACTAGAAGTTATACTTGTTTAAAAGTATGTCTCTTGGGGTTGGGGATTTAACTCGGCTGTAGAGCACTTGCCCTGGGTTGGGTCCTCGGCTCTAGTTTAAAAAAAAAAAAGATAAAAGTATGTCTCTCTTCCACAAAGGGACCATTGATAATGAGTTATTTCCACTATTAGGGAAAAATAAAAAACATTTACCACGAAGGGATCTTTAATATTGAGTTATTTCTGCTCTGAGGGAAAAAGCAAGAAACATTTAAACCAAAGTTAAGCAAACAGACAACAAGAAAATTCTAAGCTCTGGGCCTGCTGTGGCGGCTGGAGCTGCTGCGTGCAGCCCACCTGCTGTCTTCCTTTGTAATCCCTCACACTGCCCTGATGGGCAGATCTGTGAAAGAGCTGTCAGGCAGAAAGGGCTCTGAGTATTTCAGCTATCCTCAATTTCTTATACTGGAAAGAGTTTTTTCTTCTTCCATTTTTACTAAGAAGAGGCCTTTTTCTTTCCTTTATTTTCTCTCTTCTTACCAGGAAAATCTTTTTTTCTTGATTGATTGAACATTTCTCCCTTTTCTATGGGGAAATTTCCTTTTATTTCCTTTCTTTCCCTTTTCTCTACTAAGAAGGGCCTATTTTCTTGATTTATTCTTTGTCCCAGAAGCCATTCTCTTTCTATCTTTAAAAATTGTGCAGTTACTGCTTTTTCTTTTAACAAGCATTTTAGTATTTTTTTGCTTCTGAGATGGGGAGTTTATTAAATTCCCCATGACCCTGCCAATCCTGGAGTCCTCTTACCCCGAGAGTGAACTTTCCTCCAATCCTTAAGATATCCAGATTCTCTGTTCTTCTTGTCTAACGTTGGGCGCCAAAATGTTGTATATCAGGTGTGGGTTCATGCAGGTCGGTGGAATCAAGACACAGAGGCACCTCAAGGATGATTCTTAGCCTTTTCCAACTACAGGGTAGATTCCTCTCTCTGGACTGAACCTCAGTCACTAAGCAAAGGGCTTTTTCATTGGTATACAATTCACGCCTTTAGCAAGTCAATTCAATATACCAAAACCTCTTAAGTCCCCCAAAGGGACAATGCCAAATGCAGATTCTCAGTAAAGCAATACCAGTGTTCTGGGTTGTTCTAAACTAAGTTTTCATGGGCTTTGAACCCCTAGGAAACTCTCAGATAGGACTTCAAAGAGAAGGTACAGGAGACAGGAGGTAACAATCATAGAAGGCAGGTCAAAGCTAGATGCTAACACTCCAGAGTCAAACCAGGTGTAGCTCTGTAGGAATTCTCCCTAAACATTTACCTATCCTTTCCTACCTCTATCCATGATTCCAGCTCTGCTCATCCCATCCTTCTATCTACTCATTTATTCATCCCTTCCATCCATTCATTTGACTCTTCACTCCAGTCCACCTACAAGTTCATCATCTGTCCGGCCAGCCAGCCATTTCTCATCTAGCTTGCCACCCTCCATCTAGAACCTGCCATGCTGTCCATGTGTGTGGGTTGTTGACAGTGCTGGGTAGGGGGTGCTAGAGAGATGGAGACAACACACCAGCCATGGCCTGGTGCACTGGGAGTCATTGTTGGTCGGGGGAACCAGCAGCAAGAGTGTTCCCGTTTGTTCCCTCACTCTAAACCACTTTATTTACAGAACAAGGCAATTGCCACCCCTGTCCAGGGTGTGTGGGACATGAGAAACAAGCAGTTTCACACAGGCATCGAGATAAAGGTGTGGGCCATCGCCTGCTTCGCACCCCAGCGCCAGTGCACGGAAGTTCATCTGAAGTAAGCCTGCTTGAGACCTCCTGGTCTTGTTTCTGTTGGTCAGAGGGTGGGGTTGTTGGGGTTCAGATGTCAGCGGTTGGAAGCCTTTCTCTAACAAAGAACACTTGCCCGAGGGTGACTTGAGATGAGAAGAGGTCAGAGCACCTGAAATACCACACACAGGTGCCTGGGCTCAGTCTCCAGTACAGAAAAATGACAAAAAGCGGGATAAAAGTCCAGGCATGGAGATGCACACCTGTAGTCACAGTCACCCGGGAGGCTGAGGGCCAGAATTTCCTTAACCTCAGCCTGGGCAATACTTGACTCCAACTCAAAAGAAATTAGTCACTAAGGAAGTAGACACTTAACTCAGGTTTCTCCTTCCTTCCTTCCTTCCTTCCTTCCTTCCTTCCTTCCTTCCTTCCCTCCCTCCCTCCCTCCCTCCCTCCCCCCCTCCTCTCTCTCTCTCTCTCTCTCTCTCTCTGTCTTTCTTTCTTTTGTTTTTGTTTTTTCGAGACAAGGTTTCTCTGTGTAACTTTGTGCCTTTCCTGGAACTCACTCTGTAGCCCAGGCTGGCCTCGAACTCACAGAGATCCGCCTGCTTCTGCCTCCCAAGTACTGGGATTAAAGGCATGCGCCACCACCGCCTGGCTCTTTCTTTTTTTAATTCATGGTCTCTCTGTGTAACTCTGGCTATCATGGAACTCACTATGTAAACCGAGGCTGGGCTTGAACTCAAATGCTGGGACTAAAGGTGTGCACCACCATGCCTAAAAATTTTACTTAGATTTATTTGTTTGTGTGGCAGGGTGGATATGTGTATAAGCCACTGCAGCATGCATGTGGGTGTCAGAGGCTAAACTGAGAAAGTTGGTTCTCTCTTCCCACCATGTGGGTCCCAGGGATTGAACTAAGGTCGTCAGGCTTTCCCCAAGCACCTTTCCCTAGTGCTGCTGTGCAACATCTGCATTAAGTGAAACGAAAAACAGGGAAATGGATGGGAAGGGATTGTAAAACAGGGCGGCAGGGGCTGTTCCCTACGCATGTGAGGGGAGGGGTCACAGCGAACCCAGGAGGCTTTGGCATATACTTTGCCATTTTTCCAGGAGCTTGGGGCAAGTGGGTACAACAGGCCGCAGAGGCCCTGCTTCTCAGCCCAGGACACTGGGAGTGTTGTTGGGCCAGTGGTAGGGGAGCCTGGGCATGACCAACCTTGACCGGTGCCAACAAGAATGTGCCCTGGGGTTGTACTTTTGTTCCAAGGTTAGAGGGAAATGAGACATTTGTTTTCTGCCTCTCTGGGGGCAGTAAAAGGAGGACCCCAAAGCCGGCAGGGTGTAACTGTCACCTGACCACCTCAGCAAGAGGCCATTCAGTGACAGTGTCCAGTGCAGGGCAGAGTACACTGGCTGGAGACTGTCTCCCGATGATTGGTGTGGCATGTGCTTCTAACAGAAGGAGCCAGAAGCCCAGAGAAAACAAAGGAGAGGAGAGGCTGGGTACTGGCCACCTCCTGCCCACCTTCCACCCGTGCTCTCTCTATCCCGAGGCACGCCCACCTGTTGGCATGATGGCAGGTGTAAACACATGGGTTCTGTATATGCAGCGTATGTGGAGGTGAATACTGACCCACTAGGTGGGAATCTTCCCTGCTGATTGGACATGTTCTTACTCTGGAGCTGAGCAGAGACGCAGTCAGTCTCAGGGTCACCTGACTTTGCTTGACTGCCACTTGCCCTACATTCTCCTCTTTCTGTGTCTGCTAGCCCAGCTTGTACCTGCATGGCTCAGAAAATCCACACTGTGTCACTAAGGGGAGACAGCAAGCATGCATTTCATATCTGCCATTTTATCCCAGCGTAGTCATCCCTGGGCCTTGCATGGGTGTGTAGGCCACTCACCCCTTCCATGGATTGATAGAGCTTTGATTTATCTGAGATTTAATTCTAGCATGGCATAGTACCTACCCCTGCCTCTGGCCCTAAGAGACCAAGGCAATGAAAAACTTACTTCTTCGTTGTTTAGACAGTCTCGTGTGTCCCAGGTTAGCCTAGAACTCAATATGTAGCCATGAATGACCTTGAACTATAGACCCTCCTGCCACTCACAAATGCTGAGATTCCAGGTATCCACCACCATCCATGCCTGGAATGTGTAGTGTTGGGGACCAAACCTTTTGCATGCTAGGCAAGTACTCTATCAACTGAGCTGCATTCCCAGCCCTGAAGAAATTTAATTCTAACCTGCATAAACATGTTTGTTTGTTTGTTTGTTCTTTTTTTTTTTCTTTTTTTTCAAGACAGTGTAGCCCTGTATAGCCCTGGCTGTCCTGGAACTCACTTTGTAGACCAGGCTAACCTTGAATTCATAACTCAGAGATACACCTGCCTCTGCCTCCTGAGTGCTAGGATCAAAGTCGTGGCCCACCAATGCTCAGCAGCATGCTCCTTCCGCCCCCACTTTGTAAACCTTATTCAGAACCCCTAGTTGATATGGCTTCCTTACCATCCACTATACATCTCACCAAGGTTGCATTTTCCCTCAGGTCCTTCACAGAGCAACTGAGGAAGATCTCAAGAGACGCTGGGATGCCTATCCAGGGTCAGCCCTGCTTCTGTAAATACGCACAGGGGGCAGACAGTGTGGAGCCCATGTTCCGGCACCTGAAGAACACCTACGCTGGTCTGCAGCTGGTGGTGGTCATCCTGCCTGGCAAAACTCCTGTGTATGGTAAATGTCAGCTATCTGTAGGCTTTAGTGAGTTGAGTGGGTTACAGTGGGTATGGGTTGCCTGGTTCCCACCCCCATCCCCTTCCTGTTGACTGAACTGAGTGGTTGCTTCTTGCCCAGTTCTAGGCCAGAGAGAGGAGAGGGGGGTCTGGTTGCTTTCATCACTGTTTGGAGTCATCCTCATTGTCTTGCATGAGGCCATAGTCCCAGGAATCTAGCAACTCTCTGTGGCCCATAATGTGACTTGAGGGTTGGTTTCATGGTCATGCTGTGGCTGTGGCACAGTGTTGGCAGGTGGAAGAGAGTCCCTAATATGCCAGTGTTCCTTCCCTGAGGAAGCCCCACTGACTCTTGATTCCCCTGGCCTCAGCATATATAACCCCTGTTACCACCCCAGTCAAGGGTGGACTTCCTTATGTTAGAGGGTAGTTGCTCATTCATCAGTGCGGAGCCCAGTAATACTGGAGACAAGGGAATGAATCAGATACAGCCTTCTGTCCAGGAGGCTCTGGGGGGGTGGGGGGGGGTGGGCAGGGAGGGTATATGGACAGGTCTGCAAGGTGAGAGCTGTTTGCTCCCACAGGCTTCCAGCCAGAAAGGTGTTGGTGTGAGATCTGGTGGTGCAGGGGCCAAGAAAAGCCGCTGTCCTCCATTTAGCTACAGGCAGATACAAACCCATGAAAGCCATGTTTCTCCCTCCAAGTTCAAAGAAGGCTTTCTTACTGTAGTGGTGTTTGGATGCCATGAGTATTGTCCCTGGAGTCCTGGTTTCTAGAACAGCCTTAGGAGCAGTGACCAGCTGCTTCGGGAAAGAATCTGAAGATGGGGGAGTGTGGATCCCCCACAGCTCTTTGATGTTGGTTCTGTTTGCCAAAGGTTTTGAGGTGGCCGGTGCCTTTATTTTATTTTTAGCTACTCAGGCATTTGCTTAACATGAGGCGTCATTCCTTCTGAGGAATTGACGAAGCTGCAGCTCTAGCTGGCTTCTGCTCACCCCACCCTGGGCCCCGGTTCACAAATGGGTGGTGTGAGATGTGCCTCCAGCTTCCCGTCCTGATGAGGGCGAGGCAGGCCCGGGTGCCTGGCAGTGCCAAAGCGGCTTCAGTCAGGAGCTCTGCCCCTCCATCTGCCAGCCTCTTCCGCAGACAGGTCCACGTGGGGGCAGGAGACAGCTGCTCCTCTTTGGGAGCTGTGACATGTGTACCTCTGCTCCACAGCTGAAGTCAAGCGTGTGGGAGACACAGTCCTGGGGATGGCCACACAGTGCGTGCAGATGAAGAATGTGCAGAGGACCACGCCACAGACCCTGTCCAATCTCTGCTTAAAAATCAATGTCAAACTGGGAGGCGTCAACAACATCCTGCTGCCACAGGGCAGGTGAGGTGGCCCCACCCTGCTGCATAGACAGCAACTGGTTTGGATGGTCAGTTGAGAGGTGTCCGCAGGTCATGTGGGATGACTTCTGGGCTCCCTAAAAGTTGGAAATTGGTGTGGGGGCCACTGCTACCCCTGCTGCCTGTGCTGGGGCCGGCAAGCTCCACTAAAGGGCTGTGAGAGTGAGGTCAGGAGGGGTTTGTTTGGAATGGCCAGGAGACGGGCTCCCACACCCGTCAGCTGCTCCCTGGAACATTGCTGCAGTATAGACTCCAGTGTTTGCCACTTCCTCACTGGTAGCTTACTGCTGGGATCAGAGGACTCTGGACTGAAAACTCCATGTAGGAGCCAGTGTTGATGGGGCCTGTGCCTGGGTCAGGAAGTCAGGCCAAGCACTGGCAGCCAGCATGCCCCATAGGGCTGAGGGTTATGGGTGTGGAGCTGTGTCTTCTTCCTCATGTGCCTCCTGAGGTTAGAAGACAAGGCCAAAGTTAATATTTGCCCTTCCTCAGACTATGGGCCCGTGGTGGAGGCAAAAGAGAGTAGCCACAGAAATAGCTTTGGTTCAGGAACTGCCTGTAAAGACCAGGGGGATGGTGGACAAGCCTGTGTTCTGGGGGACTGGCTGTGGCTCCATGTGGCATGGACTCGGGAGGCCTCTTGTTCTAGCCTGTGTCAGGATGAGTCGGGGACAGGCAGGCTGAGGAGCCCAGATTGTTTTGCAGAGAGAGACAGGTAGACTAGATTGAAGAGACTGAAGGGGGCGAGCGACAGTCTTCTCAAGCTCTTGGTCTAGTTAGTGTCAAAGACAGGGCCCTCAGGACAGAGGAGTGGCTAGGGTTGGGCAGCTGGACTCTGGCCTGTGCCAGGAGATAGGAGGAGGCTCGGTGTTAGAGCCCAGGAGTCCTCTGGTATTAAAGCCATGAGGCAGGATGAACACCCTTGAGTGAATAGCAAGGAGATCTGAGCCCTGTGCCCAGGGTGAAGTTCAGGGTAGCAGACAGAAAGAGACAGCAAAGAGGGGAGGCATCCGAGGCATGGCACTCAAGGGAAGTGTGTCTTGCATCACAAAATGCCAATGAGCCACACTGTGCGTCCTGATCATTGGACCCATTGATGTGGCAGTCACTGGAGACCTTGAAGGAGGAATCTTGTTGCCATGACAGCATGGCGTTGAGTTAGAAGGAGCCTGTGAGGCAGCGGCAGGCTGGGCTCATGGGAAGCGTTGTTTGGCTAGAGATGAGAGATGAGAGGGAGCCGAGGCAGGTGTGTCTTTGCTTATGGCAGGTGAGTCACATCCACCCACGTGTAGGAAGACAGCTGCTACCCGACTGTGTCTGCTGGGTGGCTTGGTAGTGGGGGGCAGTGATCAGCATCTGCAGTGGAGCACCTGGCTCCTGCCTTAACTGTCCACAGAGGGGAGGGAGACCAGGGGACACAGACATCTTGAGCGTGGTTAGCAGGACCACAGTGCCACAAGCCATCTGTGTCTTAGAAGTGGCAGGCAACTTCCCTAACATTTACCTTCCCCTTGCTGGAAAGGGCACATGCTTAACACTCAGGAAGTGCTTTCTGTGTTCTATGGCTATGCCCTGAGTGGGGGCTTGCGGGGGGTGGGGATGGGGGTGCTGTCCAGGAGCATTCCTGTTGTGGTCACTCTCTGGGCCTTTGCTGAGCCTGACTTGGTTGGGAGATGACGGCGTGCAATAGACACACTCACCTCTGAGTGCCCCACTCTCTGAACACGTGTGAAGTCACCTCAGATAGAGATGTGGTGCTCAGCTGGTGTCATGGACCTAGAGTCTTAAACAGAGAATACTGTCTGGAGGTGTCAATCTCTACTCTTAGGGACAAAGATGCCCTTCTGGCCACCTCAGCTCTCCCTGCTGACAGGTGTCAAATTGTCTTTGGATTTTTTGTAGTAGTCTCAGGCTACCTTTAGAAGTCTCTTGGCACTAAGGGGTGTATGTGGGGCCTGGCAGTTAACCAGATATGGAGGCATATTCTTATGGTCCTAAAATTTGAGAGGCAGAGGCAGGAGGATCCAAAGTCCAAGGCTAGTCTGGGATACATGAGACTATCTCAAAATGAAGAGGAAAAAAAAAAAAGAAAATTGTAAGAAAGCAGACAGGCTGACTGAACCCCTTTCTGATGCCTATGCTGCAAACCCTCTCCAGCCATAAGCAGCAGCCACAAGATGGCTGGTGGCAGACAGTGGGTGTTGGATGTGTGCCACTGGCCTCTGTGTTCTTGTTGCCTCTTAGAAGAACAGCCACAATGGAAATAAAGTTAGGAGCTGCTCCTAGTGGAACTGTATGACAGGCCAGGCCCCTACGATACAGGAGGCAGGGCAGGCCTGGCGGTCCTCTGGCTGATGCATGGAGAGCTAGCCATCATTGTCTTTGTCTCCCCTGCACTGGCTGTATACACACCACTCCCTCAGCTAGTGAACATTCAACCTGGAGGTCTCAGCCAGACAGAATTGGTGGCCATGAAAGGAGGTGACTAGGGTATTGGGAGTTGGGGGTACATGCTGTGGTTGGAGGCCCACGATGATACTTAAACTCCTTCTGTACTCTGGCAGCCCCAAGAGAATGAGTCATGGGGCAGGTGAGATCCTAGAGTACCCTATGGAGGGAGAAGGCCTTGAACAAGGCACTCCCAGCCTTGACGGCTGCATACTCAGCTTTTGCTCCGGTGCATTCCAGACCTCATTGTTTAACCCAGGAGGCTTTCTGTGTGTGTCTCTGAGGATAAAGATTCTGTTGGGGTTGCTGGGGGTGTCTCTCACTTGTAAAGTGCTTACATAGCATCCGTGAAGCCCTGGGTTCAAGCCTTGGCACAGCCTGAACCAGATGGGTTTGGTGGTTCGTGCTTGTCATCCAGACAGGTGGAAGCAGGAAGATCTTTTGGGAAATGTACATATTACCGGTAGGGTTGCCTCCCAGAGAGGGACGGGAATAACTTGACTTATATTGCTTATGTTGTAAGACATCTATGCATTGTCCTAAGCCAGGGCCTACCTACTTTCTTCTAGGCCTCCAGTGTTCCAGCAACCTGTCATCTTCCTGGGAGCCGATGTCACCCACCCCCCAGCTGGAGATGGGAAGAAGCCTTCGATTGCTGCAGTAAGTGTCCACACTGTCCTCTGGGCTCTCTTCTGGTGCCATGCTGCTTGGGGCACCCTTGGCCCTCAAGTGCCAGTGGTCTGTTGCAGTGGTGTGGCGAGGAGAAAGACATGGAGCTTACTCACCTGCTTGGTTGGTCAGATCATGATTTAATGGCAAATTGGTGATTGTAGGGGACACTGAGGGTGTCACAGAGGTGTGTAGGCTGCCACCTACCCTGCTGTCTGTGGTGTATTTGGTGGGCTTCCCCCATCCATCAAGGCAGCCTTGGCCGACCATTCAGCAGCCGCTCCCTGTTCTCAGAAGACCTTCCCTGTCACTCTAGTCAAGAGTCCAGGGTTCTGGAGCCAGGGTGGCTGAATGTATAGAAGGAAACTACAAGCTCTTTTGGGTCGCGTGTCTGAACCATAGGTCCTATCCCCACAAGTGCCTTCTTGCATGATCAGTTTATCCAACATCAGTGCCTCGGAGAAGTGCTCACCTGGTGTGGAATGGGATCTACAGGCCCTGTGCATGCAGATAGCCTCCGTCTGAGTGGGTCCCAGCACCCTTCACTCAGCATGGCAGTAGCAACCTCACAGCCAGCTGAGCCTCAGCCTCAAGCCACACTCCTCTGTTTCTCTTCTTCAACTGAGCCTAATCTTTCTGGGCTTCTCACATGTACTGCTGTACATGTACTGTATTTAGGATTATGAAATGATATGTGAAGTACTTGCTCCATGCCCAGCACACAGCAGGTACTAAACAGACTTAATGCCGTTGTTTGGTCTGTCTTAAAGGCTGGGGTATGGGATGCCGTATAGGACGAGACCTCATTCCAGCTTCCAGACTGGAAGGAGCCCCCATTTACATCATGTGTACTGTGCACAGTTCTCAGGTTTGGATTGCAGGTGGCATCTAGAGCTGGGATCCCAGGTCTTTGGCCACATTAGGGCTCTACCTGGTCACCATTAACTTTCGTTTTTTTTTCTGGAACACACACACACACACACACACACACACACACACACACACACACACACGATTTATTGGATGGTGTCGAGGATGTAATCTTACAATGGAAAGGCCAAGAATAATCAGTACTTACTTGTTCGGTCCATAAGGCTGGATGTCTGTGCAGTCCTAGCTGCTGGTTTTCAGTCTAAGTTGGAATCTTCCTGCAGCAACAGGCTGAACAACTTGCCAACAAGAGTTTGGACAAGCAGGCAAAATGCAAAAGGCTGCCACTAGAAGGTGCGACTCAGATTTAGGGCGGGTCTTCCCACCTCTGATGATGCAATCAAGAAAAGCCCTCACAGGCATGCCTAGCTGCTTGGGTTTAAGTTGATTTCAGAAGTAGGTGAGTTGACAAACAAGATTAGGCATCAGAGCCAGGCTTATCAAATTCTCAGGAGCAGAAATCTATGTGTTTATCCCCGGTGCCCACAGTTCTCAATCAATAGGAACAGGTTTCCACTCATGTTGGCTTATTTCTCTTTATACCAGCTTGAAATATCTCTGGGTCTATTTTCCCAAGGTATAAGAGGGAAATTGTAGGTTTGAGAGAAAAACTGTAACCCCAAGCGGGGTCCAGAGCAAGGAATTCTGGGAGGGCATAGAAAGAGACATTGCTCTGTAAAGCTTCTCAGAGGGGTAGCAGGTCACCTGCTTCCAGGGACACAGAGCCCTTGTATTAGTGCTTTCAAGGTACAGGGAAGGGCTTCCCCCACTCGGAAGTGGGCAGGCCCTAGCTGTAGCTGGTCAGTTTACCCTTGGTCCCCTGATCTCAGAACCCTGGAAGCCCCGTGGTTGGCACTCTGGCTCTCTGGGTAGCTCCTTCAGATGACTCCTTGAATAGCCAGCTTGCTCCAAGGGCCTGTTCCCTTCCTAGGGACCAAAGTCTGGAGATAAGAAGTCTTTGACATGCATATGGCTTTTTGGAAAAGCGTTTACTCTAGAAAATCTAGAGGCTCCCTAGTTGCTTTTTTGCACAGATAATTCAACCACCTCCTCTGACCTTACACACGGTGAGGCTCAGTTTTGCCTTTTTTTTTTTTTTTTTTTCAAGTTTTCTTTTGGTTTTTTGGTTTTTCGGTTTTTCAAGACTAGGTTTCTCTGTAACAGCACTGGCTGTCCTGGAACTCTCTACACCAGGCTGGCCTAGAACTCACAGAGATCCACCTACCCATGCCTCCTGAGTGCTAGAATTAAAGGTATGCACCACCACCACCCAGCCAGTTTTGCCTTTTCTTATGTACCTTGAGGCAAATGTCCCATCATTAGAAGGTACTTAGCAGCACCTTCTGCTGTGAGGGACATTGTGGGGAGATGCTTCTTCACAGGCTGTCCAGCAGGACCCTAAAAGAGGTCCCCTGAAGCCCCCGCCACCTGCTAACTGTGTGTCCCATAGGTCGTGGGCAGCATGGACGCACACCCCAACCGCTACTGCGCCACCGTGCGTGTCCAGCAGCACCGGCAGGAGATCATCCAGGACCTGGCTGCCATGGTCCGGGAACTGCTCATCCAATTCTACAAATCGACACGCTTCAAGCCCACCCGCATCATCTTCTACAGAGATGGCGTCTCTGAGGGCCAGTTCCAGCAGGTGGGCTGCACTGAGCTGTCTTCCTGGCCTTTGTTGATTGTCCGGTCACAGCGTGGAAGGCAGATTATGGGTTCAAGCTAAGCCATATGAGATTCTGGGGCCCATGATGAGGGAAGACAGGAGTACAGTTGCAGATATAACTCTGGCTTATATAGGTGAGGGTGGAACCAAGCCAAGGAATATAAGAATTGTGTTTAGGGTCCAATGACGGCTTGGAGCTCTTTGAAGATCGTGTTCAGGGACCAATACAGTGGGATTGGAGAGCTCTAGGCCTCCTAAGTGCCCAGGACAGTGAGCTCTGAGGGGCCTTGCAAATACTCCAGCCTAACTTTAGTAGCAGTATGAGCCCGTGTGTCCTGGAACTCAAGGAGCTGCTGCCCTGGGGTTCCCCTGCTGGTCAGGGCTACTACTTTCTCCACCTCACCCTAGTCTAAGGTCTGAAGTGCTTGAGAATCTGCTTGCCTTGATCACAGGCTGATGACATACAACAGAGGACATGTGTGTTTGTCTTCCTGTCCGGGGTGCAAGCTTCAGCTCTTCCTTTTCAGAACAGATACTCGGGGCTCCTGGGAAGGAGTACACTGTCAGCCTTGGCCCTTCCTGGCCAAGCCTCCAGAGTTGTGTTCTGTAAGAGCCTTGGTGACAACTTCCACAGTGTACGCCGTGATCCAGAGCCCCGCTGCCTCTACGTAGAGCTTTCTGTACTCACAGGCTTCCAAGTCCTCCTCTCTGTAGAGAGGTTGGACCTGCCTTTCTCAGCTCTACCCCTCAGAGAATCCCAGATTCCCCACAGCTGAACTGTCTGCACTAGAGTTCTAGACATACTTTTGAAGCATTGTAAACAGTGTTTGATTGAGACCGTTAAATCTGAGGTGGCCAGGCATGGTGGCACACACCTTTAATCCCAGCACTCAGGAGGCAGAGGCAGGCGGATCTCTGTGAGTTCCAGTCCAGCCAGGGCAGTGCAGTAAGACGTTGTCTCAGAAAGAAAGCAGGGAGAGGAGAGAGACAGAGACAGAGCACTGAAGAGCAGCTTGGCCGTGTGTATCTGCAGTCCCAGCCATTCTGGAATCTTGGGTGGGAAGATTGCTTGAGCCAAGACCTTGAGGCTAAGCTGAGCAGCATAGGGAGACACTCTCTCAACCAAAGTCCCAGTACCCATCTATGTACTGCCATTCTGTCCCAGGACACCTTCAGTTTCGGGGTTGACAGGTGGACGGAATGGCTGTGGCTGAGTGCCGCTTGCTGGCTAGCCAAGGAGCTCAGGTCTGACTCAAGACAGTGTTTGCTCCATGTGTCTTTGCTGTCCTCTCAGCAAGCAAGTGACAAATGGCTCCGTTGTCCATGTTCACAAGTCCTCACAGTGCTGTTTACTGAGCACTGTGAGAATATAATGAACATTGTGGATCCTGTGCCAAGCAGCTTTGTGCACTTTCTAGTTTTAACCATAAAACCTGGGTGCCCTCAGTCTCCATGTAGATAAAAGTTGGGCCATAATTTTTATTATCAAATCTATATAAATGAGAGTTGTCTGGGAAAGGGGAATCTCAAGAAGTTATCTCAATTAGCTCAGCCTGTCGGCATCATATCTGTGGGACATTTTCATATTGCTACTTGATATAGGCGGGCACAGTCTACTGTGGGTGATACCATCCCCAGACCAGTGGGCCTGGGTTGTATGAGGAAGCTAGCTGAGCTGAGTATACTGGTGCATGCTTTTAATCCCAGCACTGGGGAGGCAGAGGAGGTAGAGCTCTGTGAATTCAAGGCTATCTTTGTCTACATAGTGAGTTACAGGCTAATTAGAATAAACAGAAATGAGAGACAGAACACAAACCAGTGAGTAGCCCTTACTTCACTCAGTGATGGCCTGTGGTCTGGAAGTATAAGCTAGATGTTAGTTACACCCTCTTCTCACCCACATTGGCCTTTGGAGTCTTTTCTATCACAGCAGCAGAATGAAACCAGGCAAGCTGGCTGGCAGAAGGCAGAGGGGTGCCCCTGGCCCAGCGCTGGCTAAGCTGCCTACAGAGCAAGGTACCTAATGGCTGCCCTCTCCTGCAGGTCCTCCATCATGAGCTGCTGGCCATCCGAGAGGCCTGCATCAAGCTGGAGAAGGACTATCAGCCAGGGATCACGTTCATCGTGGTGCAGAAGCGCCACCACACACGCCTCTTCTGCACAGACAAGAATGAGCGGGTGAGTCATAGCCATTTGGCTGTCATAGTCTGGGAAGACTGTCCTGAGAGGCAGGGCTTCCTGAGGATCCAGGCTCAGGTGTCTAGCAAGAACCCCCTGGCTTGGGTGAGGAAAGTCCATGCCTGAAATGTCATGTGTCTGATAAATGATCTAGAGCTGTTTCAGAGACAAGGGTGTCAGAACTCATGACAGTTCTAGTGATTAAACCCGGGTCCCTGTGCTTGCGTGGCATGCACTGTACTGACTAAGCCATCTCCCTGGACCCAGAAAAGTGTTCTCTGTGCTTCACCCAGAAGGGCAGGACTTTGGGGTGTCTACCAGACCCTGAAGCCAGCACTGTGAGTCCAGACGCATCGGCTAGGATCACGACACTGTTGCATGGTGGTCATTGCAATTCAGCTCTGCCCCATGGCCTCCAGGGTGGCCCAAGGTTTGTCCGTGGGGAGACGGAGGTGTGCCTGGCCACGGTGAAAGGAACCACTCACAATAGAGACTATAGCTGTGGTCCCCAATGTCTCCAGTGCTCTCTCCTAAAATGACAGAAAGAAAAAAGACCAACAAAAACTTACAGAACCTGGAGGGGAAATTGATGAGTGCAGTGTCACACAGGTGGAGAGTTGCGACACACCTCTGTCAGAGCCTGAAACGGGCGCGTGTGGGTGGGAGCAGGGCCTGGAGATGGTGAGAGAGCAGCAGGTGGCAGATTCACATGGGAGGACCAGGAAGCCTCGGGGGGTTTCTAAACCTTAATCTCGTAGAAACCATATGTTTTGATCATTATGCAAATGAAGTTTAAGAAAGCTTGACACTTTCACTTGGCTGCCCGTAGCTCATGCATTACAGATAGAACAAAGAGAAACTACAGAGCACTCAAATGGTTTCATACCAAATCAGCTCAGCCCGCAGACTTGAGTGCACCGATTATAAAATGAGAAATGGCCCTCCGGACCATGAAAGGAGGCTGTGGAGCTTCCAGCCCCGTGTCTCTGTTGCTGGAGGTATTAGTACTTGGAGACAGCTTCCCTCCCCCAGGATGGGCAATAATAAGAAAGTAGTGAGGATGGTGTGTACAGGAGGGAGAGGATCCCCTCCCTGGAAGCAGAGGAGACAGGGGATGGCAGTTCCTACAGACAGTGACACACTTAGCCGGAGAATTTGGAAATGTGTCGCAGATGCTTATGGAGTTATGTATATTTACAAAAATCATCTCGGGAGCTAAAACCCACAATTTTTTTTTTTTTTAAGTCACCCGTGCTGGAAGTCTTAGGGCCCAGAAAGCTTGACAGGCAGATTTCCTACACAGATCTCGCCTGTGGATCCTCAAAAACGTGGCAGAGGACAGTAAAGGAGTAAGAACAAACATTTTAAAAACAACCAACAAAGCTTGTGCCGTTGTAGAAAGGAGGGGTTATTTACCACGTCATAACACTGAGTGTGGACAGGCATGGCCAGTGACTGAGATACAGGTCAGAGGCTCCAAGCCAGCATGTCCACTCCAGCCATGAGGTGTTGTGTCTCCTCCTGTTTCCCTGGTCCTGCCTCCAAGGATAAGGCTGTTGGAGGACTGACCAGAGGACATGGCACCCAGTCCATTTCAAGAGGAAATACCCATGCTGCTGATGGGTGTACAAGATTCTGACAGTTTCTGTGTCCATCCTGTCAAAACAAGAAATTAGCTGAGTGTTCAAGGAGATTGTTTATAGGAATTGTTTAGCTGAGCATAGTAACAACGCCTGTCACCCAGCAGTCAGGAGGCTGAAGTAGGAGGGTTGGCATGAGTTGAGTCCAGTATACAATACTCCGTGAGTTCTAGTCCAGCCTGGGGTACAACATGAGACCCTGTCTATAAATAAACAATAGAGGGATTTTATGGCATTATTGTTTGTGCTAGCAAGAAAAGCACAGAAGTAACCACACCCAGCAGAATCTCTGTGTGTTTTGTATGTATAATTGAAATATTTTTAGCTGAGCACAGTGGTGCACAGTGCAGTTCTAGCACTTGGGAGGTGGAGGTGGGGACATCAGGAGTTGGTCTCATGCTTAGCCACAGAGAATTGGAGCATAGCCTGTTTTATTGGAGCCTATTCAATGCAGATCCTTCAGTAAACAGACTGCTTGATGGTAGCATCTGGATGCAATGTGAACAATAACCACAGCCCCCAAGTTAAGCTCTGCCCACCCACCCTGCCACACCTGGTGAGCTCTCTGTGGTATTGCAGGTTGGGAAGAGCGGGAACATTCCAGCAGGCACAACCGTAGACACGAAAATCACCCATCCAACTGAGTTTGATTTCTACCTGTGCAGCCATGCCGGCATCCAGGTAAGAAGGGCGGCTCCGTTTGACAATCAGGGATGTCTGGGATGTCGTCATACGTTTGGGGTGTGTTGTGAGTATGCCAATGGGGCTCCAGGTCCTGCTGTGGCCAGGAGAGGTGGGTTCTTGCCCAGGCACCAGAAGACTGGGTCAGACACTGGGAAAGAAGAAGTAGGAAGGAACCCATGTGGAAATGGGTGTGGTAAGACCAAGGCGGAAGAGACAGTGATGGTCAAGGCCAAGGGGTGTGGAGTGTTCTATTCTGGTAGCTAGTGAGCTAGAAGGCGAGGCTGCAGGAAGCCACTGTGACTGGGGCCTGGGGAGCGCATGTCCAGCTGCATGCTACCAGTAAAATGCCAGGACGAGGGAAGTACTGGGATGCTCTGTGGCTTCTGTGGAAGGCAGCATTCTGTCGTCTTCCTGATGCTAGAGTGGGTCTTTGAAGCCTGGCTAATAGGGGTAGGCAGAGAGGAGGCACCACCCTTTCTGCTAGGCAAGCACCACTTTTCCTTGCAGGAGACTTTGGAGGGGAAAACTGCCATCAAATATTTCCAACTCCCACTTTTTAAATGTTAATATTAAGATGTGGCTTTGATGGGAGATTTTTTTTTCTTGGTACGATAAATAAAACATTGTGGAATACCTAATGTATCCAGGGGGCATTGTCTTTCAAGCAGCCCCTTCTAAAATGTTCTTTATTTTGTATTGCTACATCAGATGAATATTTATGGGATGTTGGGGCACAGTGTGATGTTTTAACACAGGTATGCAGCCTATGGTGGTGGGATGGAGCACCCTTCACACCCATCAGTCACCTCAGACTTTGATCAGTTCTCTGTATTAGAAACATTGGAAATCTTCTCTGCTGGCTGTCTTGAGTCATGGCCACATTTACTATTACTTTATGAGCTGTGCGTAGTGATGTTTGCCTGTAATTCCAGTACCAGAGAAGCTGAGTCTCGAGACTGTTGAGTTGCAGGTCAGCTGAGATTAATGTTGCAAGGCCTGGTTGGAGGGAGGGGGAATAATGTCTTAGTTGTGATTTTCCTGTATGTAAGTAAACAAATGTATAATCTATTTTATAGTTAGTATGGGGCTTTTAAAATAGATGACTCTGAGGGTTGAAGACAGGGTGTTTTACTGAGGATGGCCTCCAATTTATATCCTCCTCCTTCAGCCTCCCAAGAGCTGGGCTCACAGGCGTGTGCCAGCATGCCCGTCTTAACAGGAATACTTAATGATTGTCATTGTTCTTAGGAAAGGTCTCATGGTGATTCTTCCTGGCCCTCTGACCTCTTCCAGGGGACAAGCCGTCCTTCTCACTACCACGTGCTTTGGGATGACAATCGATTCTCTTCGGACGAGCTGCAGATTCTGACATACCAGCTGTGTCACACCTACGTGCGCTGCACGCGCTCCGTGTCCATACCTGCGCCAGCATACTATGCTCACCTGGTGGCCTTCCGTGCCAGGTACCACCTGGTGGATAAAGAACATGACAGGTAAGTGTCGTACCTGGAAGGCGGTTGAGACAAGGCTGGTTTCTTGTAGGCGTTGAAGAATGCTTTCCATGCATGTGTCTGGTTCCTGTTATCGGATTGGTGTCCAGTAATGACTGCGTTCATTGTGTCTTCCTCTGCAGCGCTGAAGGAAGCCATACCTCTGGGCAGAGCAACGGGCGAGATCACCAAGCGCTGGCCAAAGCGGTCCAGGTCCACCAGGACACACTGCGCACCATGTACTTTGCTTGACATGTTGTAGTGTTTAGCGATTGTGTACCAAGTTGGATTCACACGAGACCAGCTACACTCAGACCAACAGATGCCCAGCCCCTTCGTGACAGCCAGCATCGAACATGAGACGTCTTTGGTTTTATTAGATCCTTCATTTTCCAGAATGCCTTCCGTCCCAGATTTCAAACTTGGATTTTGAGCTGCAGGCCTGTATTGAGACCCCATTGTAGGAAACATGGTTTGCCAAAACCTATAAGCTGCTCACTGAAAGAGTCCCATGTTTCCTAAAAACAAAATAACAACAACAAAATGTCCTAAAACCAGTCTGTGAACTCTCAGGGCTTTAAAACATTAATTTATTTGGTCATTCGATTACTTGTTTTAAACACCTGATTCTCAATGAAATCGATGGGCTCCAACTAGCTGTGAAGGCTCTGAGCATGAAAGCCACACCATCACCATTGGGGTTTTAAAGCCTGGCCCTAGGAAGTTGTCGCTAATGTTCAGTTCTGAGGGACGCCATGTGCCCTGCAGCCCCAGGGCAGATGGCTGCTAGGTATCCATGGTGTCTCTTGCCTGCCACTGCCTGCCCTCGAGGCCTGAACCAAGGCATAGTGGCAGCGGACGGTCACGTGTGTCTACAGCAGTGACAGGTCCGAGAGATTGGCAGACAAGTGCCATTTTGATAAAAATTTATTTAAAATGAGAAAAAAAGACAATATACTGACAGTCTAATCATAAGATTTGTCCTGTGGGACTGTGACATTTATTTTCCAAAGTTTCTAAAGAATACGGGTCTGTGGTGATAAATACAGTACAATCCTTTTTCACTGTTATGTCTTTAATGTAAGAGAAGAATATATATATCTGGTTTGCAGTATTAATGTGCTAGGTAGATGCTGTTTTCCTTTTGTTGACTATGGGGTGCTTCTTGGGACCTGGTTCACATATCAGGAGCTGTTTGGAGCCTGGAGACAGGCCACCTCTTGTGGCTTTTAGTGCTTAAGTAGAGGAATATGCAACTGGCTTCAAGTGACAGCGATGCACCCTTCCTTCTCCTCCCCCTCCCCAGTGTGGACTGTGTAGCCTGTACCTCTGGGAAGGACAGCGTGCTTGCCAGTAATTTGCCGTCCTCCTTGCCTCATCCATGTGTGTCGCTCAGCCCATGAAGCACAAATGGAATTTATTTATTCTTCCATTGCTGGGAACGAGTTCACGGACGAGTGCACCTCTCTCGGTGTAGTTCTGGAAGGTGGGTTTCGTAGGATCTATGCACTGAAATGGAGAGCGAGCTGCCAGCAGCGGCGGCTCTGCTGGCATGGGACTGGCAGGTAGGAATGGAACATACCCGAGAAGCCGATGGTGGATAAGGCCGGCAGGGAAGGCACAGACTGCTCTGGGTGGTATTTGCTTCTGGGCCTCAACCTGGCCTTGCCACCCCAGAGACCATTGAACTGAGAGGGACACTCCAAACGGCTCTGTCGGTGGCAGCAGCCGCTTCAGTGTGTGTGTCCCCTGGGACTTTTTGTGCTTATCCTGAAGCTGAGCGAGAATCAGGTCCGTGTTCCACATCAAAGTTCCCGGAAGGAGCTGAGCCTCCTCTCTTCTGTGCTGCTTTGTGCTCTGTGGGTTTTCTCTGCCCCTGCTGACGGTCGTTACCCTCCCCCCACCCCAGCTCTGCGTGGGATTTACCTCTGACCCTGCGGTGGAGCAAGGGTGCCCACCCCTGCCCTCCACTGTGGCTGGTACCTCATGCTTGAGGGCACAGTGCCACCTCTGCCCCATCACCCACCTGCTCTGGAGCTGGTGGGCAGGGCAGACGCAGCAACCTGGGAATTCATACCCTCAGCGGGGTGTGTATCTGTGTGTGCATGTGGGTGTCTTACTAATGACATTAGTCTCTTCTTGCTGTGTCTTTAAAAATCTTTTAAAGTGACAAACTCCAGTCTAAGACGCACTGGGGCTGCCTGCTATCCCATTGGCAAGTGGCGCTTTCTCAAACTGTTTCCAAAAGGGTATAAAAACACTCAGCCCACCAAGCGTGGTCAGGCTGAAGAACTTACTCAACTGGTAAACTTTTAGACTCTGAAATTAGATTGTTTTTGGCCATTCTTAACACCGTATGTCTCAAAGGTGTATCTTTTGCCCCTTGCCATGGGATCTCAGACATGCAAATGAGTGTGTTAGAATGCAGATTCTCAGGCCTGCTGCCAGCCTCTTGGGTCTGGCACAGCCAGCTGGGCATCTGTATTTTAGGCCACCCCTCCCCCACCCCCACCCCCGTGGCTGTGGAGGCTTTCTGAGGCAGTCCCCCATGACGCCAAGGGAGCAGGAAGGAACCCTGTCAGAGCTCACACCTAGGAGCACTTGTGAGCTGGGGAAAAAAAGAAATCTGAGCTGGGAGTTTTGTTTTGTTTTGATCGTCTTGAAGGATAAGTTTTCTTTTTGATGGGCTAAAGTACTTTCTTTGGCCCATGATTATTTGTGACACTTTTTAATACGAAAACCATCCCCAGACCAAATGTCCCCAATTGAGTTTAGATGCACATCGTCCACACGTCCGATGGTGCAGTTTATAAATGGCTGGAGTTCCAATTTCTCAGGTAAATAATTGTTTCCCCTGATTTTTTGCCCTTCCCTTATTATTAGTGTAAGTTCTGAGACAGTGTGAGACCTCAGAGTCTTCTGTGGGAGCCAGCTATCAGGCTGCACCTGTAACTGGCGACAAGGGCCATTAGCTCCTGAAGTATCTCCTGAGGACAGGATACCTGGCCAAGGTTGAGGACTGCCCACTTACTTGCTAGCTATGTTTCCAACCCCACTGTTAAGTAAGGTGTGCCTTGCTTTAAGCAAACTGAATGTGATTATGTTGTTCTGCTCTGTATCCATTTGCAAGGGAAACGAGGATGTGCCTGTCCCTTTAAGAGAGGCTACCCAATCAGACTCCCATGCTGGGACTCTTCCTAGTATGTTGTAAGATATTCACGTTTCAAAACCCAGTCGTGACTTCTGTCCCTTTACCACTGTGTACGCCATGCAGCAGCTTCTCCCCATGCTGATGAAGCAATCTAAAACTATAGGGAGACCTCAAGGCCCCGTTCTGTAGGTGAGCCCTTAGTAATACTAGCAAAACTCCTATCTTGTCACTGTGTCGCAAGCCCAGATTCTCCTAGTCCCCATCAGCCCTGAAGCTGAGCACACCTGTACTTCTAGAGAGGGGCTGTCTGGGGAAGTCCTCACATGCACACTTGAGACTACTTGGCCCACTCTGCTTTCTCCAGATTTGACCTCTTTGCCACTCCTCACACCCACCCGCTGACTGGCCTCGAGGCCACAGGGCACTGCCAGTGGGGAGGCCGCTAGCTCCATGCTATCCGCAGCTAGCCCAACAACTGTTTTCCTGATGTTTACCTGTTACTGAGGCTCGAGAGAAAGACAGCCCCTGCAGTGGGGTTGGGCAGGGTTGGTTTTTTTTTGTTGTTGTTATATGTTATTTTATTGTTTTGAAATGCAAATGTTGCTATTTATTTTTTTTTCTCCTGCTCTAGTTTGATTCACCTGAGTTGGCTATCCCAATGCATGTGGTACCTGATGGATATGGTAGAGATTATTTCCCCCAACTTTTATAAATGACCCGATGTTTACCTTCAGGCTTGCGGATGCTTTATTTTTGGAAGCCACAGATGTAGTTTTTCTGGATGAATTGTTTTTCTTATAGATGCAGCGGTATGCTTTTGCATTGATCTGCAGGGTGATTTGAATTTTATTTTTACAAGCAGTTTTTCAATCAAATTCTATATTTGATACAGTGTGTTAAGGGTAGACCAGCCCCGAGTCATGCAGCTGGGACCCCTGAGTGTCCAGGAGGCCTTAGGGCTAGGTGGCCTCTCTTGGTGGTCCCTGTGGTGGTAGCACTGACTGGTCACAGGAACCTTCAGGGTCCTTCAGCATGGCCCTGACCTCTTGGATTGTTACAAGGATTTTCATGGGCATTTTGCTACGCAGGCAGTGGACAATCCCGGTGGCCCCAGACAAGCCATAAGCAACCTTTCTGTGACCTTTCCCTGACTCATTTTTCACACCCATGAAAAAAGGAATGTCCCGTGTCCCCCGTCCCCCCCCCCCCCAGTAGAAGTTACACTCCCTTGGTGTTCATATGCCTCATTTGTGAATGCAAACATTTGTTTCTGTTTTGAGCCCTTCCCCAAAGTAACCATGCTGGCTGGCTCACAGTAGGCAGCGCAATGTACCTCTGTCATGGGTGCCCTGTTGCAGGCATGCTGACTCCTGGAAGTTGCACTGATCTTGGGACAGTTTCCTTTATCGCATCCAACTCCTTATCTGCTGTACTCCTTTGAAGGGATTGTAAACAGATTCAGTGGCAGGAGTGACGTGGATGTGGGACATTGCCTCGCTTCTGCGATCCCAACACACATTTCAGTATTATATGCTAGCGTGTGCGGACTAGCCTTGTCCTGCTTTCGGACCAGAAGTTCTCCACCTCTGGACAGGACAGCAGTGCTCTTTGAGACCTGAAGGCTTGAATGTAAACGGACTAGTTAGGAGTCTTTGTGGCACTTTTGGTCTGTTTTCTTGTGGTCTGCCAGGCCCCCAAAAGTGTGTCATTCTAGTTGCACGTGACCTTTGTCAGCTTGGACAGCATCTGAATTGCCCAGCTAGTGTTAACAGGCCACGGCTGCATTTCTTTGACCAGCCATCAACTTAAAGCTGTAAGGTCACAGCTGTGTCCAGCTGTCGTTTATGGTGCCATCCTGGATGGCAGGGATACCTGAAACCCAGTGCAGCCCTTCATGCCTTGTGACCCAGCTGGGGTTCTAAGTACAAACTCTGTTGAGCCCCACATGAACTGTCTGTGGTCAGGGTACCCAGTGTCTGAAACAAAAGGAGCTTTTACACTCAAACCGCCGTGTGTGTGTGTGTGTGTGTGTGTGTGTGTGTGTGTGTGATGTCAGTGCCATTGCAGAGCCCTCACTTTGTGTCTTTTGGATTTGTTCTGCCATTTTATTGTCTCAAGTTGAATGTATCGGCTTAGCCAAATCACTACAGAAGGTGGTTTCTAAAAACCTTTTAGACAGATGCATAAAAGCTACCTCTGACTTCTCATTAGTTTGTGTTTGCTCTGAAGCATCGCTATCCACACTGAATATAGCCAAAATGTCGCCTGAATAAACTGAGTGGGAACTCCTCTGTTCAGTTCTGGCTTGAAAACGTGTGTGCCATACTGTGATCTGGGGCGGCCCCCTCTGCTGACCAGGGACTCCTCAGTACCGCCCAGCTACGAGAGTCTAGCACCTGAGAGGCTGGCAGAAGGGCTTCTCTGCATGGGGAACATGCATCCTCCAGGCCGGTGGAAGTGACTCTGTTCAGGGCCACATGCGGCTGAGCCTGGAGACAGCCCGTTCCTACCTGTTTTGGCTTTCCTATGAAATGTAAGAAGGCATCTTTTCCCTGCTTGCTTACGAATGGGTTGAAAGTGGCTTGCTCCCCTGCTCTCTCCTTCCTTTTTATACACTATAAACTCATAAAGGTGCTTCAACACCGACTCTCGCGCAGATAATGTATTTACAGCAGTTGCATGGATTCAGATAGTGCAGGCAGGCATAGCTGACCCTGTGTGAAAGTGAAGGACTAAAAGTGCTGTCCTCTGAGCCCAGGCCTCCTTTTGGAAGGAGTCATGGGCTCTAGTGTTGGCAGTGCAGATCTGACTTCCAGAGTTGTCGTGGACACTCACCACCTCTAACCAGATCTCCTGTGTGTGATTGTCCACTTGGCTTTCCAGAAGGTCATCCTAGTACATCACGGCTCTACCTGCACCCCTTAGCCTCTCTCTTCTTAAAGTCTCCGTGGGCTAATTTTGGAAAGTCAACATAAGAGTTCCCCACTAGTTGGCTTAGGAAATCTGAGGACAGTTGGACAGGGTCCTGAAGGCAGGTGCTTGGGTATTAAGGGGGATGGGATGGCTCTGCCAAATGTTATCTTTGTGGCCCTCCGCTCTATTCTAATGATTGTTGGCTGGGGTGTCACCTTACATGCCTTTGACCTGGGCAGCTCACTACGCTTAGAAGCCCTCACACATTTCTACGTGGAGAAACAGAGGCATGGCATGTGAGTATTTATGGCACCCCGGGTTATATAGGTCCTCTGACTCGGCTGAGGGTTTGATGAGAATCCAGAGAGGCACAGGGCTCGAGACATGTTCTGCCTAGGGTCAGGCCCACCCTCAGAAGGCACCAGCACAGAGGCAGCCTTCCCTTTCGTGACTTGTGAGGGGTACCAAACAACCCCAGGCCTGGCCACTGCCGTCTTCGGCTAACACTTTTTTTTTTTTTTTTTTTTTAAACTGGTTGCTTTGAGAACTCTAGCTATGTGAAACCTTTCTGTGCTCTGGCGGGTCTAGTTCCTATGTTCCTGAGGGCTAAAAAGGCTGAAGGAGCTCCCGTTTTGTTTAAAGCTGCCTTTATTCGAGTTCATTTAAAGCTAAGGCATCAGACAGCACCTTCTTCCCTGTGGGTGTCACCAGGAGGTAGGTGTGGGGACCCTCCTCAATTGGGTTCTTTCTGCCTCTTCAAGCTCCTTAACATATGTGGGTCACAAGAGCACCTCCACCAGCCATCAGCAGAGTGAGGTGCATATGTGGGGACAGAAGCTCTTGGGATATCTACATGTTGTGTACATGGCCACTCAAGGTTGGGACAGAGCAGGCCCTCCATCCTACCCTGCAGGTGGCCCTAGCCCTGCCTCCAGGCTCTGGCTGCCCTGGCTGGACACCTAGTCCCACACCTTGCACCCTTAAAGTTTAAAGTTTTTCCTCTCTGTCCTTTCAGAACCCTACGGGGGCTAGTCTTTAGTTGACCCTGCCTAGAAAGCTCATCAGCCCTCAGCTCCTTCTTGTAAACTGTGATACCACCCTGCAGCCATAGAGACACCCTCAGTCAGTCCCATCCTGGATTCTTTGTGTCCTAACAGGCAGGCTCGCCTCTGCTGGGGTTTGAGGAGACAGATACAAGACCATTACTTGGTCTGGTGTTGACTACAACCACTGGCAAAGGCCGGTGTTGTGTTCTCTGCCCCTCAGCAAAGGTCTTGTGTTCTCTGCCCCTCAGCAACACTACCTGTGATAGTGGAAGTAGGTTTAGAGGGAATTGGAATCATGTCTTTGTGAATCTTGTGTGGCGTCCTCAGGCGTAAGGTGCTATTTGGTCCTAATGTTTTGGAATGCTTTGTCCTTGTTGTTACTCTGTTCTGTGACTCTGGGGGAGACTGCTCATTAAGATGTGCTATCACTTAAACCGAAAACATAGGACTCCAGCTTTGACATGCCTATGATGTAATTCTTATCTCTGACCTCAAGCCAGGGATGAAGCAGTTTCCTAGCCTAGTCTAATTAAAACCACCCTCCCTGTCAAGGGGTGTCTTTGTTGGTTTTATTAGGGGAAGTGATCTGTTTATTTATTTTTTTAATTGCATAGAAAAAGCCTTTGCCTGTGCAGCGCTGGCTGTGGAGGGATAATGCATTAACAATTTTGGTTGCTCTTCAAAACCAAATAGACCTATGTGATTAAACTCAGAAAGGGTACAGTTCAGCATTAAATTGAAATTTGAATCCTGTGTTTGAGAAGGAATTTCAGTGTAGTTGTTTAAGTTATGAATTCATGTTTTATAACTGTAGGGACAAATGCTCTTTTATTTAACAAAATAAAAAATGTTGTAAGAGAATAATTGTAAGTTTCTGTGCAACAGAGTGGCTACTGCCTCATAAATACAGGAAAAGAATGTAGCCCTGAATCCAGACTCTCTTACCTTTCATACACTTCAGATTACCTGCCTAATATGTATTGAGGGGTCTCAGCCCTTTTCTCAATTTTTCTAGTTTTATTTTTATTTTGTAAAATAATTGAAAAAGCACCAAAAATGAATTCAGAAGTTTCCTAGTGGCTCCTTGCCCAGTCTTCATTTTCCCCCACACTCAAGGGTTTTTAGAAGACATTTTGAATCAAGATGTATTCCATCCATTTAACGCTTGCTACTTTCTGAGGAGTGGAGCGGCTAAAAGGGTGTTTCAGGTGGTACTCTGTATGTCATGGACATGTTTGTACCTGTACAGTGGATCTATGTGACAACGTCTTGTGCTTGCGGTTTAGAAACCACGCAGTGCTGTTTTGTAAATTGACAGTTTCTGTGTAAACTATTATTTATAACCCTTGGCCCCTCTGTATAATTTTTCATTTGCTACATGGATTGTATAATTAATTATAAAATTATAGTACCTGCTAAACCCAGTTCTGAGGCTTCATGTCATTGTCTTCGGTTTGATGCCAGTCTGTGGATTGTGAGGATGCCCAGGCCTTGCCTGATACCAGTAGTGATGTCACTTTAAATTAAGCCTTAATCAGATAGTGAATTTGTGCATTTCAGAGTATGCAAAAAATAAAAATAATAAATAAAATAGGCAGCGTGAGTTTCAACTGTCCAAATCAAGATGCTCAATCGTAACTCAGCACATGTTCCCTCTGGAGTTAAAAAGGGCCGTTGCCAGGGTTACATTTCTCCTCCTCACTTGTGCTCTCCTGCGTGGCTTGATGAAAACAGATCATGTGCATTTCGGTGGCAGCCTATCTAGAGACCTTTGCAGGGACATCTTCAAACGTCTGATTTCTCTCCTCCGGTCGGAGATGAGCCTTGGCTGCTGGGAACATGATGGAGGCGTAGGTTTCACCAACCTGCTCGTAGGCTCAGCTCTCTGCAGTACTGCCACCTGCCGTTGCTTCTGCATAGATTACACCAGGTTTTTAGTTCTGTAAAAGCATCTTCGATCTTGAGATAAGATAGAGGGGACCCAGCTTTCTTTACAATGTGGATCTACCTCAGTTAAACAGTTGGGTGCTATTTACTAACTCTGTCAAATTAAATTGGAGAAAGTAACCGAACGGGTGGGACGTAACTAACTCCACATGAAACTTGAAATCATCATTTCCGTTTATTTAATATTTCTTATTTATTTTGTGCCTTTTATGTTAACCCTAATGCATTTTTGAAATTCTGAATAGTCATTTTCTCTTGCAAGTCGGGGAACCCGACTGACCATGCAAGTGTCCCATCCGACTGCTATCATTATTGGGATCCCAGCCTACCCCCTTGGGAAAATGTGTCCAAAAGCAAATGTTACACATAATATTGTACACATAACATACTCCAGCTCTTCTATGCATGTGTTCATAGCTATCACTTCATTTCTGTGCCATTGAGAGGCACCCCCCCAAAAAAAGATACCCCAAGTGTGTGTGTGTCTGCTTTTTAAGCTGTTCGTATCCCTCTCCCTCTGGCATGTTTTGTATGAGACTTTCTTTCATAAACAGCAAATGGACAGTTGTCGATTCCATCTCCTGGTTTGCATGGTGAAGGTGCTAAACACCATGGGCGGAGGAGGGGGCAAGCTCACGCTGGCTGGAGGCCAGGCTGGAGGTGGGGAAGATGTGCATTCTGCAGCAGCCTGTGGTTTCTGAAGTCAGGAACACTTTTTGATGGGTAAGAAAATAAGATTGGAGATCGATGACTTTCCACACTTTTATATTTGGCTGTTTACAGTTCTAGACTTTTCCTGCTATGGCAATCTTTTCTAACAATTCTTTGGAGGTAACACAATATTTTGGAGTCTTAATGAATTTGATTTTATACCAATAAGAAATAAAAGTTAGGGAGCTTTCCTGTAGTGTATAGTCTTACTCTCTTAAGGAGATCTCTGGATTTTAGAAGAGAACCAACTATACTTGGTGGCAAGACTCCGAAAGGTGATTTGGGAGCGCCCGCCCCCACCCTCCCCATCCCCACCCCCCACCCCCTCTGCCTTGCAGGATCTCAAAAAAGGAAAAGGAAAAGATGGTTCTAGTTAGACGTGTGTGTGTGGGTGGGTGGGTGGGTGGGTGGGGGTTCTTTTGTTTTTAAGCTTCCACCAGGTTGATACTTAAGCTATATTTTATAGAATTAATCCCCCTTTAGTATGCTGCGTATGGATATGAAGCTCAGCTGTTGCACTTTCTCTGTAATCAATGCCCTACAATTGGCTTGCCGGAAGCATTTATTTTAACCTTTACGAGTACTTTGGGCAGGTGATGAAATTTACACAGGTACCTCAAAGTCCAAGACCTGCGTGTGCTGCATTTTGGTTTGTTCTTTTGTTTTGGTTTTTGGTTTTTTGGGTTATTTTTTTAGCTTTTCTATGTAGCATTATATTTTACTTTATTTTGTTAAGATATTATATTTTTTGGACCCCAGTAGTCTGTGGAAAGGAAATCTAAACTGTTAGTATCCTTCTTTTTTCTCCCTGCAGTATGTGGTTCTAAAGGTCACCCCACGTTAGGAATCTTTCCCCAGCCCACCCGAGGAAAAGGGTACTACGCTTCTCAGCAGGCCGTGCCGCTCACATCCTTTGTGTTCATGCTGCTTCCTTCATTTCCTTCTCCACGTCACCCCAGGGTGGGGACCTCCAGTGCAAAGCTGTGGCATCCTAACTTTTACACACAGACCTCATGAGTGTCCGCTGAGTCAGTAGCATGACCCTAAAGGCGTGGCCGGCGTGCGGCCGCTGGGCAGTCTGGCCTTGGAGCGGCTGCCCACGTGTCTTTCCTTCTCAGCTTTCACCCACAGTGACCTGGTTGGGTGGTCAGCACGGACAAGACAGCTGGGGAAGAAAGCTGAACGCTGAGACGCCGCGCATCTCTTGTCGTGTTTAAGCTTAGCTGGGTCCTTTCGAGTTTGTTTTCATGGCTTACTAGGTTAAATAGTTTGCACTATTTTTGCAATAAATTCATGGGAAACCTAACAGCTACTTATGTTGTTCTTACTGTGTGTATAAACTAATATTAAAAGTTTGGTATAGTGTTTTTTCACCTCCTTATGTAGCCCCCTAACATGCACAGAATGCTGTAAATCTGATAAAATATGATGTGAATGATATTTTATAAAGTTATTTTGTATGGTGTCAATTTTGTTTTGCCGCATAGTATGTCAGCAAAAAAATAAAATAAAATTCCTCATATTTACAGCTGCCTATTCCAAAGGTGTCTCTGGTTACTGTCTCCCTTGAGAGCACTGTCAAATGCACTGGCTGAGTCCAGTGTCCCTGGTAGAGTGCACCTTTCCGAGGGGTCTGGGTCCAGTTCTACATAGTCCAGGGGCTGTGCCCAAAGGATGGACTGGCTCAGCGGAGCTCCACACCACCCAAGGATCTGCGGTGGAGTACCACAGCCAGGAGAACAGTGTTGTGTGTGAGAGAGCTGGTGTCCCCACACCAGCAGCACACAGAAATGTGAGAAGCCATTCAGTTGAGCCCATCATGAGTGAGGCTCTGAGCTCCAGACTGTGCGAGGACTGAGTCCTGATGTTTTTTGCCTGCTTGAAGCTAGGTCTGTTGCCCTGAGTGGTGTAAACATGGTGGTGCTCTCAAGTCCCTGGAGGCCTCTCTTGACCGTGTGTCTCTGAAAAGTGCAGGTGGTGCTGGGGGAAGGGGGTTGTCGGAGAAAGCTCAGGCAACTCCAAGTCCCTGGAGTGAACTGAACCTTTGTCATGGCAGAGCAAGTTCTGGCACACCTAGGACTGCAGCAACAGGCGAATGGCTCCTAGTGCTCTGCTTTGTTCTTCCAGTCTTTTTTTCAACAGACAGTGGGCAGCTCAGTGGTTGCCAGGGTAACATGGAGATGGAGATGCTGGCAAGAAATTTTTCAGAGGGTGCTAGAACTGCTCTTAATGGTGGGCTCATGATTGCATGTGACAATCTGTACACCAAAAAATGGATTTTGAAGTGGCCTATTTTAAATCAATTTTAAAAACAGATGTGGCAGGCAAAGTAGGCCAAGAGGATCTTACTGTCTTTATTCCCAGCACACAGAGGCAGAGGTGGGGAGACCTGTGAATTCAGGGCTAGCTGGGCTGGTCTACACAAGAGTTTTAGGCCAGCTGGGGCTACATAGTGAGACCTGGGAGGGGAAGAGGAAGGTAACAGTGGCCATTAGCATGTGGAGACAGATTAACTACAGGAGGCATGGGTGTGGGGATGGTGTTTTGTTTTTGTTTTTTGTGTATTTATGTGTAACTACAAATTAATAGTTAGCAGGATTGGTGTGCCCTTATAATCCCTGCTACTTGGAAGGCTGAGGCAGGATTACAAGTACCAGGCTGGCCTTGGCTACACACAGCAAGACTATCAAACAAAAATAAAACTGTTTTTGTCAAACTTTATAGACCACAAGATGGTTTTACTGGATATAAATGATAACAGAAAAATGAGAACTATGCCTAGTGTCCAGCTTGCTTAAAACACACAGAAGATTGCTTCTTCAACTCATGTGACTAATGAGCTGGGGCTCTCCTCTGGGAATGGGGCAGCTTCTGTTTGTATTGGTGCCAAGAGCATGCACCCTGGCTCACATCACCAGACAGAAATGCTACCTCTGAAATTTCACAAATTATTAGTAAATTATTGGAAAAAATGCAGAACCTAAACCCACTTCAATAAATCATATTACTGTGAAATACATACAGACCTTTATACAGACCTTTAATGGAAAAGGAAAAGCAAATTCTATACAATAAAAATGCATAGTCCATTTGTTAAAAAATACAAAAATTCAAAGGCAGCACATGAACGTGAGCTACACATGTAGCCATTTGTGAGAACAAGATGTCCTTGTGACTAGACAGCTGACATGGAGCTTTCCAGGTCTTCTGCAAGTTCAACACAAAGCTCAGAGGTATGTGCTGCTGTACCCAAAGCCACAGCAGTGCCATCTGCCCAGGGCTCTCCTGGCCTGTGTGGGAGGCTGCTCCAGTCCTGTCCACCGCAGGAGGGGATGCAGTGAGCTGTAGGTCTGAGACACTGGCACTGCAGCACTGCTGTGCCCCTACTCCACAGCTGGGAGTGTCACAGAGCTCGCTCACCTGGCGGCTCACTGAAAGCACTAGCTGCTGGCTTAAGCCAGGACTTCACTGATGTCGCTTTCTTCCTCGTCATTCTCTTCCTCTTCTTCCTCCCTCTTCTCTTTGAGCATTTTCAGGTACTTACTAGCTAAAATCTTCTTTGGTAATATATCTTTAAAAAACAGGAAACTTTCACATCAATAATTGCTTATGGTAAACTGTGAATACAGCAATGCAGGTTTCAAAATGTACTAGCTCCACCTTTAACCCTAGAACAGCTACTGAAGGACATGCAGTCCAGGTACACTTCTGGGTGAAGAATCACAGAAACTGGGATTGTTTCCTGGTGCATGCTTATAGACCTGTTCACACCCATAGCTAGTGAACATGCTTCTCTGACCTGATTATGTGAACAACCCAAGCTAGCTGAGGAAATTGGGCTGGCCCCCTGGGCTTGACTGAAGCTCTTTCTAGCCAGGGCCTGATTCATGGCTGCATGTACCAGTTGCTCTGTTGGGGTGCAGGGCAGGCAGGACAAGTAGACAGCTCTGAGTGAGTGCCTAGCTAGCCAAGCATCTTGTATGTATTGTCAACTTCTACAATACTTGGTGGCTCAAATAGAGAAGGCTGGAAAAGCCTCCCCGTGCCGGGGCAGGGTAAACTGAGGCATTACGCAGAACAGTAAAGGGACAGAAAGCTCACTACAAGTTTTTCTTAACCAGAGTGTCCCAAAGATTAAGTACCTGCAAGGAACTGAAGGGTCTCCGAGTCCTCTGCAGTGCTGGCTAGGTCACTGTAGGTCAATGCTTTCTTGGCTTTGCCACTGCCATGTCTGTAGGAACAGGTGGCTAGATACTGAACAAAGAGTTCCTAAACCAACAACAACAACACAATCAAATGAAAGGTCAACTTCGAAAACTCACCACAGACTTTATAAGCTTAAAATTCCATTAATACTTCTGATTATCTTGGTTCCTCACATTAAATGACAGGAAATCAGTTCACAGGAAAGAGAAACATGAGGTTAGAAAGGAAGCAACCCGTGTAGAGCAGGAGGCAGCAGGCATTTTTTGGCTGAGCTTAAGTGTGTACCATGGAAAGTATTTACAAGTGATTGTAAATGATGACTCTGGTTTCAGGGGAGTGCTGTGGCACAGCACTCTAGAGGTGGAGGCGCCCAGAAGATCAAGGGAGGCTACGGCTTCATAGCAAGTCTGAGGCCAGTCTGAGCTGCATGCGCTGCTATGTGAAAACAGTGATGGGTGGGGTGGACTGTCACCAGCTCTACAATAAATGGAGCAAAAGCTCATTCAAAAGTTCTATCTGGCCTGCCAAGGACTTAATTTAGCTTACAGTTTATTGAGACTAAATCTCACTCTGTAATCCAGACTAGCCTTGGATTCCTGGAGAGGCCCCTGCCTCAGTCTCCCAAGTGCCTGGATGACAGATGTGAGCTGCCACCTACCTGTCCATATCTCGGAAGCACATTTTCAGTCTACTTGAACCCCTTGTCCAAGGTTGTTCACTCACGACTATAGTAAAAACCAACAGCCTCAAGCTGAAAAGTGACATCTTCTGGGGATGGGGGACTGACAAGATCCTAAGGCTCAGAAATAAGGTCAACTGGGCCTTTCCCAAGGTCCAGTATTAGTTCAGCTAGTAAGTGATGAGAGAAGCGTTTGCATCATTTAGATCCTTGGTGCTAGAACGAATCTGAACAGAAACCTTGAGTCCCAGGACCACACAGAAACACGTAGTTCACAATGAATTTGAGCCGATTTAGAAATCTAAGATGTGTGCAGACTGCTTGAAAATAGTAGACCACTGTTTAAAAGAAGCAGCTGGAAAACGATCTACCGGTAGTTATCAAGGCCAGGTCTCCTAACAGGAATGTTCCTGGACCACCGTGTCATCAAGACCAAACTTTAAACCAGGAGCGGTGGTGAAGAATTTTTAATGCCAGCACTCAGAGGGGTGAGATAGGACTGCTGTAGAATCTCAAACGTGGCCAAAACCAATTGAGCAAGGAGGGCTTGGTGGTGCCCGCCTTTAATCCCAGCACCTGGGAGGCTGGGGCAAGCGGATCTCTTTCGAGTTTGCGGTAATCCGGGTCTACAGAGTTCCGGGATAGGGAAACACATTGAGATCTCCCTGGAAGATCTTCCTGGACACCCTGGAAGCTTCGAGAACCCTCGCATCCCTGCGCGGGAGGTCAGCGACAGAAACCAAGTCTCGGAACACGCGCGCGGCAGAAACCCCACGCCAACTCGCGCAGCCGCACACGGGACGCCGAGGGCGCGAGGCACGGCGGGAATGACGCGGTGGGCGGGGCGCGAGGCACGCCGGGAGCGAAGCGAGCACTCAGAGCGGAAGCAGCCCAAAGGACAAGCGGCGTGGGCGTGGCTGAGACCACAATGCGGGGTGGGAAAGGGGAGGGGGGGGGGGGGGGGAAATGTACGGAGCGCGCAGGCGCAGGAAAAGGAGGCCGGGGCGCGCGGCCCCCGCAGGGCAGCCGAAAGGCCGGGCGTGTGCGGAGCCCGAGGGGCGGTTAGTGCCCGCACCCGCCCCTCACGCCGCCCCGCCGGCCGCTCACCGTGGCCTTGGCCGTGAGCACCAGCGCCTCCTGGTTGATGCTGGACACCTCAGGAGAGCTCTTCATGATGACTCGGATGCGGGACAGGGGCAGCGACACGAGCCGCTGTTCCCCGCACTTATCTTTACCCACGGCCGCGTCCGCCATCTTCTGCGTCCGGGCGGCCCGTGATGCCCCGCGCGTCCGCGCCTGCGCAGACGCCGCGTCGCGCGGTGGCCCCCGAAAGCTTGGGTGACGGCGCCCAGGAAAATCCCCTCGGAAACGCCGGGGCAGCCGACCGGAAGAAGCGCCTTCGGGCCTCCTAGTGTGTTCGGGAATCCCCGAGCCGCACAGGCTGGGATTTTTCAAAAGCTAAAGACGGAGAAATGTGTTTCCCTGTGAGGCCTCGTAGTAGAGGTAGCCGGCAAGCATGTGCCACACTCTTGATAGGCAGATGGACGGTGGCCGGAGCAGAGGGGAGCAACGGTGTGGTTAGGGGAGGAGGGAGGAGAAGCGCCCTCTGCCCGGGCCCTGAGGCCCACGGGGGTGAGCCTGTTAAAGAGGTGAATGAGCTAGATGGTCCCGGAGTCTCCTGTAATCCCACCACAAAAGCCAAGAGGATCACCAAGCGTTCAAGGCCAGCCCAGCTACGCAAGCCCTGGTTGAAGAAGATGGCTCAAGTCTCAAGGAATGGGAAGCAGATTAGGTAGAAGGAAGACTGTTTAGAAACATTCAAGCAAGTAGAGTAGCAGGAAGTCGGGGGGATCAGGGTGGGTGGAACCACGGGTCCGTGGAATGCTGCCTAGGTGAGTTATGAAGTGAAAATGGGCAAGTAAAGTCGATGTGTCCCGAAGAAGACAGAACTAAATCAGCACTAAATGTAATTGGAGGAACTAAACTGGAAGAGATTGGATCATGTTAGGTTTCTCTGTTGTCTTTATCATAGTGTACCCTGGCCCAAGTAAGCACATAGAGCTGCCCCTCAGGATCTTTGTGTTAGAGTTCCTAGCCACTCCCCCAGCTACGTGACCACACGTGTGCTGTGCGATGCCTGCGTGACTATACAAGCGGGTTCCACCTATTCTCCCTCTCTTCCTGCACCATCATTCTATAGGCCTATGCACACCTCTTCTGTTCCCTTCCCTTAATAAACTCTTATAGTGGGTTTTGTTGTTCCTCGTGGGTTCTCTCATGGTAAACAGTGCTGCTTAATAAAAACACTTTGGGGGAGTGGTTCTAAGATCCCCACGCATACTGAAATTGCACATGCTTAAGTCTTTTTTTGGCCAGAGCTGAGGACCGAACCCAGGGCCTTGTGCTTGCTAGGCAAGCGCTCTACCACTGAGCTAAGTCCCCAACCCCGCTTAAGTCTTAACAAAGAAGGTAACAGTTGCACAGACCCTGGGTACATCTCCTCATATAACGCCTGTCCTCTCTTGATTCCCTTGATGAGGGCTCTGTGAATGCCATGTGAGTAGCTGCTAGACAAGGAACAACAAGGAAAGATTTCTGTATGTCCAGTCAGCAAGTGTGATTCCCCACCCCCCAACACCTTGTATTTAAGCTTGGTTGAAGTCCACAGATGTAGAACTTAGGTCCAGTGTTAGTGCCAGGCACAAGGTACAGTCAATGAGCAAGTTAACCATGTTGCCTGCTCTCAACAAGATGACATTCAGACCCAGATATACTGGAAAAGATACTATTTCCAATGGGAGGTCTCATGCCTGTGTGGTAGGCTGCCTCTGAGAAGTATCATTTGTGCTCAGATCTGAAGAAAAGGGAAGCCATACAAGAAGGCTGAGACAAGATGAGTATTGACTATCTGTTACATGCTTCCTCTCGCCACTTGAGGCAGACAAGCATAAGGAATAGTTTAGGAACCTGGGATGTCACTTGGGTTGAGCTGTGCACACTCTGAACAAATGCAGCTAACTGCCTAGGACACTTATCATCCTCACCCCCATCATGCTACACCCACACACACACCCACACACTCCACTGAACAATAAGTTTTCCTCCCCTTAATTGGCATCAAACTTACATTCTATTCGGTTGTATTCTACTAATGAAAGGAAGGAGGCCAACCTAAACTAGTTTGGAGTAATGCACAATAGGGCAAACCGTCCTTAAAGTAAACTTTTAGGAAAACCCATTTACCATCTTGTGCCTATGTGTAACTGGGTGTGCATGTAGTTAAAGTCACACATTATGGGGACCTATACAGTAGAGAAGAGATTGTAGGAATATAATCTGTCAAAATAGTGAGCCATCAAGCTACACCCTTTAGTAACTAACTCCCTTCCCTCAGACCTCAGAAGCAAGAGCAATAGCCTGCCGTCATGTGACCCCACTGTTCTTTTGACCGCACATTTCTTTTTTTTCTTTTTTCTTGTTTTTGTTTTTGTTTTTGTTTGGTTGTTTGGTTGGTTGATTGGGGTTGGTTTTTTTTTTGTTTTTGTTCATTTTTTTGTTTTGTTTTGTTTTTCGAGACAGGGTTTCTCTGTGTAGCTTTGCACCTTTCCTGGATCTTGCTCTGTAGACCAGGCTGACGTTGAACTCACAAAGATCCACCGGGCTCTGCCTCCTCCTCGAGTGCTGGGATTAAAGGCGTGCGCCACCAGCGCCCGGCTCACATTTCTAATCTATATTTTACTTTGAATAGTTTCCCTGCTATTTTACAATCTGTATGACCCCTCCCCCCTGCCCTTTCTCTTCTCTCTTTCTTTCATTTTTCGAGACAGGGTTTCTCTGTGTAACAGCTCTGGCTGTCCTGGAACTCCCCTTGTAGACCAGGCTGGCCTCACTCATAGAGATCCACTTGCCTCTGCCTCCCAAGTGCTGGGATTAAAGATGTTTGCCACCACCACCCAGCACCTTTTAATTCTTTAGGAGGCCAAGAATCTCTAAATGCCTATCCAGTAACAAACACGAGGACATGGCCAGACAAGGAACCACTCAACAGAAAACCCAAGAAATGCTATCAGATTGCCCCTTGAAGTTTTTTTTTTTTTTTTTAGTTTGTTTATCTAGCTATTTTTGTACAGCTTGTTTTGAGAATGTTTGGAAATAGGATGGGAGGAGATGAGATGAGGAAGATGTCTAGAGAGTCCAGAGAAATGAGAATCCCTAAATTGGAGGGATGAGGAGATTGAGTCATGTAGCATGAATTGTTAGAAGGTCTTATTAATAAAAACAAACCTGGGAGCCAGATATTGGGGTAATCAGAGAAACAGAATAAGCCACAGCCAACCTCACCTTGCCAATTCCTCAGCTAATCTTGTTTCCTCAAACTGAAAGCTTCTGGATCCTCACCTGAATGAATCTCAGCTGAACTGCTGCTCAAAAGCCTAAAAGATTAAAAAGCCTCTAGTTTCTGGTCTTCACACCTTATATACCTTTCTGCTTCCTGTCACCACTTCCTGAGATTAAAGGTGTGTGTCTTTCCCAAGCAAAGACAGGAGATCTCAAGTGCTGGGATTAAAGGTGTGTGCTACCACACCTGGCTCCGTTCCTAGTGTGAGCTGTAAGTGAAAGCACCACCAGAGCAAGCCTTGCCAGCATGCCTTAATATCATGTCTCTCATGTGGACTGCAGTACAGAGATGCATCTCTAAGCCACTGTCTGTGGGCTTGATCTCCAGCCCAAGAGCCCTCAGAGTGAGCATAGTCAGCAAGCCATGACCTAAACTGCATGGCAGGTTAGTCTTTGCTCATGCAGACAGAGAAGATTACAGATATGCAGTGAAAAGACAGATCTAGATAGAAAAATACCTCTAAACAGGTTACAGTGTGTTTTAAAATGTATGTAGGATGGGGTTGGGAATTTAGCTCAGTGATAGAGCGCTTGCCTAGCAAGCACAAGGCCCTGGGGTCGGACCTCAGCTCTGAAAAAAAAAATGTATATAGGCTTGGGAGAGAAAAGAGAAATAGTATAGAAAGTCATAAAAAATAGTTTAAAACAAAGTCTTTAAAGAAAGAATAGAATAATATAAAGGAAAAAAAACACACAAAGATGGAAAATAAACAGAGAGTCTGGGTCCTGTATGTTATTGTGTTGTCTTTGACTTTTCCGGTTGCTGATGAAGGAATGAGAGATCATGGAAACTGCTGGATTATACCAACCTATAGATTTTAAAATGTCTTGACTTCAAAATGGAAGTCAAAAGATGTGTTACTTTATGGAAGAGGCTATGCTTTTATTTCCATAGGAAGTGAGAGGCTGCGATTTCATTCCAGGTTAATATGGATCAGATTTGATCAGGGAAGACCCCCTGAAAATCCTGGCTTCATATATAAAGAAATAAACCTAGAAAAACTACAAAACACACAACATATATTTTACCTGCTCAAACATAAAATGAAAAATCATCTTTGGCTAACTTATGTACAATGCATAGTCTATACTTGTATTAATACAGATAAGTATATTACCTTTAAAAGTTTATGCATTTTCGACTATGGTCTTTGTTACCAATACACTTGTCTTTAAAGAATTGGAAATGAGAATGAATGCCACAGGTCAAGGCATCTTCTAACTTTTTACAACTTGAATACTGTCAGTTACCTGTTAGGTTTGGCAGCCTGTTATTAAAGTGATCAAGTAGAAGTGTTAAAACTGATAAAATGGCACACTAATCCCTGCCCTTTAAGAACCTTGTGTGCTCTACTCATTGGAGAGGCCACAGGAACAGCCAAGTTTATGCATTTTCAGAGCAAGGGACCAGACAGCAAATGAATGGCCCAGGTGATCCAGAATCTCAAAATGCCTCTGTTATAGTCTCCTCAAAACTCTGTAGCCAGACAGATTCAAGGCTACTGGTCCAACCTCAAAAACTAATCCAGTCATGACTTAACAATTATCCTGATTTTCTTAAGGTTCCCACAGAGATACCAGTGCCCACAAACAACAGGAAGTAGTCTATAGAATGACACCCACAACCTCAAGAGATGGGGTATGGGTGAGTTTTGGCTATTCAATAGATTATGGATATTTGTCATTGTTTAGGGGGGTTGTTTACAGGTTGTTATTGGTCATAGTAAAAAAAAAGAATAAATGAAATTAAATTCAAACATCTCTTTCTAAAGGAAAAAAGGGGGATATGATATAGAAATGATGAAATAAAAGGGAAGATTATTGAATCTACTTCAATTTAAAACATCTATTAATCTCAAAATATTTTACATTGGTATAGATTTTGGTTTATTGATACAAATTTAAAGTTAATTTTATTATCCTGCATGTATGTTTCTACTCTTGTTTGGGGTATTGTGCTTATGCAACTCATTTAAAAATGTAATATATAATTAAAAATATAGGGTAATAGTCATCTATAATAATCAAACTTATAGTCATATTAGGTACACTTTCAAGGCTAAACAGATATATTTATATAGACATATGATCTTCAAACACTTAAAAGACCTACAGAATATGGCACTTAAAATGTTTTAATAACAAAAAATTAAAAAATATCTTAATAACATAAAGCTTTTCTTGACTTCAAAACACATCCTGGCAACACCAATTTACTTCAAAGAAAATGATGGGCATCAAAGAAATTCCATGTGGAGTTTGCTTTCTTTATAGTAAAAGCTAGCCAATTGGGCAAAGAAACTGCTTTTGCCTCAATTGCTGACAGTATGCTATCCAAACTGGACCAGCAAGACACAAAAGAGACTGCCAAGCTTTAAGGTGGGACAGTTCTTCAAAATTCCCTGCTTCTCAAAAATATCTGTAAGATATACTAGGCCTGTAGACCCAAGATGGATGCCCCAGTGTTCCAGAAAAACTTCGAGTGACTGTCCAGGCAGCCAGCTGTCCATGTTGTTAGGTAACATTACTCCCTTCTGGGGTCTTTGATGGAGTTAAAGACTAAATAATTAGACTTAAAGTTTTCTTCAGTTATGATAAAAGGTAAATTAGATATAAAACTGTAGGCTTATAAAGATAAGATAAATAATAGAATATTTTCTCTAATGTTGCCAAATACAAATGGACTGGATATTGTAACTGTAATTCTTTTTGTTTTGTTTTGTTTTGTTTTGAGACAGGGTTTCTTTGTGTAGCTTTGGCTGTCCTGGAACTCTCTCTGTAGACCAGGCTGGCCTCAAACTCATAGAGATCCGTCTGCCTCTGCCTCCTGAGTGCTGGAATTAAAGGTGTGTGCAACTACTGCCCAGCTTGTAACTGTAATTATTTTTTTAAAGATTTATTTATTTATTATGTATACAGTGTTCTGCCTGCATGCCAGAAGAGGGTGCCAGATGTCATTACAGGTGGTTGTGAGCCACCATGTGGTTGCTGGGAATTGAACTCAGGACCTCTGGAAGAGCAGCCAGTGCTGTTAACTGCTGAGCTCATCTCTCCAGCCCTTGTAACTGTAATTCTTACTTGATAATGTTTTTGTTGTATATAATTTTACTATGCTGAAGTTAAAACTTTCCTTTTTAATTAGACAAAAAAGGGAAAATGTTGTGGAATAATCCTTCTGTATGCTCTCATTGTTAGCAGGATTTTAAGTATGTTCGAAGTAAATGAGTCTGGGACATCACATAGATGAATAGAAATGGGTTAATTTAAGTTGTAAGAGCTGGCTGGAGACAAGCCTAAGCTATCAACCAAGCATACATAAATAACAAAGAAGTCTCTGTGTGATCATTTGTAATTGGCTGAAGGGACAGAAAAGTTCACTTACAAGCTTCATTGTCTGTAGAAAGGCTGATAGAAGTCATTTAGGAACAGGGAACCTTAGCCAAGAAAATGCCCCCACCAGACTGGCCTGGGGGCAAGCTTGTGGTATATTTTCTTGATTGATAATTGATGTCAGAGGGCCCAGCTCACTATGAGCAGTGTTACCTTAGAACTGGTGGTCCTGGATGATATATATATATATATATATATATATATATATATATATAAAATAGGTTGAGCAAGCTATGAAGAGCAAGTCAGTAAGCAGCACTCCTTCATGGCTTCTATATCAGTTCCTGACTCCAGGTTCCTGCCTTTAGTTCCTTTCCTGGCTTTTTTCAATGATAGACTATGATGTAGAAATGTAAGTGAAGTAAACTAATTCCTCTCCAAGTTGCTTCTGGATTCCCTAACCTCTAACAACTAATCAAGTAGACAATAAAAATTAACCATCATGGGTCTGCAAGATGGCTCGGCAGGTACCGGTGATTGGCAACAAGCCTGAGGATCTAAGTTTGATTCCTGGACCCCACTTAGTGGAAGAAGAACTAAGCTCCACAAGTTGTCCTTTGTCCTCCACATGACTGCCCTGGCACTTGCACACCTACACACATATAAACAAAATAAATAAATGTAATAAAAACTTAAAAGGTAGCAGTGCCTTTAACTCCAGTGCTTGGGAGGCAGAGGCAGGCAGACCTCTGAACTGGAGTGAGTTTCAGGACAGCCAGAGCTACACAGAGAAACCCTGTCTCGAAAAACCAAAAACCAGCCAGCCAGCCAACCAATCAACCAACCAACCAACCAAACAAACAAACAAACAAACAAAAACCAAACAAAACAAACCCAAAATTGAGGGCTGGCAAAATGGCTCAGTGGGTAAAGGTGTTTCCATAAAGCCTGATGATCTGAGTTGGATCCCCAGGACCCACAAGGTTGAAAACACATACACACACAGAGCTTAACATAATGAGTGGCACATGCCTTTTTATCAGAGGCAAGCTGATCTGTGTTTGGTTTGAGGCCAACCTGGTCTATATATTGAGTTCCAGATCCCAGCCAAGATTACTTTCTTAGTTACTGTTCAACTGATGTGATGAGACACCATATTGAAGGCAACTCATAAAAGAAAACATTTAATTGGGGACTTGCTTATAGTTTTAGAAGATTAGTTCTTGATAATCATGGTGGGAAACAGATAGGCATGGTGACGGAGCAGTAGCTGAGGGCTTTGTATCCTGGTCCACAGGCAGCAGGCAGAGAGACACTGGGCCTGGTGTAGACCAGAGGCTGGTGTGGGCTTTTAAAACTTCAAAGCCCCACCCTTATTGACACACTTCCTCCAACAAGGCCACACCTTCTCCAGCAAGGCCACATCACCACCTAATCCTTCTAATCCTTCTCAAATAGTTCCACTCCCTGGTGACTAAGCATTCAAATACATGTGCCTCTGTGGGCCATTTTCATTCAAACCTCACAGGCTACACACAGCAAGACTTTGTCTCAGAACTGTTGCACAAATCCTAATTGTTCTTATAATAATAATAATAATTAAAAAAACAGAGCCAGATATTGGGATAAATGCTGAAAGATCAGAGGAAACAAGCCACTTTTCACCTCGCCAACTCCTCAGCCTGAAGCGCACCCAAACTCCTGTCTTCTCCTGCCTTATATTCCTCTCTCTGCCCAGCCATATCACTTCCTATCTCAACCTTCCTAGTGCTGGGATTAAAGGTGTGAGACTCCCAAGTACTGGGATTAAAGGTGTGTGCCACCACTGCCTGGCTCTGTTTCTCTTTTAGACTGTATTAATCTCATGTAGTCCAGGGTGGTTTTGAACTCACAGAGATCCAGACAGATCTCTGCCTCCCTCTGATCTTCAGGTAAATTTTATTTGTTAGAGTACAAACAAAACATCACCACACAGAACAACAGCAAAAATAAAACAGAACAATAAAGAAATAAGACAAAGCAATGAAGGTATAATATTGATCTTTGGATTCGCATAAACACACACACACACACACAAACACACACACACACACACACACACACACACACACACACACACACACACACACGTGTGTGTGGTGATATTGTGCTCCCCAATATATTATGCATCCCAAACTTATCTGGGGTCAGAGAACAGAACAGCTACTAGACATAGAGGCCAGAAAATGGTGGCACACACGCCTTTAATCCTATTACTTGGGAGGCAAAGATCCATCCGGATCTCTGTGAGTTTAAAGCCACACTGGAAACAGCCAGGCATGGTGACTCACCCTTTAATCCTAGGAAGTGAGCCTTCAATCCCAGAAAGCAGAAAGGTATATAAGGCGTGAGGACCAGGAAGTAGAGCCTGGTTAAGCTTTCAGGCTTTTGAGTAACAGTTCAGCTGAGATTCATTCTGATTGAGGACCCAGAGGCTTCCAGTCTGAGGAAACAGGATCAGGTGAGGAACTGGCAAGGTGAGGTTAGCTGTGACTTGTTCTGTGTCTCTAATCTTCCAGTGTTAACCCAATACATAGCCTCAGATTTGTTTTTATTAGTAAGTACCTTAAAGATTCATGCTACACACATGTGCACTCACACATGAACACATACACAAAACAAAAATAAATATTAATATCCACAGTGTGGGAGGTGGAGGCAGGGAGATTACATATTCTTGGTTATCCTCAGCCACAGAGTTTGAAGCCTGACTGGGCTAAATCCTCTCTGGAACATTACCACTAAAATGATGCAACTAAATGCGTCCTGTGCCCATAGGCCAGTGGTTCTCAGCCTTCCTAATGCTGCGACACTTTAATACAGTTCCTCGTGTTGTGGTGACCCCTGTCAACCATAAAATTATTTTCATTGTTACTTCATAACTGTAATTTTGCTACTGTTATGAATCCGATGATCTTAGGCGACCCTGGTGAAAGGGTCACTCAATCTCAAAGGAGTCAAAAGTCACAGGCTGAGAGCCCCTGCAATGGGCTGTAAGAATCAAAATGTTGCTTTTTGGTGGTGGTGGTTGGGGGTCTGTGGTGTCCGAGACAGTTTCTCTGTGTAGTCTTGACTCTTCTGGAACTCACTCTGTAGACCAGGCTGGTTTTAAATTCAGAGAGATCCTCCTGCCTTTACCTCTCAAGTGTGTGCACCACTACTGCATGACAAAATGGTCTTTTTAATGTATTTTTTGTTTGTTTGTTTTTTGAAGCTAGGGTCTCACTGTGTAGCTTAGGCTGACTTTGAATTCTTGGCAATCCTGCCTCAGAGTCCTTCATGCTGAGATCACAGACATAAGCCATCACACTTGGTTAAGATGCTCTTCTTCATCAATTATCATTACAGCTATTGTTGGTGTACAATAGATTGAAAAAAAACCACAAATGTGATAAATTCTGACAGGAAACTTACAAGCTGGGTGTGGTGATGCTGCTTGTAGCCCCTGATGCTCAGGAGGCTGAGGACGGATGATCACTTGAGTTCAGGAGTTCAAGACCACCTGGGTGACTTTAAGGAATCTTTCTCCAAAAAAAAATTTTACTTAAAAAAAAAGAAGGGGTGGAGAGAAAGAAAGAATAGAGGATTAAAAATAGATGGAGCTGCACTTGAATCTCTTGATACAAGTTTTATTTCTGTGGTGGTAGTGGGAATGGGGTCATGTTGTATAGCCCCACTGGCATCAAACTGGTGATTGCTGGGCAGAAGTCTTTTATGACCTTTGTTTTTCACATGCATGTTGTACCTCTGCATGGATATTTGTTCAAGGTGGCGGGTCAACATCAGCTACCACCCTTAAGGTGATACCTTACTCTTGAGACATGGTCTGAATTCAGCCTGCCTAGCTAGCTAGCAAACCCAAAGGTCTTCCTATCTCTGTTTTCCCAGTTCTGGTGTCACAGACGTCCACTGTTACACCCGCTGTTTTACATGGATTCTGAGGATTAAACCCAGGTATCATGCATGCAAGGCCAGTCCTTTCTTGTCTGAGTTAACCTTCCAATCCCAGACTAGTTTTTTGTTTTTCCCCTGGACTGATCTGGAGTTCACTATCCAGGTCTGGTGCCAAACTCACTGCAGCCCTCCTGCCCCAGGCTCCCCACTTCTGAGGTCGTAAGCATGAGTGCTCAGACTTTAACTTTTGAGTGGGAGAGTGTTGGTAGCAGTCTCACCCCTAGTTGTAGTGGCTGTAGAAGCATTGTAGGGGCATCTGTTTACAGAAGCAATTGGACAGGAGCAGAAGGCACTGTGTTCTCTATGCTTTGTTTGTAGTAGTCAAGTTCAAACTGAGGGACTTGGGGCAAGGGCTTTCTCAGGGTTATTCCCTGAATACATTACTTGTTGGTGCAGCCAAGGCTGGCCTTGAATTCAGAATCCTCAGGCTCAGCCTCTGGATGTACTACTGCCAGTCAGAACACATTGTTCTATGTAATAAAATGCACTCATTTTAAGTGTCTCGGTGATGTTGGACAAATACATACATCCATGTCAACATCACAATAAAGATGTGGACATTCTTATTACCCCCTTACCAAATCTCTATTATCTTTTCCGTGCATTTTCAACCTGGGCCCAGGGCATTCCTGAGCTGTCTGTCATTGTGGATTAAAGCTGTCTTGTCCAGAGCTTTGTATCAATGTAGTTATCCACTCTTCCATGTCAGACTGCCTTCACAGATGTCTGCAGCTTGTTCTTTTTTCTTACTATGTAGTGGTTCCATCTTCCTGTTATACATGTATTGGTGAAATTATTAAGGTCACTCCACATAGTTAAAAGGGAGGTTTATTTTGTGGGATAACTTACAAGTGAAGAGATAGGTAACAGGGTCTGGGAAAGGTGTGGCGCAGTCCGGCGGTGTTCTCTGTTCAGTTTACCTCCAGTGTACAGGGTCCAGGAACCAAGAGAGCCCCCGCATCTGGATTTCAGATCTTCAGCATCCTCTCTCAGCCCCATCTTGTAGGCGTGACTGTTACCGAAGCCTCAATGGGGGTTGGAACTTCCAGGTCAAAGCTGGAATGGCTACCCACTACATCTCCCCCTTTTGTCTAAATAAGAAGGTTCTATCCTGATACATGACTATATACAAAGGAATGGTTATCACATATTGTCCTGGAATGGCTACACACTACACACATGGTTTTTGCTCTTTTTCTTTTCTGCCATCGGTGGTCATTACGACTGAAGCCACAGTGGACATTCACACACATGTGGTTTTTTTTTTTTTTTTCTTTTAATAAACACCCAAGATGGGAATTAGTGGGTTATGTGGCTTGTATGTGTGAGGGGGATGGAAATTTTTTGCTTAGCTCTATCCTAAACTGTTTGTAGTACTTTGTGTTCCTCAGCAGTGAGCCCAAACCACAGTTCTTCCATAGCTGTGCCAACATTTGGCAAGGTCAGTATCTTCAATTTTAGTGTACCGATGAAGTTGGAGAGTTACCTAGCCGTGGATTTTATATTGTTGAAGAGCCATTCTGGATTACAGACTGGCCATCATGGCCACTCAGCATTTTACATGGCTTCTCAGGACCCTAACTCCAGTCCTCACTCTTGTGTGGCCAATACTTTAACCACGGAGTCTTCTCCCTGCCCTCACCACTTCTGAGACAGCATCTTCTTCCTCCTCCTCCTCTTCTTCTTCTTCTTCTTCTTTTTTGTTTTTGTTTTGTTGAGACAGGGTTTCTCCGTGTAGTTTTGGTGCCTGTCCTGGAGCTCACGCTGTAGCCCAGGCTGGCCTCGAACTCACAGATCGGCCTGCCTCTGCCTCCTGAGTGCTGGGATTAAAGGTGTGTGCCACCACTGCCCGGCTCTTTGTTTTTTCTGTTTTCTCAGACAGGGCCTCTCTCTGTAGCCCCAACTGTCCTCAGACTCACAAAGATCTGCTGTGTCTACTTCCTAAGTGCTGGGGTTAAAGATACCACAGATGCACCCACACAGACATATGAATAAATAAAAATTAAAAAAATAAAATTTTATTTAATGCTGTAATATTTAAGATACAGACTATACAGACCAACATTCTAGTTATAAGGCAATAGCATCACATATATACGACATGTTTCCAATTATATTATTATATAATCTGACATTTGATACACAATGTAATGAAAAGCAGTGTACTTAATGACTTGAATTCTATTTCTTTTTGTGATAAGGGACTCTCTATGTAGTCCAGACTAGCCTTGAATTTACAGAGATCTACATGCCTCTGCCTCCACAGTTCTGGGATTAAAGCATTGTACCACTGCACCCAGCATTACGTGAATTCTTAAATTACTATTCTAGAACTAAACCACTGCCGATTCATTTATAGCTCTCTCCTGAGGTCCTCCTCGGCTTGTCTACACAGGATTTGCCCAGAACTCCCTGACCCAGGATCCCCGACAAAGTGACAAAACCCTGGTTTTCAGAGGCAATTTGAGGCAATTAGATCCTAATTCAACCCAGATGTCTTGTTTTCCTAGTATGGCTGCTAGCACCATCTGACATCTGGTGGTCATATATGGAATTGCAGGTTCTCCGATAAATTCTTGATAGGATTTTTTGTTTTCTAATTCTTTTACATTCTTTTCTCTTTAGTGTAAAACTCCATCTTTATTAAATTGGATTATAAATTTGTGGACAATCTTTTTAGTTCTACAAGTGGGCACTCCGCATTGGTATGGATACTTAAGCACAAATATAATACTTAGGTCAACTAACAAGCTAACAAGTTCTTGTGTGTGAAAACGCTATTCTTTATTAGTGCAAACATTTGTTGCTTCTACATAACAGCCACACCAAGAGAATGACAGATTAGGCAAAAGGAAAAATTCTGGTGACTATGCATAAAGCCGTGAATTTTGTTGACAGTTCATTCCAATTTTCTTACAGTTGGAAAGTACACACTGTTGCCAAACTATTTCCCAAAATTAACCATCTCTTTGAGAATGAAGAACTGTTCTATTTAAATGTCCTTACCAGCATCCAATCAAGGCATGGTTTTGAAAAACAAACAAACAAACAAAACAAAACAAAACAAAACCTAAGAAGATGGTTTATTCTGAGTCAAACAGGAGCGATTGGCCGTGAACACGAAGTCATTCAAGTTACCCTGAATGAAGTGTTTCAGCATGGCTGCGTTTTAATCATAATCTGAGGCAGGGTTGACCCTGTAGCTCTGCTGGTAGGGAGCTTGGCTAAGGCTCATGATGCCCTAGGTTTGATCCTCAGCATAGTATAAACCAGGTGTGGTGGTACACGACTGTTAGCTCTCAGGAGGTAGAGACTGGAGGGTCGTCAGGAGTTCAAGACCAGCCTCAGCTTCTTGGGGAGTTCACAGCCAAAGGGCTATGTACAGAAACTATATTTCAGATTGAAATCTCACACAAACACCCATGCCAACTCCTGGGTCGCTGAGCTGGTCCAGACCGGCATCTGACTCTTTTTCCCGGCCCAGGCCGCTTTCACACGCGACTCCGAACCCATTTTTGGCCTAAATTAGGGTTCTTCCCGCGCTCGCACCTACGACTGCGCATGCGTAAAAAGAGGCCCACCCACCTATGACGCACGATTGACGCAGGCCGAGAACTCAGTTCTCAGGGCAAACAAGCGCCGACTGCCCGCCTTCCGCTGGCGCTGTGCGTCACTTCCTGTTCTCCTCCCTCTTTTCTCAACCTGATTGACGATAGGTTCCGCCTCAGGGCGCGGTGTGCGGCGGGGCGGTGCTGGGAAAAGGCGAATCTTCGGCTGTGGATAGGACCAGCTCTGGGATGGGCGGAGCTTGGCTTCTCCTGGCCAATCGCTTTCAAATTTGCCCCCCTCCGCGGGCGCCGCGGAGCATGCGCAGTCTCAGGAGGGATTCTTATCCACTACTCCGGATTTTGTGAGCCTCCGGAGGGAACTCTGACTGCGCGCGGGAGGTGTGGCCTTGGGGGCGGAGCTCTTGGCGAAGGCGTTGATTGGCCGGCTCCTGCCTGGCGTAGGGACATCGTGGTTCACAGCCTTTCATTCTTTCATTCATTCTGTTCATTCATGGAATGGGTTGAGTGACACCAGGCTTTGCGGTTTCGACCCTGTTCCCCAGGAGCCCATGCTTTGGCTGACACTTCGGTGTCGCCCTTTGTCTCCTCTCAAGTCTGGTGTGATAGTGTTTTGCAAAAGGGAGATGCAGCCTCTTTTCCTCCAGGCATGGCTACACCTCTGAATTCAGCTGTTGTACTTCCCTATACCTGAGGGGCATCCTAGCTTGCTGCTTATTTACCATCGATCCCCTTTCCTTCACTTTCCATACACCTGTGCAGTAGAGCTGTCTCGAACAGGCACTGCGAGGTTTAAAATGAGCTCAGATCACCTAACTTTGGGGTTAATTTCCAGGCTTTTTGGCTGGAGATGCAGCTCGGTTGGTAGACTGCTCGCTTAACATGCGTGTAGTCTTGGGTTTAATTCCCACATCCCTATCATCCTGAACTGGGGAGGTGGAGGCAAAAGAATCAGAAGACCAAGGTCATCCTGGTTTTAACAGTAGCCTGGATGATACGAGAGCTGCCTCAAAATCTTCTCTCTTTAGTTGTTTACTTTCTTATATGCATATCAGTATGTGAACGTTGAGTGCAGGTGCCACAGAAGTCAGAGTGGTCAGATCCTCTACAGCTGTGGCCACAGACAGTTGTGAGCCACCTGACATGAGTGTTGGGCTTGGAACTCTGGTCCTCTGCTAGAACAGTGTGTGAACCAGACCCTAAGTGTTGACTTTAAGGGAGGGTTGCTGTCTGTACTGGAGTCTGAATTATCCTAAAGGAGGAGTTAGCAAATCAAACTCAAAATTCTGGGTCCTCGACAACCAACATATTGACAACAGAGCCAACAGTGTAATACTCATTTTCTAATTCCCATATTTTATTTCTCAATGGCTCCATACCAAAGAAGGGTCACAAGGAGTATGGCTGTCCTTTTAACTAGGGTGACCTGTCTTACAGGGACAGAGTGAGTTAATGTGAGACACTTATGAGAAGCCCATTCATTACATATGATCACGTGGGAGTTCCATAAACTGTAACCACCACCACTGTATTATTTGTGTCTGTAGTACATATGTGTGAATGTGGGTTTTTTTTTTATGTGCTTGTGTATGTGGAGGTCAGAGTTCAACATTTTGCATCTTCCTCCATCACTCTCCACCTTAGTTTTTCAGATCTCTCTGTGAACCTAGAGACAGTCAGTTTGGTGAGGCAACTTGGCTCAAAAGCCCCAGGGATCCTCCTGTGTCAGCCTCCCCAGTGCTGGGGTTACAGACACACTCCACCATGCTCATGTTTGATGTGGGTGCTAGGTCTAAACTCAGGTCTTCGTGCTCATGACACAAGCATTTTGCTGACTGAATCATCTCTCCAGCTCCACCACTACAGTATTTTGAGGGGCTTCTTGGTGATGCTGAAAAAGGCAGTTAAATAGATTTTCCGCTCCCTGGCCTGTGAACTAGAAAGCCCAGATGAGAGATAGCCTAGTGGTCAAGTGGGAGATAGAAGCCCTGAGAGCTGACAGTTTTTAGCCAGCATGAAGTGGTCCTGTCACCACCCAGGATATTCTTAGCTAGGACAATCTCGGAGATTATCCTAGGCAAATAAAGACACATCGTCAATTTATTACAGCGCCATATAGGGAATATGCGACTGAATTTGCCTCACTTTGTATCCAATTGATTTCTTTTGGGGGGGGGGGTTCGAGACAGGGTTTCTCTGTGTAGCTTTGTGCCTTTCCTGGAACTCACTTGGTAGCCCAAGGCTGGCCTCGAACTCACAGAGATCCTCCTGGCTCTGCCTCCGGAGTGCTGGGATTAAAGGCGTGCGCCGCCACCACCCGGCCTAATTGATTTCTTATGTTAATCCCAATTACAGCCCTTTGGAGAAATCGTCCCATTTAATAGATAGGGACATTGAAAGCATGTAGTTCAGGAGTGATGGTTGGGGGCATAAATCTCTGTCCTTTATAGTTTACCAGTGCTTGGCTGTTTTGCCAGCACAGCAGCTAATGCACTGATAGGACACTCCTCTGGGTTCCAGCCTGCAGTTTTAATTATGGCTATGATGATTGTCAATCCTACCCAGCCTTTTTGGTCCTATTCTTTGAGTTCCTGTTACTGGGTATTTCAGGGAAGCAGATTCTCTCTCTTTCTTTTTTTTTTTTTTTTTTTCTTTTTCTTTTTGGAGACAGAGTTTCACTGTGTAGCCCTGGCTGTTCTGGAACTAACTCCGTAGACCAGACTGGCCTCAAATTCAAGAGCTCCTCCTGCCTCTGCCTCCAGAGTGCTGGGATTAAAGTCATGGGCCACCACCACCTGGTATATTCTACCTCTTTCTACTGGACAATTTTCTCTCTTTTCTTTGTGTCAGTTGGTTTATTATTGTGTGTGTAAGGTGTGAAGGTTTGAGTGTGGACACACTCACATGTTTCAAAGCATGTTTGGAGATCAGAGGAGAGCTTCTGGGAGTCGGTTTTTCCCTTCTGTGGGTTCTGGGGATAGAACTCAGGCCATCAGGCCCAGTGGCAAGTGTCTTTGCAAGCTGAGCCATCTGGCTGCCTCTTTTCTTGTTTCTTTCCTTCATTCTTTGACACACTTGTGTCCTCTTCAGATAAGGTCTAAGATTGCTCCACTGAGCTCCATTCCCAGGTTACTGAAGAATTTTCTAATAAGGCTTGTTATGGCCTGAAGGGGTTCTTCCCAAATTCCTATGTTGAAACTAATTCCCTATGTGACAGTTTAGGAGGTCTGGTCTTAGGGAGGTTGATGAGGTCAGGAGGATTTTTAGTGTGATTAGTGTCCTTCAAAGAGGCCAGAGGCTAGCTGAATGGATCTACCATGAAGACACAGGAAGTTAGCAGGCTGGAACCCAGAGGAGCGTCCCATCAGTGCATTAACTGCTGCGCTGGCAAACTATAAAGGACAGAGGTTTATTTGTCTTATGTACGGTGGAGCAAAAGTAAAGTGGCTCCATCTGGTGATGGCTTTGCTGGCCCAAGTCCCCCCGTGGCTCGGAGCAGCACACCAGACCGGGAGTGTGCTTGTTTCTGTGTCTGTTCGTCTATCTTCTAGCCCTCTTCTTACTGAGTGACCAGTATTTAATCCTAATCATACCAATGATCTTAATCCTAATCTCCTAACGAGCCACCTCTAGTCACCAAGGTCAGATGACATTTCCACACCCCTCAGTCCCTCATCACAAGGAGTAAACTTCCACATATGGGTCTTTGGGGGCACACTTCTTTTTTCTTGTGTACGGTATTAGTGTGGACAAAGAATTTAATATTACTTACTACAATGTATTAAACTTTTAAGGTCTTTTCCCAGAGAAAATAGTTGCACACACGTGTTTCTTCATAAAGCACAATAAAAAATTAATGAGGATTGGTTTTTGTAGGTCTTAGTAATAAATCCTATCTTATTTATGCATATTTTTATTTATGCATATTAGAAATGATATTCTTATGCAGGATTGAGTTAAGGCCCAGTAGTTCTTAAATAATGCTATCAAATTGCCATATAAATTCCACATGTAGCAAAGGTGAACAATCTTTGTAGTCAGGGCACACTTCAACCATGGCAAGGGACTCATGAAAGTCTCACTTTGCTGGTGGGCCTCATACTTCTAGCCTCCAGAACTGACCAGTAAACACCCCTGTTTAAGCCACCCAGCCTACCATCATGTTACAGAAAGCCCCAGTTAAAAGAAGTAGGTGCCATCAAAGCCTCCACCCCCTCTAAGCACTCCATTGGGACCTGGTGTGACCCTGAGGGTGAAAGCGCTGTAAATAAATTAGGACGGTCCACTTTCAAGATAAAAAGTCCCCTCGTGAGGCCAAAGCTTAATGACAGAGGCAGCTGGTGCCTGCTTGTCGGAACTTTCAGGTTGCTGCCCCTCCTCCCAAGCAGAAGTTTAGCTCAGGGTGGAAAAATCACAGGCAGCCAGTGTACGTGACTAAGTCCACGCATCTGGAGGGCCCCTAAGTAACAGGATACTGGGGTGGGAAAAGCCAGAGAGTCTTTGTTGTGAGACGAGAACATAAAAGAATATAAGAAAGTAATGAGGAACAGGTGTGGTGTTGCATGCCTTTAATCCCAGCACTGGGAAGGCAGAGGTTAAGAGGAACTCTGTGAGTTCAACGCCAGCTTGGTCTCCATCGAAAACTGGCTACATAGTGAGATTCTGTCTTTAAAACAAAAACAAAATGAAACCTAGGTGACATCTGGTTAGGACTGTGCACCCCAGAATGCTATCACTCAGTCAATGAGGAGCTGGAGGATGGATGTGTGTGATGGGGGAGATTGTTTTTGGTAATGAACCTGTATATGTCTGCTTTCCAGGTATGGCAAGACCGAGAGTAAAGTTAGGTTTTTGTGGCACTCTGTTTCTCCAAATCCAGCTTGAGTTTGGGCAAGGGCATTTGTTTCTCATAGAACTGATTATTTTAAAAGTCTTTCCCAACTTTAACCATCCACAAATGTCCTACATGTAGTCTTTGTGTATCTTTGAATTTCCAGCCTTCTGAGGAGACACTAGGGAAATGTTACAGATAGTAAAAGTCAGCTCTGGGCCTGTCCTGGACACCCCAGTTTGGTGGCCTGAGGATGTGGGCAAGCTAAAAGCTAATTCCTATTTACTATCCCTCTTCTGTTTGGTAAGGTGCTCCCACCCCCAAATAGGTGCCAGGGCAGTGAACTAATACAGTGGGCCCATTTTCAACAGGGGGGTGATGAACAAAGATAAGCCATCTTCCCATCCTGCTTTCCAACTTGCTTATGTTATCTATTTATAGAGAATTAGAACAGATAAGAACCATGAAAGAGTCGGACATGCCCTGGATTGAAATCCTGAAATAGCACCAGCCACTTACATGTTCCTAGCCAAGGGGTGCATCTTTTCCGTACCCCAGTGCACAGCATAGCTCTGCTTTGAGGATCTGTGATGAGTAAGTGCTAAGCATGTGCCAGGAGCCAGAGCTCCAGCTCTCTCTCTCTCTCTCTCTCTCTCTCTCTCTCTCTCTCTCTCTCACACACACACACACACACACACACACACACAACCTGAACACAGACCCAAACCAAATATACTAATTGGTTTCCCACTGGCCAGGACAAGGATGAAGATGAGAGTATTATTAAAAGTGTGAATTATAAAATAAGTTACAAAACAGCACAGATAGATAGCAGAGTAAATAAATGCTTGCTAGCTTAAAACAAGTGTTGGCTCAGACCACTTTTCCCTTGTGCTCACTGAGGGGTCCACTCTGGGTCTCTATTACTATTTTTTAATTGAAAAGAAATGCACGTGTACGGTAGAAAAACTTCAAACAGAACACTATAAGCACACAAGCGCGGGCGGGAGAAAGACTCCCCTCCTCTGCTTTTTGTTTTTCCTGGAACCACTGTTATGTACTCATGCACATTCGAATCGCCAGTATCTTCTCTCCTTTTTTTTTAAAAAACATAGGGGCTTACAACCCACGCTTCTTGGCAAGCTGGCTTCCAAGGGGCTCAGGAACCGTTAGGGGATGGATTTACTGCTGGGGCCCATGTCAGGAGCCTGATTTGACTGCAAAGGTAGCTAGTCCGAATCAGGCTTAAGCATGACCTCATTCTTCAGAGAAAGCATCCCCTAGGCATTCTTTCATCACACATACCTACTTTCCCAACCTGTAAGGGGGGTTGTGGGGCGTGGTTGGGGCGCCAAGTCCCCTGAGGGCCACATAGCCTGGCTTAGTTGGGAGTGATCACGGTGATACTAGGGGTCTCACCTGGGTGCCACCAGGGAAGTGCAAATCCAGCCCGGAGTAGGGGGACTGGCGGTTCCCACCATAGGCACCTCCCCTAGTACAAAGGTTTCGCGCCCTTCGCTCCTCCTCTGGCTCCTCCCATCTCCCTTCCCTTCTTGCTCCCTCCCCGGTCCTCCACTTCCTTCTCCATCCGCCGGTCCTTTCCTTCCAGTCCGAAGTCTTACAGTACCACTCTCTCCTCCTCCCTCTTGTCCCTCCTCCCTTCTCTCCGCCTTCTTCTCAGGCTCCAGGTCTCCTGGAAAACCCGGGGCAGATTTTTAGCCCCGAACACGACTTGCGCATGCGCAGTAGCCGCGCCGGCCGGGCTGGTGGTTTGGAGGTTCCTGGCTGCTCTGTCCGGCTTCCCTCCAGGCCTCGGCTCCTGCTTGGGGCCGCTGGGCTGTGTAAGTGTCCCGCTGGGGTCCCGCGTTGGGGTTCCGGGCCGAAGGGGCTGGCTGGGGGATTAGCCCTGTTTGCACTTGCCTGGGTCCCCTGCCTGCCCAGGTCTCCTGCTTGCCGGGTCCACTGCTCGTCCAGGTCCCCTTGTCAGCCCAGGTCCCCTGCCCAGCTGGGGACAGCCTGCTACCTGGTGGCCAGTCATCTGGCGCCCAGCCTGCACGACACCTGAAGGATCTGCGTACACTTGTCCGGGATGGGCTGCACCTGCAGCCTCCAGGCGGGCCAGGCTGTCTTTGCCTCTCAGTCTCTCCTCTTTTCTGTTCCTGGAGCCTGAACCGGGGCTGCACTGTGCGCCACGCCCCTCGGCCACAGTGCTGCACTGGGAACCGGGTGCACCATCCCTAGCAGCCCAGTGTAGCGGCCCAGCGCCTCAAACCCAGTCCGACTGGGCAGTTTCCCTGGAATGAAATCTTGCTCTGCAAACTCCAGTTTCCTCCAGTGACAGCTTGGGAGGAGAAAGTGTTCCGTTAATCGTGCCTTTCTGTTGTAGCTTCGCTTCCTTGTTACATTGTTAAGCAGAGCTTTCTGGTGTTAGGTCGGGTGAGTGTGGCCTTTAACGGAGCTGCAGTCAGGCTCCATTGAATTCCGGGAAAAGTATGAGGCCGACACACCCCCTTTAAAGACAGTGACTTTGCAGAGTTATGGAGTTACAGCTGTTTCCTTATCTGCCTTGCCTGTTATTGCCAAACAGTAGCACCAGTTGCATGACGTTGGAAACCTAGGAATATTCTAGAAGATTTCCTGATGAGGTTTGGTGTTCTTTAAAAATTGTTTTAGATAGTAGACTAGTGGGGGAGGGGAGGAGAAGATATTGTCAAGAAACTTAATCTTAAAAAAAAAAAAAGTGGTGTTTGCCTATAACCCTAGTGCTGGGGCAGGGGTTTGCCAGTTCAAGACCAGCCTGGGCAACTTAGTGAGACCCAGGGTAAACAGAGGGAAGGAGTAAGGGCTCATCAGGAGAGATTTTCCTAACACGTGCAAGGTCTTGTGGGATTCCTAGCTCCACATGCAGTCTGGAATTTTCACAGTTGTGTGATTATCACCAGAACATTTTTCCATCACTCAGAAAGAAAACCCTTACCTTTTAGAGAGTCCCTCTTCATCCCTGACCCTTGGAAATCCTAGCCTCGTAGACACACTTCCTTTGTTTATGGATTTGCAGCGTCTGGGCATTTCATGTTAGTGGAAACACCTGTTGTCCATCTTTGGCTGCTTCTAGCCTACTGCTTTCCAGATTCGTGTGTGTGTGTGTGTGTGTGTGTGTGTGTGCATGTGTGCATGTGTGCATGTGTGTGTGTTGAGAGAGAAAGATAGAGGGGAGGGATAGTTAGTTGTTAGTACATACAGAGTTTCAGAGCTATAAGATGGAAAGTTCTGGAAATGGATGATGGTGTCAGTGTACAATGAATACTCTGCATGCTTTCAGAACTGTATGCTTAAAAATGGCACATCTTATGTTCATTTATTGATTTGTTTGTTTTTGTTTTTTGAGACAGGGTTTCTCTGTAGCTTTGGAGCCTGTCCTGGACTAGCTCTGTAGACCAGGCTGGCCTTGAACTCACAGAGATCCACCTGCCTCTGCCTCCCGAGTGCTGGGATTATAGGTGTGTGTCACCACCGCCCAGCTTTGTTTATGTATTTTTAAAAGATCTATTTATTTATTTTTCAGGAAGGGTCTTTTACATAGCCCTAGCTTTCCTGGAACTCACTATATAGACCTCTACCTGCCTCTGCCTCCTGAGTGCTGGGACTAAAGTGTGGGCTACCATGCTCAGCTCTTATTATTTGCTTGCTTAATGTAGTTCATGTCCTGCTCCCCAGCTCTCCAGCTGAAGTGTATCTATCAGCCTGTGCTTTCCAGGTTGCAATTCTGTCACCAGTCAAATTCAGGACATGTTTGTCAGTGTGTGTGTGTGTGTGTGTGTGTGTGTGTGTGTGTGTGTGTGAATTGCACTTAACTGCAGTGCCCTTAGAGGCTGGGGGAGGGTGATAAATCCACTGGAGCTGGGTTTACAGGTAGTTGTGAACAGCCCATATGGATGCTGGGGACTGAACTCTGGAACCCCAGAAGGATGGTATGTACTCTTAACTGCTAATCTCTCCATCTCCTTTGCCATTCTTTACTTTTTATGTATCTTCCTTTGAGATGGGGGTGGGGTCTCACTATGCAGCTCTGGCTGGCTTGGAACTTACTAGGTGTACTAGGCTGGCTTGGAACTCACAGAGATCTGCCCTCCTAAGTGGCTGAAATTAAAAACATCTTTCTTTCTTTTTCTTTTTTTTTTTAAAGGGAAGATATGACTGTATGGTCCAGGCTGACCAGGAACTCACAATCTGATCCTGGCCTCTTGAGTGCCAGGATGGTGCGCATGAGCCACCATGTGTGGGTCATTTTTGTCGTTCTGCACAAAGAGCACATCCTCACTAGCCGTTCTACCGGGTCCTGCTTTCCTGAGGAATACATAGCCCCTCCGTGGTGACGTGTCAGGAGTCTTAGCTACCCTTGCTCGTTAATATGCTTGTCTCACCGTCAGAGTATGTGTCGGAATTCTAACCAGAAGTGTATTGAGTTCACATACTAACCTGAGGGGTCTGACAGAGTTGATAGTGATACTCTTGTCCATGAAGAGATTCCTATTTCTTCAAATCTAGACACTGGGCAAGTTCACTAGTACTGGTGTATTTGGTCCATGGTTAGTTTCAACTTCTATTTCTCACAGAAGAGACAAGTAGCCTTGTGGGGTACTGTGTGAAATCACTAGGGCTACTCAGAGTGGTAGCCAGGGTTGCCCCTGGGGCTTAACGGGGCTAGCCCTGGTGTGTGGTGCTGAAGTCTCTGCCCACCAGGGCTAATGGCGTCAGTGAGATTTCCGCACCGCAGAGATGCCTGTCATAGCTACTTTTTCCCTTTGGACAGGCCCTCAGGATGAGTGTCCCCGACTACATGCAGTGTGCAGAGGACCACCAGACCCTCCTGGTGGTCGTACAGGCCGTGGGCATCGTGTCCGAGGAAAACTTCTTCAGGATCTACAAGCGGATCTGCTCGGTGAGCCAGCTCAGTGTGCGTGACTCGCAGCGCGCGCTCTTCATCCGCTACCGACACCACTACCCACCCGAGAACAATGAGTGGGGCGATTTCCAGACGCACCGCAAGGTGGTGGGCCTCATCACCATCACCGACTGCTTCTCGGCCAAGGACTGGCCACAGACCTTCGAGAAGTTCCACGTGCAGAAGGAGATCTACGGCTCCACGCTCTACGACTCCCGCCTCTTCGTGTTCGGGCTGCAGGGTGACGTGGCTGAGCAGCCGCGCCCCGACGTGGCTTTCTACCCCAACTACGATGACTGTGATTCGGTGGAGAAGCGCATCGAAGACTTCATCGAGTCTCTCTTCATTGTTCTGGAGTCCAAACGCCTGGACAGAGCCACGGACAAGTCCGGGGACAAGATCCCTCTTCTCTGTGTCCCCTTCGAGAAAAAGGACTTCGTGGGGCTGGACACGGATAGTAGGTAAGTTTATGTAGGAATAGTTGACCTAGAAACCCAGGGCTTGGTGCCTCTCCTTACATAGGAGATATAAGAGCTTGGTTGCAGCAAGAATAGCTAAAATGTGGTCCATTGGTCACTAAATAGGAGGAGTTCCTTAGGAGTCAGCACATACATTCCTGGGTGTCCTGAGTCCCCTGGTGGGACTCCTGCAGTCATCACTGCCTGTGGCTTCTGAGCACGAGGAGCCAGGCTATCGTGAGCTGGGGTGAGCACATGCTGAAGAAAGAACATAAAAATAGATCATGAATATTTTTTTGTATTGATAAATATTAGGTTAAAAAAAACCCCGAAGTTAACATTCATTTCAACTGTTTTATTTTTGAGGCAGGGTCTCATGTAGCCCAGGTTGGCCTCAAACTCTTGTTGTCGCTGAGAGTGACCTTGAACTTCTGTTCCTCCTGCCTTCGCCTCCCAAGTGCTGGCCGCATTATAGGCGAGCACCGCTATATCCCACCTGTCTTAATGCTAGGCTGGAAATCAGTACCAGGGCTTGCCGTGTGCCAGAGAACCACCTCGACCCACTGAGCCACATCCATAGCCCTGTTTTTACTTTTTAACTGGTGGCAACGAAAGCAGGGCATGGTGGGTCACACCTGTAATCCCAGCCCTCAGGTGGCTGAGGCAGGTGGATCTCTCTCGGAGTTCGAGGCCAGCCTGGTCTCCAGAGTAAGTTCCAGGACAGCCAGGGCTACACAGAGAAACCTGTCTTAAAACAAAAGAAAACACAAACTGTATGGCAACTAGTCACTTGAATTAGCCTCCCTGGCGGATGCTTTCTTTATCTGTTAGTACTGCTCTAGAGCGCAGATGAAATTCTGAAGGGTTGAGCCCTGGAGTGCAGCCTAGGTCTCTGACTCCCAGACCAGGCACTCTGCAGGTGTGGTCATACCAGTTCATTTCCTCATCCCCCGGAGCTGCAGGAGATCAGAAACATCGCCCAGGTGCCCCTGAAGAGCCATCTGTATAACACGGAAGTGTCTATATGCTCTGCATTCCAGGATGGAGCAGGACAGAGTCTGTGGGCTTTGTTCCTCACCCTGTTCCCTGCACTTCCCTTGGATCACAATTACAGACTTAACTCTTCAGACCAGTCCTTACGCTCTTAGCGTGTGTCTGGCCACTGTGACTGCTAGCCGAAGAGGTGAGATGAGACGCAGGCAGAAGCCTTTGCCCAGAGGGGTTCCCTTTTGATAGAGAGAGCTCAGGGCCGCTGCGGCACCCAAAGGCTTGATGGCCTCAGGCAGGAGCCCAAAGCATTGACTCTGTCCTGCTTCATCATAGAGAATTCAGATCACTATCCCCGGGGAGGCTCAAATGCCATCACGTGCCTGCTGCAGAGTGGGTATCACCAAGTAGGATGCTTCTGGAATGATCTAGAGTCACATAGCAACTTTCTGCTTGGTGCTGAGTTGACAAGAAAATACCACGGAATCAGCATAGGCCCAGGGCAGCCTTAGGGGTTGGAAGCAAAGAGCGGCCCTGTCACACAGTCTATGATTCCAAGGTGGAATCTTCGTGTCTCACCTGAATTGAGGCTTTTGGAGTATCTCAGGCCCATTCTCCTTCACCTTTGCAGCAGGCCTGTAATTTCGTGGCCTGGCTTCCTGGGAGGAAGGATTAGAAAGCCAGCAGCTACTGAGTCAGAGCTGATGTCCCAGTCAAGCCCACTCCAAAGCCTTTACTTTGGACCTGAGGGAGGTATCCATGCTGGGGAAACTGCAGTCCAGCCGATTCAGCTGTCCTTATACTCCGCACTGTAGTCTCAGTTTTCTGAGACGATCTGGAGCCAGGATAGAGCCGCACACTTGCCTGCTCCTCCTGGTAACATGGACATATGTCCAAGGTGAAATAACACAGCATCTTGGAGTCTGAGGGGAGATGTCTGGACGCATGTCCAGTGTTGGTTTGACCCAGTCACTGTACGCCGATTGTACCCACACAGCAAACCCTCCTGGTAGCGCTGGGTGTGCATGGTTGTGAGTCCACACTCACGCAGGCCTCGCTCATTGAGAGCCATCAGGGGTCTTGTACATGTAGTGTGTAGCTCTCTGAGTTATTTTTGTTCTTGTATGTTTCTAATTTTGCTTGTCCCTCTTTCTTTCCTTTTCTTTTTTTCTACCATACCGCCCTGTGAGTATGTTGTTGGGTCTGAAAAGGTAGGCTGTGAACACACCACTGTGTGTGAAAGTGGCTAGTTTCCCCACGTGCTATTCCCATTGCCGCCATTGCTTAAAAACAAAAACAAAACAAAAAAACCGACACCGCTGCCTAGATCCCTGTGTGTTCCGAGCAGTCCTTTAATTGTTCATTTCTTTCTTTTAGATTTTTAGCTTCCTCAGCATCTAACCCATTGGTGTTTGATGTTTGTCCAAATACTTGCTTCAGAGACCTTTGTGGTCTTTAGTATTGGTGACAAATAAGTCTTTACTAACCCCCTTTTTTTGTTTTGAGGATGTGAGATGCCAGTTCATTTGGGTGGCTGCAGAGGCTTCCATGGGGGGTATTTTAACATGGGACACCAAGAGTGCAAGCCCTGCTTGACCCCAGGCTTGGAAGCGAGTGAGGCCGCATGCGGTGGGTGGCTGCGGCTGTGGGATGTGCATGGTGGTGGCGGCCGCAGGTCAGACATGTGGGGAGCAGAGCTGCTGTGGGGAGCTGCCTGCCTTCTCTATTCCTTTTCCAGCAGCTTCTCCCCAGAGAGGGTAGAGGCCATTCTGAGTGGACAGCAGTCCCTCTCTTTAAGAGGGCTCAAAGGTGACCTTTCTAAGGCCAGGAAGCAGTGACCTTCCAGATAGCTAATTCATTGAGTCGTAAGCATGTGAGGACCTGTGTTACTGACCATTGTTCCCTCTCTGCCTGCAGAGCTCTGCCCAGGCCCTCCCAGCCAGACTTTTCTCCCTGATACAGGCAGGAAAGCCCACTCCATGCCAGGGGAGGCTGCTGGCATGCCACTTATCGGTGTCACAGATCTAGACCTCTCAGCATCTGAAGTCAGCCTTCCAGGCTGATTGATCTTTGGCTGACCTAGTCCCCACTGGCCCCATCCTTGGTTCCCCTCACTGTATGGCAAGGGTCTTACTCTGTATGCTGCTGCTGCCATACATTGCCTCTGAGCCACCATTTTCTGCTCTGGCCAGGTGCAAACACTTTCACTTGCGTTTACTTTGTCTCCATGGAGATAGAGTGGACTCGCGGAGAGTTTCCCTCCCCTTTAGGGTTGGGGCCCCGAAAGGAAATTATTGTCACTAGTACAGCGAGTTGGGGCGATGCTGCAGGGAAAAAGCAGGGGTCCTCCTATGGTTGCAGGGCCTTTCTGTCACTCACTAGGTCCTGAATTCACTCATGTGACAATAGCTTGTCCTGGGCTTTCCTCTTCTTACCTGCTCACTTTAGCACAGGTCACAGGGACCATAAGATCATGGGGGAACCATGAATCTGTGTCCTGGCCTGTCCACTGGGCATCCTATGTGAGGGACAAGGACCCTCCTAAGTGCCTCTTGCAGGAGAAACTAACTTCTTTAGTGAGGACCCCCTAGAGATAGCGTGATGTACAGCTCTGGGCACTTGATGTGTGTCAGGACAGGTCCTGGGGAACACACCAGGGCATGCTTCATGGATAAAGGAAGGCTCCAATAGAACATTCATGGTTCTGCCTGGAACATCTAGGGTACTGTACTATGGGTAGCCAGGTGCTGGAGGAGGGTGGCCAGTGCATATGAATAGTCAAGAGGAGGTGCTTCTAACAGCTGGGGTTGATTTGTAGTTAGAGGAGGTGAGATGTGCCCGCATTGAGTCTGTGTCTAGAACCTTAGAAATAGAGAAGCTGATTTGGGGAGCCCTTTGGAAGTTGGGAATGGGGAGAGCGCCAATAACAGGGTATAAGGAATATGGGCTCTTGGGGCAGTTGACATGTGCCCTAAAGGTGTTAACCAATACTGAGGGTTGTCCATCCAGATTGTGAAAAGCCTGCTGTAGCCAGGTGTGAGTAACTTGGGCTCTGGCAGTGGATTGTGGGAGGGAGCTTGTATGGAGCAAGTGGGGTGGCCAGAGACAAGTGAGGCCACCCTTAAGGGAAGGGCCCTGTGCAGGAGCAGGATGGGATTTTCAGCTGATGTTCTATCTTTCCTGTGAACTCAAATGGAAGGTTGATAGGGGTCTAAGGAGAGAGGTGATCGGGGGAAGTAGGGGACAGGTTCTTGGCTAGTTGTGGAATCGGCTTGTTCTCGTGATAGACTCAGAGACAAACCTCCTATGATCATAGTAGCCACGGGCGGAAAAGACAGTGCTCTACTTCTAAGTGTGAGCTACTGTGTTGCCTCGATATTCACAGGCTCAGTGCCCTCTGGGGAAGAGGAGAGAGGTGGTGAAGCCAGCGCAGCCAGCTTGCGGCCACCAGCTAGCGACAGAACCCGCGTGCATACCTCAGATCACCCACAGTATCTGAGGTGGGGTCGGCAGGCCTGTTTCTGCAGCATTCTCGAAGAGTTTAATTGGTGATGTAGCAGGATGAAGGCTCAGGCTGGTCAGACCTTCTCTTCTGAATCTGCTCTGTGAGGCTAGGAGCTAAAGCCAGCCAGTTTTGGAGCCTTAAAAAAAAAAAATCTCCCCACCTCAGTGCCCACGCTCTGTCACAAGCTCAGCATTCCTTGGTGGTTAAGTGGCACCGAAAAACTCCACCCTCAGAGAGACAGGTCACTCTGGCAAGGACATGGCTTAGATAATGCGCATGCGCAAGCGCAACCAAACACGACACTTTTACACTTTCCTTTCTTGGTGGAACCAGGGATGGACCCTAGGGCTTCCCCCATGTTCTGTGCTGAACGTGTGCTCCTACCACGAAACTACAGCCCCAGTCCTACAGAGTAATTCAAAATAAAGCTTTGTTTATTTTTGTTTTATGAGTATTATGTTTGTGCACCATGTGTGTACAGTGCCTTTGGAGGGAGAAGATGGTGTTAGATCCCCTGGAGCTGGAGTTACAGACAGCTGTGTGCTACCCTATGGATGCTGGGAACTGAATGCAGGTTATCTGGGAAAATGGCAAGTACTGCACCATCTCCAGCCCCCAGAGTGATTTTTTTCCTCCCTCACTTAGGTGTTGAGACTATGCTTGGGGCAGTGTTTTGAGCTGAACATTCTCAGTTGCCATTCCTGTCCGGAATGGTAGGAAGCTGGAGGGCCTGCGCATGAGGGCGCAGAGTAGCTGGTGGTGGACTCCCCCCGCTCTCGGGATCTGTGTTGGGGATCCTTGGGGAGGAGGTTGAGGCATGAAAGTAACATGTGAGGTTGTGCAGGGAGCAGTGGCCCCTTGGGGGAAGGCCAGGAAGACTAGTCTGGAGACCTTGGGGTGACCGTGGTTGAGGCCGTGTCTCCTGGGGATGGAAGAGGAGCCCAATGCAGCGCTGCTTGTTAGCAAGGCCATCCTGGATCTGCCAGTCAGTTTGATCTAGTCAGGACCTTACCCACTCCCGTAGTTGCTCATACCCGAGAAGAACTGCTTCCGCTTAATCCAGCTGCGGTTTGCTTTTTAAAAGAATCACACAGTTGAGTGTATTATTCAAAGGGTTAGCAGCGTTTTCTGAGGGCAGGCAAGCTCCAGGTTGTGCATCATTCCACAGCACGACCTCACCAATGTTTAAGGAGCCCCCAGCCCGAAGTCTCTACTCAAGCGTGCTCTGAAACTATGAAGACAAAGCTTTTTGCTGTTTGCTAAAGCCAGATAGCTGGCTGATGATATAGCTCATCTCTATGGAATAATCTTAGGGCTGAAGTTAAGTCACTGATTTGCTTGAAAGCTGAGTGAGACATTCGCTCTGTGATAGTGTTGAAACTGGAGCTATCTGAGAAGGCGCCTCCGACTGAGTAGGTAGCAGGAGTCTTGCTTCGGACTATTTAAAAAAAAACCAAAACCATGCGGCAGCACAGCTTTGAGGCCAGGACCCCTGCAGCTCACATGACTGGCAATGACCGCTGCTGGCTTCCAACCTTAGAGCCTAACACCGCCTTTCTCAGCGTTTGTTAGTGGTAGAAACTTGCGTCATGCTCGGCCCTGTGCTGGGGGAGGGGGCCAGTGGGGACGGTACTAATGAGGCGTTTCCCTGGAATTGTATCTTTTAGACATTACAAGAAGCGGTGCCAAGGACGCATGCGGAAGCACGTGGGGGACTTGTGCCTCCAGGCTGGGATGCTGCAGGACGCCCTGGTACACTACCACATGTCCGTGGAGCTCCTGCGCTCAGTGAATGACTTCCTGTGGCTAGGGGGTAAGGCAGTCTGACCGGAGGAGTCGATAAGTGGATGTGTCCACTGGTATTTGAATATGACCAAAGAAAGGGAAAGGAAGGAAGCAGGTAGTGCCTGCTGATTGCTTTGTGGGGCCGTTTCCCGTGACCTGTCTGCTGCGCATTCTGCATCTGCCTCGCCCTGCATCCTCTGAAGGAGGCATGTACTTTCTTCAGCCGGTATTCTTGGCCTCTGTTTTGGTTGCTAATGCCTATGCCCTCACCTCTTCACTCCAGTACACAGTCTTCCTGCTCACATTAGGGATTATGAAGATGTAGCCCCCAGGGAGAGCATTGGGTGTGCAGTGTATGTACAAGGATACCTTAAGAAAGAGATTGGTTGCCGAGGGGGCGGCGGTGGTACGCGCCTTTAGTCCTAGCACTCGGGAGGCAGAGCCAGGTGGATCTCTGCGCGAGTTAGAGGCAAGCCTGGTCTACATAGTGAATTCCAGGAAAGCCAGGGCTATGCAGAGAAATCCTGTTTTGAAAAATATCACACACACACACACACACACACACACACACACACACACACACACGGAGGGAGGGAGGGAGAGAGAAAGAGAGAGAGAGAGAGAGGTTCACATGTGTCTGCTGCTGTCCCAGATGGTGTAGATACATGTAGGATATAGGGAAGGTATTTTGGTCCTACCTTGGAGGTATTACTTTTAAATTCCTTCCTTCCTTCCTTCCTTCCTTCCTTCCTTCCTTCCTTCCTTCCTTCTTTCCCTCCCTTCCTCCCTCCCTCCCTCCCTTCCTTCCTTCTTTCCTTCCTTCCTTCCTTCCTTCCTTCCTTCCTTCCTTCCTTCCTTCCTTCTTTCCTTCCCTATCTGGTTCATTCCTGTATTTAGGGTAGGGCCTTGCACTTGCTAGCCAAGCACTCTCTCACTACTATGCACACCCCCAGCCCTCCTGTTAAATATTTCCAACCCAACATACTTCCTGCTCCTTGCTCTACAATCTGGCACAGCACCTGTGTAAAACTGCTGGTCCCTCAGGGCTGACGAGATGGCTCAGTGGGTAAAGGTATCTGCTGCCAAGCCTGCTGACCCAAGTTCAATTTCCTGCACCTACCTATTGGAAGGAGAGAACTAAATCTCTTAAGTTGTCCTCTGACTTGGGCAAGCCCCGTGGCATAAGCCCTCACCCCTACCCCATTAAATAAATGAATGTAACCAACCATACAAAAAGAACCATGAAAATGAAGGTCCTGTGTGTAAGTGAGAAAATGAAGTTTTCCCTGTGTGCCAGGCCATCAGTCAGTCAGTCACACCCTGAGCCTGGTTAGGCTCTCGTGTTGCCCTCCCTGATATGACCTGCAAAAGACAAGTGGTCTCTGTGTGCTGCAAAACTAGTGATCCCTCCCTGCTTTTTTCTCTGAGACAGGCTTTCTCTAGCCTGTAATTCACTATGTAGACCATGCTGGCTTTGAACTTACAGAGCCCCCCCCCCCCTTCCTCTGCCTCCTCAGGGCTGGGATAAAGGCATGTACCACCATGCCCGGCTAATGAACTTGAACTGTAAACTTTGTTCTTGGGAAATGGGCATTTTCAACTGAGAAGGACTGTTTCAGTCATCCTTAGCCCCTCCCGGGTGACTTTTCCAACCATCTTTTACTTCTCTTTGCCACCCAGCCGCCCTGGAAGGACTGTGCTCGGCCTCTGTCATTTACCACTATCCTGGAGGAACTGGCGGCAAGACGGGAACTCGGAGGCTCCAAGGCAGCTCGCTTCCCTCAGAAGCAGCCAACAGACACCGGCCAGGTGAGCCTGCCTCTCTCCAGCCTGCACCCTCTACAGTCTCTGAGGAGAGGATTGCATGGTGTCCTGTCTTTTCCCTTCCGTTAGGTCTCACGAATGTTCATAGGTTGGAGGAGTCTGTGCATTCTGAGGTCTCAGAAATGTTTTCTTCTGGCTTACCAGTTCTACTGGTACAGGGAAGGTTCACATACCATGATTGCCGATTTCTAAACTCCTGCTGAAATTCCCTGGGCAGAACCAACTTGGGTACCTGTGTAATGGGTAACACTGGTCCCTGGAGTCAGCTTTAACTGCTGATGCAGGGGTCAGGGCTATTTCTGGTTTCATTGAAATTTTCCTTGTGAGTTAAGCTTGGCTTCCTGATGTCTGGTTCCAGTGGAGAGTGAAAGACTTCTCTGGCTGAGGAGACCCACAGATGAGCTTTTTGACCCCTTAGTGCATTACTGGTCACATTGTAGCGGTTAGGCAGATGAAGATTGCCCTAACTCAAGGCCAAAGCCCAAGCACCACTAGCTACTTTTTGGTCCATGAAATTTTTAGAAAACATCCACAAAGAGTAAGCCACATTTTCCCCTAAATGGGGACAAAGTAGTGTCATTGCAAAACACAGCTCTCATTCAAAAGGGAAGGAGACAGTTTATTCTGAACCAAATGTAAGCGATTGTGGACTAGGAACCTAGATTTCAGTTTGTCCGGAGTGACATTTTCCACTGAGGACGTGGTTATAGTCACAGAACCAAAGACAGTCACCAACAAGTACCCTCATCAACGACAGTGAGGCGGGTTATAGCAGAGCAGGGACATCTCTGCTCTGGGTCTCAGTGGCTAGCTGATGACATTGCTAGCTTCTGGGTCAGTGGAAGGGAGGGATCGGCTAAGTTAGTGTTATCACAAGGCTTTTAACCTGATAGTCACAAGGATGTTATCTCAGAGGTGCTAGAGACGGCCCAGGATCATTTTCACTCTTGGTCTGTCACAATCAAACTCGGTAGTCCTGGAAGTAGTCGTTCAGTCAGCCTGCAGCCTCTCAAACAGAGGCACGGCTCTCTCGGGGAAACTTCAGTCCCGGGTCATTAACACGTTGGACGGGGAGTCCCATTAATTCTCTCAGCGCCCATTGTAGAGCATGCCAAAGCTGCTGAGTGAACTGGGTTCTGCAGGGGATGGACCTGTTAGATGAAGGCACATGGTTCTTGAGGCCCCCTTTATGCTTGTCTGCCGGAAGCCCCTGGCGGTACCTCCATTATCAAAGAGGAAAGGGAACAGTTGAGAGGCGATGACCTGCCTTCTGGACTTGGATCTCCCCCAGGTGCATGGCTGTGTGCTGGGTGTCACCGCAGGCCCTGCTATGCGACCACAGTTTCACTCTTAGCTCCCAGGGGCTCATGTCTCCAACACAGCCAACAAAAAGCAACTTCTGGTCTCTCTTTAGAGACCCTTTTTCTCTTTCTTTCTTTCTTTCTTTCTTTTTTTTTTTTTTTTTTTCCTTCCTTGCTGGGCGTGGGAAGAAGCAACTTAAACAACTGAAGGACTGCTCCATGTCTCTGGAGCACTGTCTTTATTTAGCCTTACTTTGTGTGAGGATGTTGGGACTTATGACCGTTGAAGACAGCCTATGCCTTAAAACACTCAGGTGAGAGCCGGAAGGCCAGGAGGTCAGAGACTCTGACCGCTGCCGAGGCAGTGGCTTTCTGTGCATCTGCAGGCTGGCTCTGGGGGACGGATGTCTTCTTTCAGATTCTAATCGCCAGACCGGTTGGCGTGTAGCAGCAGCCTTGTCTTACTGCAGAGAGGCGAGCGGTTACCTTCCTCCCTTGTGGCTCCTGAGTCTTCAGCCACAGAAGAGCAGACATGGAAATGTTACCTGTGACTGGGACCAAGCTGTGTAATCTCAAGGGACCGAGACAGGAGGGTCACCATGAGTCTAAGGCCTGCTTAAACCACCTAGTGAGTTCCAGGCCAACCTAGGCTATAGAGTAAGATCTTGTTTCAAAAGATACTGAAAGGCAGGAGGTATGGCCCGGCAGATAAAGGCACTGGCCGCCGAGCCTGACGACCTGAGTTTGTTCCGTGCAACTTACATCTTAGGTGGTAGAAGGAGAGAACTGACTTCCACAAGTGGTCTTTGGACTCCTCTCCTCTCTCTCTCTCTCTCTCTCTCTCTCTCTCTCTCTCTCTCTCTCACAAAGGAGCTGGGGAGATGGCTTAGTGGGTAAGAACATGTGCTTTTCAAACATGAGAAACCCAGCACTGGGTGGCAGAGACGAGCTCCCTTGCTATCTTTTCTACTTGCTGTGATAATGTACTCTGTCAAGAGCAACTTAGGGGAGATGGCTGCTTTTCTTTCTTTTCTTTTCTTTTTCTTTTTCCTTTTTTTTTTTTTTTTTTTAATATTTTTACTTTGTGAGTATGTGTGTATCCTAGGCACATGTTTGAGAGTATCTCTAGAAGTTTTGAAGAGAGCATTGGATCCCTTAGAGTTATAGTTGGTAAGGCACCAGATGTGGGTGCTGGGAACTGAACTCAGGTCCTCTGCAAGAGCAGCAACGGCTCTTCACCTCTTGACCGACTCATAACTGTTTCTCAGGCCCCTCAGTTGTTTTTGGGAAAAATGCCAGGGCTGGGAGAAAGCTTTCCAGCTGATTGTTACAAGGACCAGTTCCCTGCATCATCTCCAGTTCCCTGCATCTCCGCTTTCCCCGCCAGATGAGCAGGCCTGTTCCTGCTGTATCTTTCGCTGAGTGTCAGACATTTCAGTTTGCTGCTGAACAGCGCCATCTTCCCTGAAGCCGATTAGTGCCTGTAGTTGCTGAACAGGTCTGGGAGCTCTGGATCAGAGTTTCTAAAAAAGCACTGTGCATACCCAGGGAGGATTCTTGCAGGATGTTCCACAGCTGTTGTAATTATTATTGTTATTATTATTATTATTATTATTATTATTATTATTATTAATCTTTCCCACTTGGACAGGCTCCTTGAAGATGACTTCTTCATTTGATGCTTCAGACTGGTCCCCGGTATATATCTGGAAAAAGCTCTCTGGTTCCATGTTCTTTTTGTCTTGTCAGCTCTGTCTGAAGGTTTCAGGCATGCTGTCAGAGCGGCAGCAAAACTGGTCTTTCCCTCCAGCATTAGGAACCAGTTAGCCATGCCGTCACAGCCCTGCAGCCCCTTAGAGATGAGAAGACAGCTGCCAGCCACACCCCAAGTTCCCCTCTCTACTCCTGTGATCCTCTAGGGTCAGGAAGATCTTGGCTTCCAGTTCAGCCGAGGTGCTTGTGTGGGTGCTCAGCTATATGCACTAGGTGTGTTACTGAAATTGTAGGTCATAGCCTGTGTCCCTAGTCAGGTCTGGCTACCCATCCTCAATAAGCCAATTAAAAAGAGCCAAATTAAAAAGTGGGAAGCAGGAAAAGGAGATTTATTCCGTGTGGCCACATTGGGAAGAGGGTTGAGAGTCTTGCCATGTAGCCTAGGCTGGCCTTGAACCTGGTTCTGCTCCACTCCTCCCACCATTTCAGAGATTATAGGCATGTACCATAACACTGGGTATTGTAACTATCATTTTATAACATTTGACAATTTCTAAGGGATTGGAGTAGGAAGAAATAGTGTTATGAGGCAAGACCCAATTAAGAAGTAGGAGAAGAGCCAGGGCCTGGTACACAGGTTTATAATCTCTGGATTTATAATCTTAGTGGGGAGGCTGAGGCAGGAGGGTGGTAAGTTCAGACTTCAAGGCCTGCCTGGTAATTGAGCAAGACTCAGGCTCAGATATAAAATTAAGAAGTTGGAGGCAGCTCTTATTTGAGAGGCCCATACCTGTGCTCTCAAGGGTGTCTTACCTCCTCCTGAGTGTCTTTCTCTCTCTTAACCCTTGTACTGAAAAGTGCCTTCTAGCTGGGCACGATGGCACGTGCTTTTAATCCCAGCACCTGGGAGGCAGAGGCAGGTAGATTTCTGTGAGTTAGGCCAAACTAATCTGTAGAGCAAGTTCCAGGACAGTCAGGGCTCCATAGAGACCCTTTCTCAAAAAAAAAAAAAAAAAAAGAAAAAAAAGAAATCTCCTAATAAATTCCAATTCTGCTTTTTGAAAAGGGGAGTTGGGGATCTAACTCAGCTGTAGAGTACTTTTCCAGCCCACGTGAAACCTGGGCTCAGCTAGCACCACACACACATACCCTGTGAGTGTCCAGGGAGGGTGAGTAGTAGCAGGGTTAGTAGTAAGTATGCTGCAGTGTTATCTGACCTAAAGCTGAAGAATCACTTCCTGTTTTGCTTGATGTTTTCATACAATCTCATTGTGTAGCCCAGGCTTGCCTGGAACTTCAGATCCTCCCGCTTCAGCCTCCCTGGTGAACATATACATACAGACATGTACATGTGCATATATAGCACACATGCACACCTCCTACAACATTACCGGAAAAAAACAAACAAACAAACAAACAAACCACAAATAAGGGACCGTAGAGATAACTTGGTTACCAAAGCGTTTGCCACTCAAGCATGAAGACTTGACCTTTTTTGTTATTGTTTTGTTTTTTGAGGTGGGGTTTCCCTATGTAGCCCTGGCTGTCTTGGGACTCTGTAGACCAGGTTAGCCTTGAACTCAGAGATCCGCCTGTCTCTGCCTCCTGAGTGCTGGGATAAAAGGTGTGTGCCACCACCACTCCATTGAGGACCTGATTTCTACCTCCAGAACCAATGCAAAAAGAACTGGATATGGTGGTGTGTACTGGAATCTCAATGTGGGGGAGGCAAAGACAGGTGAATTCTTGGGTCGGCCAAGCCTAACTGGCAAGCCCTGGGCAGTTAACAGACCCTGTCTCAGAAAAGAAAACAACACAAAATTTGCTGGATGTCTTCAGAGGCATGGCACACAGGGTTGACCTCTGGTCTCTCTCTCTCTCTGTGCGCACATGCGCGCGCACACACACAAAAGATTGCTATATTATACAGCATAGCTGTCAACGGGCACTGTAATCATAGAGCTTGTTCTTTACACAGACAATTGAACAAATGAGCTGCTGTTGGGACCCACCTTTTTGAATCTTATTAAACTGTTTAAAAATGACAACAGCTGATGATGAGCATGAGTCTTGGGTCCGGAGCTCATGGGGTGTGCTTTGCTGTGATGGGGAATTACCTTCTGCAGGGAAGGCTGCCCGGGTCTCACTGACATTAGCAGATGAGGAAGGTTTCCCCAGCTTCTTGAGAAGAGCAGAATTAATTGTTTCATGTGTAAGCTCACTATGGAAGTTCCTCCCTCTCCTCCTCTTCATCCTTTAAAAAAAGAATTATTTCTCTCTCTCACTCTGTGTGTGTGTGTGTGTGTGTGTGTGTGTGTGTGTGTGTGTGTGAGAGAGAGAGAGAGAGAGAGAGAGAGAGAGAGAGAGAGAGAGAGAGAGAGAGATATTAATTGACAGATTGATCTGGGGGGAGTATTATTATATTACTATACTTCCTTTTGAGACCTTTGATGCCTCAGTCTGGAACGCTCATAGTAATTGCAAAAAAATAAAAAATAAAAAAAGATTCCTTTTATTACTGAGTTATTGGTGAAATGAGGGTATCTGAAACTCATTTAAGGAGAGTGACGAGCCTGAGTTTAGCGAGCAGGAAGGGAAGAGGTAAGGGGGCTCTTTCCTGTTTGTTCCAGACACAACAAACAGTAGATTTTCTGTTTTCCTCCACGGACGCAAAAGAGCACTGTGCCCGCCATGCTGTCTGTTGCTCACAGTTGCTGTTACGGCAGATGCAAGCGTCTCAGGCGTCTCAGGGTATATGCAAACTGTAAAATGTGTGCTAGCAGATGTCTTTAAACGTGCTTTTGTTTTCCAAATAAAAGACCGTAATCTGTTCTTTCTTCCAGGGGCGCAAGAAGTTCTCATTGACCCAGGTACATGATCTCCCTGCCTAGTGTCCTTTGGTTATTATTATTTTGTTCAAGTGCTTGTTTTCCTGGTGTTGTGAATGAATGGTTCCGGCTTCTGGATTGTGATCTTTGGAACATTCTGATTTAAGTAACTTTAAATCAGAACTGTGACAAACCTATGATTGTTTGGTCCTTGTGTGATGGGGCTCCCCGCTGCTTCATGTGTCTGGTGAAGAGGAGCAACTTCCCCCTAGCATGGTGGAGTGAATGATTGGAGAATCGTGCCTTGAATTCTCTGAATGCACCGAGCATGCCTATGCTGTTGATTTAGAATCCTTTCATGGTAATAATGCCTTTGCTCTGAGTCTACAGCCTACGCTCCTTTCCACAGTGATTGGAATCTCCTAGTACTTTTTTCATAGACTTATTACTACTACTGTTGTTGTTGGCAAACAGGTCTTGCTATGTAGCCCAGGCTGGCCTTGAATTAGTGACAATCCCCCTGCTTCAGCCTCTAACGTGTGAGCCACCAAGCCTGAATGTATATGTGATCTTAAGAAATCTTGTGTTTTTGTTTTTTTTTTGTTTTTTTTGGTGACAGCATTGGGTCTTTCTTTCTCTTCTTGGTTTCTGTAATTAATCCAGCAGAAACTTGTTTAGTTACAGTGCTTAAGTATTTTGTAATGAGTTCAAGTATTTTTTGGCTTAATTAGAAACAATGGCCCAGTAGGTAATAGTGCAGTAGCAGATGCTTCCTTCAAAGAACACAAACCAGGCAGTCATGTTTCCTCGGGCTTCCCACTCAAGCCGGCTGCTTTCATCTCGCGTCTAGATTGGAGGTGGAGTCACCTCAGGTCTGCACACTTGTCCTGTCTGATTCAAGGCCTGTCTCTACGCTGCTGACTAAGTTTCTCAGTAGGGCTTGTGGAGAGCGTCGAGGACCCAGATGCTAGCATTTTTTTTTTTTTTTTTTTGTTTGCTTTCTAAAGAGAAATCAACACAAGGGCAGAGCTTGCTGTGACAGGAGCCAGTGACATTCTGTACTTGGTGAAAGTTAGGTTGACAAGCCAGGCTTGGTGGTATACACCTGCAATTAGCACTCAGGAGGCTGAGGCAGGAGCCAGCTTCGGCTATGTATCAACACCCAACCTCAAAAACAAAACCAAACAAGCAAACTAACAAAAGCCCTGAGGACCAGAGAGATGGCTCAGTGGTTAAGAGTGCTTCCCACTCTTGCAGAGAAACTGAATTTGGTTCCCTGCAACAGTGTTGCATGGCTCACAGATGCCTGTAACTCCAGCTCCAGGGAATCTGAAACCCTCTTCTGGACTCTGCTCGCATCTGCATGCACACATGTATGCACCCACACAACAAACACACTTGTATGCATGTAACTAAATCAAAACAAGCAAACTCAAAAATGAAATTAGTGTTGAATGCTTTGATATTATTGAGCTGAGACTGGTTAGTGGAGCCTGATGTAAAATACTGAATTTCACTGTACCAGTCATACCTGTGGGAGAAGTAGATGGGGACAAATTAGAATGACTTCTGAAAGTCAAACTTTGTTGAGATAGGGAAGAATGTGTCTGTCATTTGTGAAAACATTGAGAATAAGCTTCTGCGTTTGAGTTTGCAGAGCTTGGAGCAGATACAGACTGGAATATGGCTGTGGGCACGAGCAAGTAACTCTTCACATTTCGTACAGGACCATGTCCATGTCAGAGCCTGTGGTCGGGAAAGCCACCGACAGAGGATGTGGCTGCCAGTCAGCCCTGGAAGTGGAGGGCATCTTTGCGTCCATCTTAAGTGAGGACAGCATGGGCTTGACTCACCAAGGGAGACAGGCAGGGAGTTGAGGCTCTTCCCATACTCAGCCCTTACCTCACCAGGCCCCAGCCCACAGCCTGCACCTTCACGGCTCTGGTAGGAGCTGTTAGACCAGATAGAGCCTGGCTGTGTTTTACTTGGCTGCCTTCTGTAGTCCAGACCCTGGCAGCTCATGCGGTAGTGCTCTCGGTCGAGGAGGTCACTGCCAGTGCCCCTGAGACCTCCTCAGAGGTGGGCATCTCTGCGTGCTTGCTTTGGCTCTGGGTGCTTGTTTTACTGCTAAGAACAGAGGGCCTTCTCCGTCACGTGCAGCAGACAGACTTCTGGGCTTTTGCTCTATTCTTTAAATGCAGCGATTCCTTTCTCCAGCTCCTTGCTTCTTGCTCTGAACATGGTGTGCACGTCCATCCAGCACCTCCTTCAAAGCCCAAGTCTTTTGGCTAATTTCATTCGCTCCCTTGCTTTTCCCACTTTGGTGCCGAGGTTAGCATCTTCTTCCAATGACAAAAACTAGCAATTTGCACTCGGTTGAGAGTGCTGTTTGATTTTTTTAAAAGCAGCTTCAAAAGTGAGTCTACAACCAAGCACAGCAGGCCATGGAAGGACTTTCATCTCCCCAACAAGCAACTCCATACCCTGTGTAGTCACAGCTGTCTGTCCTGTTTCCCCATCCTCCCCTGGGCTCCTGCAGTGGTAATTGACTTTCTCCCTTCAGGCTGGCCTACTGTGTCCATCTCACATTTCATAAACTGCAGTCTTTCGGAACCGGCTTCTTTCACTTCGTGTTTCTAAGGTCCATCCTTGGAGCCCAGCTCAAGACTTCACATCACATCAGCATGTCACCCGGGCCTGTCAACATGCCACATTTTGTTTCTCTAGCCTGTCAGCTCACGCACCCTTGCATGAATGGACTCTTCGACTCCTAGGTGTTTGTGCGTGCCTGTTTTAAATTCCCTTATGTGTACAGATACGTCCGCAAACCACGGGACAGGCCCAGCAGCCGTGCATGCGAGCTTGTCCCTCTGTGTCTGCCACAGCGGCTGTCACCTTTCTGACTCCTGGCGGGTATGCACTGGTGCCTCACTGCACAGCTGTTAGCACGCCGTGTGCCGGGAGTCTCTCTTCCAGTCAGTGAGCACCTTTGCACAGGACCCCCGTCATCGGTGTGTCTGCCTGTTAATTATTGAGTTGCCACAGTTCTTTTCATGTTCTAGGTCCGAGTACATGTCAGAGATATGGCTAGCCAAATCCTGGATCGGTGCAGCGCTATTTTGTCTTGCAGCCGCTGAGTGAGAACAAGGTGTTCCGAAGGGTGGGTGGAGTAGATCACGTGATCGGCTGACATCCACTTGGAGGATGGTAGAGGCTTCCCAAAGCCCACACTGAGGCTTTTTACCTGTTTGGGAAGCGTCTTTAATACACACGATGGGCACAGAGCAGAGAAGATTCATCAACTAGATTTGACAAGGGAAGACTCTTAATTTCTTGGCTCAGTTAAGATATTCTTTCTGGGTTAAAGTACGTAGTAAGCGAAGGCGTGTCTGTGGGACCACAGTTGGAGGAGCCACCATCACGCATGCGTTTGTGTTATTTCTTTCTGTTTCTCTGAGCAGTTTGCAGATTTTCAAGAGTTATACCTTTAGAATTCTATTTAAAAGCCATCCCTGAAAAAAAAAGCCATCCCTGGGTCTAGGGCAGTTTGACCAAGTTTATCCTGGCTTACGTGTGGAACTCCATTCTCTGAAGGAAAGAGTCCGTGTTGTCCTATTGAGTCTATGACAGCCTGGGGATTTGCAGGCCTCTCCTCTCCACACTGTTGGTAGGGTTGGCTATCAAATACAGTCTCACTTTGTTTCTTTGTTACTGAGGTAGAGCCTTGGAAAAGCTTTGCTTAGTAGGTTAAACTTCCCATGGAGCATGATGTACCTATGGCTTGTGTTTTCAGTTTATGAGAGCTTAGCTACATGCTTATTGAGTTTTTTTCACTAAGCGTTTATTTACCTCTTTATAATTATTTCAAGGGTTATATGTGTGTTTTTAAACATGACTTATTGTCAAAATCACATCCATTGTAGAGCTTTAAAGGATAACAAAAATTACTTCTAAGCAAAATAGACACATTTAAAAATTACTTCCTACCCACTTACATTTTTCTTTGAGGCTGTATTTGTTTTGGGTCCCTTGAATTTCCATGTGAATTTTAGAGATAGTCAATTTGTGAAAAGAATCTTGCTGGGATTTTAATAGTGATTATTCTGAGTCTGTAGACCAACATGGGGTGCCTTACTTATAGTCAGCTAAAGAATGTTACATCTAGCTGGGTGATGGTGGTGCATGCCTTTAATCCCAGTACTGGAGAGGCAGAGGCAGGTGGATCTCTTGAGTTTGAGGCCAGCCTGGTCTACAGAGTGAGTTCCAGGACAGCCAGGGCTACACAGAGAAACCCTGTCTCAAAAAACAAAACAAAACAAACAAACAAAAAAGACTATTACATCTTCTGGGGCTGGAGAGATGGTTTAGGATTTAAGAGCACATATTGCTCTTGGGGAAGCCCTGAGTTTGGTTTCTATACCTATATCATCAGGTGATTTATAATTGCCTGTAACTCCAGCTCCAGGAAATCTACTGCCCTCTATTGGGCTCTATGGACACTGCATTCAACGTACATATCCATACACAGGCACATAGAACATATACATGTACATATATATCTGCATATACATAAGAAAAACAGCCGGGCGGTGGTGGCGCACGTCTTTAATCCCAGCACTTGGGAGGCAGAGCAAGGCGGATCTCTGTGAGTTCGAGGCCAGCCTAGTCTACAAAGTGAGTTCCAGGAAAGGCGCAAAGCTATACAGAGAAACCCTGTCTTGAAAAAAAAAAAGAAAAAAAAAAAAAGAAAAACAAAGAGGAATATTAAATTTTACAATCTATGGACATGGAATATCTTTCTACTTAATTTTTTCTTTGTTATCTTTTTTTCCCTGCAATGTTGGGGATCAAGGTTCTTATACATGTTAGGCAAGTGGTATTTTCTGGCTATCTAATTTTTTTCAACTCTGGTTGGAGTTTTCAGATTGTGTATACATATATGTATGCTTGCAATTTTTTGGTTAAATTTAAAAAGATTTATTGTTGTTTAGGTGTATGTGTGCATGTGTGTGTTTATGTGCATGTGTGTGTGTGAGTTTACCAAGGCTAGAAGAAGGCATTGGATCCCCTCGAGCTGGCGTGACAAGTAGTGTGAGCCACCTGATGTGGGTACCAGGAACCAAACTGTGGTCCTCTGCAAGAGCAGGGAGTGCTCTGAACTGCTGAACTATCTTCCTAGCCCGGTTCATTTATTCTTACCTGTTTAAATATTTCGGTATTGGAGTAGACTTGTCATATCATTAGCAGCTGGTTAGTTGCAAGCATATTTAGGTATTTGACCTTTCAGGTGTTTAACTTTCTACCCTACAGCCGGGCTGACTTCCTTCTTTAGTTCACTGGCCTTGTTACCGTCTCCTGTTTGCAAGATCATGGTCCTGGGAAACAGAAATAGTTTTTCCTTCTTGCTTTTGAATCTGGATGTCCTGGCTGAGACCTTACCTTAGGGGGGACACGCATGAGTCTCCTATCATTTGTATGGTGTTAGCTGTAGGTTGGTTTGAAAGTTGTCCTTTATTGGCACAAGAACGTCTCATCTGTTCTAGCATGGGAAGATTTTTCCTGACTTTCCCCTGCTTGTCTAGATGATCTCATGTCCTTTTCCCTTTATACACACACACACACACACACACACACACACACACACACACACACACTGTGATCTCCTGCAGCTGCTGTATTGCAGAAGAGAGCATGTGGAGAGGTCTTTGGTGCAGGTGTTGCAGGTGGTGTAGGTGCAGGTGGTACAGGTGGTACAGGTGCTGCATGTGCTGCAGGTGGTGCAGGTGCAGGTGCTGCAGGTGCTGGCTTCCTCTAGTTCAGCAGCAGGTATATGATGGCTGTCTTCTTGAACTCTGCTCCAAGGGATGCCTGGGTCTGTGAGGGCCCGTCTTATGACCCTGGCCCTTGTGGATTTGAATCTAGTTCTTACAAAGGACACATTTGAGATATTTTCTTCCTCCCACCTCCTCATGGCTCTCTGCTAAAGTTTTCCCTCTCTTTATTGCAAGAGGGTTTTACACAAGATGCTTTTCCCTCTGCCCATTTTGCAGGCTCCTGGCTTACCTTTTCATCTCTCCATTACAAGTCCATCTTTCCACATACCCACCTACTCATCCTTCTTCTGTCTTGTTCCAAAAAAAAAAAAAAAATGCATGAGGCACTTCACAGAATTAGAGTGAAGCATGCAGCTGAGAAAACTGGCCCTGGGCTAGAGAGCCTGGGTACCACACACACTTTCGTGGTGCCAGTGGCAGTGTGCGAAGTACATCCTGGCCCTCTGCAGTTAGAAACACTGGACCCTGAGCCAAAAGTAGGGAGAGCGCGATTTTGGGAGATGTTCTTGTCTGTAAGATAAACACACGACTTAGGAGCTCAGCCACCAAAGGCTTAAGCAGGTAGTTTTTGAGTGTTCTGTGACATCAAAGACGGTTATGTCTCCCCTTCTCCCGGCTGGAGTTCCCTCTGTAGTTACTTCTGTTCTGAAGACAGGAGTTCTCCACAGCCCCTCTCCCTGTGTGAGTTTGGTGGCAAGGGTTGGTCAGAAATAGAAAGTGACAGCCATGGAGAGGCGACTAGCACTTTGAAGTGATTTTCTTGGCTGCTCTCCAGCTCAGGAAGTGGCTCATACATTTCCTCTCCTTTGAGGCCCCGGTGTGGTCCGTGGGTCATTGTCCATAGACCACTTTTATGTAATGGATCTCATGTTCTTTAATGGAAAGTCTTCACAGAGAGGGTGGCCCATCAGAGCTAGCCACACTGCACACGATGCTGCCATGGTGAGACTGTTACAGCCCGCGGATAACCTGAAGACTCCGAGCGGGGTTCAGTGGCACGCACTTAGGTCTCATCTCCTGCACATTCCTCTTGAAAGTAACGAAGGGAACAAGAAGGAAAAAGCAAAAGACTGTTTTTTCTCTCTCTCTGTGTCCGCAGGTGCTCTCACCACCAACGGCATAAATCCTGACACCAGTGCTGAGATTGGACGGGCCAAGAACTGTCTCAGCCCTGAGGACATTATCGACAAATACAAAGAGGCCATTTCCTATTACAGCAAGGTGACTGGACGGCTTTGTACGGCTTTTGCATCATTGTGTCTTTTCAGTCAGAAAGTTCCCTGTGGACATTATGTCATGTTGCAGTAGCTTAAAAGATTCAGTGAGCCGGGGCGGTGGCGGCGCACGCCTCTAATCCCAGCACTCGGGAGGCAGAGGCAGGCGGATCTCTGTGAGTTCGAGGCCAGCCTGGGCTACAGAGTGAGTTCCAGGAAAAGGCGCAAAGCTACACAGTGCAACCCTGTCTCGAAAAACAAAACAAAAACAAACAAAAAAAGATTCAATGTAGATCATGCTTCAGTGTTTTGATGGCACTCACGTGTGCGTGTGCCATGATGCAGGTGTGGAAGTCAGAGGCCAACATAGAGGCGGCGGCGGGTCTTTCCCTCTACCATGTGGGTCTTGGTGCTGAAACTCAGATCGTCAGGCTTGACAAGCAAGTGCCTTTACCCTCTGAGATGTCTCGCCAACCTGTTTTTCTCTTACTTTCTTTTATAAATATTGTATTATTTTCTAGTGCTACATGCCTAAAATGTTTTTTTTTCCTGATTACAAACAGTATATATTTAATATAAATTTTGGAAAAAGACTCTCCTAGTCCATTTGGGCATAATCATTATTGCTATTTCTACATCAGCTTTCTGGACTTGTGAAAATCAATGTGTTCTAGTTCGGGTTTCTGTTGCAGTGATGAAACACCATGACCAGAAGCAACTTGGGGGGAAAAAAGGGTTTGTTTTGTCTATACTTCCAAATCACTGTTCATCACTGATTCATCAGGACAGGAACTCAAACAGGGCAAGAACCTGGAGGCAGGAGCTGATACAGAGGCCATAGAGGGGTGCTGCTTACTAGCTTGCTCCTCATGGCTTGCTCAGCTTGCTTTCTGATAACACCAGCCCAGGGATGGCACCACCTACAATGGACTGGGCCCTCCCCCATCAATCATTAACTAAGAAAATGTGATATACGCTTGCCTGCAGCCCCAACCTGCATTGAGCCCTCCCCAGCCTGCACTGAGCCCTCCCCAGCCTGCACTGAGCCCTCCCCAACCTGCACTGAGCCCTCCCTAGCCTGCACTGAGCCCTCCCCAGCCTGCACTGAGCCCTCCCCAGCCTGCACTGAGCCCTCCCCAGCCTGCACTGAGCCCTCCCCAGCCTGCACTGAGCCCTCCCCAGCCTGCACTGAGCCCTCCCCAACCTGCACTGAGCCCTCCCTAGCCTGCACTGAGCCCTCCCCAGCCTGCACTGAGCCCTCCCCAGCCTGCACTGAGCCCTCCCCAGCCTGCACTGAGCCCTCCCTAGCCTGCACCGAGCCCTCCCCAGCCTGCCTTGCCACTGTGGGCCACACTTGTGGCTGCAGGTGGACGGTACCTCACCAGCCAGGCCCAAGCCTCAGTGGTCACCTAGTGTACCCTGTTAGTGAACATTGGAACATCACCTTTGGGGTAAGATGGGTCTGTCCTGGCCCAGCAGAGGAGTTAGGTGGCTCTGTCCCCAGAGTGGCCCTGTCCCCACCAGACAGGAGAATGTAGACTGAGCTCTCCTCCGCTGTCTCTAGCCATCTGCCTCCGTGCAGGTCTACCGCTTCAGATGCTGTTTTCTCATCTCTCTGCTGCATAGAATGCTTGATCAGGGTCAATGATTTTTACGTATATAAATGGCCAGCACAGTGGCAGGCTCATTAGTACTGCTCAATAAAGCATTGGTTATTGCCTCCTCGTCCTGGGTTCAGTATTCTACATGGCATCCGGGCAAAGCCTGATCCTCATAAGAATGTAATGCAGATGGAAGGAGGGGATTCATATCTTGCTTTTCTTGAGTCACGTTTTCATTTCTGTGCTTCCCTGAGCCCTTTCTGCTTGTCTTCTCTCACCTCCTCTGCTGAAGGAGCCTGAGCCTGTCCCATGCTGCCCAGACCCCTGATTAATTAGAGTTGATCTGGTGGTTGGCTTTCATTCAGTACTCATCAAGAGGCCTCCCCAGAAACCGGTCTGCTCTGTGAACGGCTTCTTCCCGGACCCCCGAGCAATGTCTCAGGGTGTTCTGTTGTATTAGGAGAGACAAGCTGGAGACATGGACACACTACTGAGATACTGGGTTATCTTATTTGACTTGGTGGAAACCTCAGACAGTCTGCAGCCTTACATCTCTCTTTATGCACAAGAACATAGGCTCAGATCACCTGTCTCCATCCATGTCACATGCATGTAACTTGGCCGTCATCATGAGTGTTCGGACAGTATAGGACAGTGGTTCGGGAGAGCAGAGAGCTGTACTCATTTGGTCCCCATGTCCAGACAGCCATTAATTAGTGCACGTCTGTCATCATTCATGTCCTGTGTGCATAGTCTTGCTTCCCAGATCTGTTTTGCTTATACCTACAGCTTGAGAATAAGTTCTAAGGTGCCCCTGGGCATGGACACTGTATTGCTGCAGTTTGCGGCCCTGTCCCACTGGATGTGGAGTGCTTGCTAAGGTCCATAAGGACCAGATCAGGGAATGAGGACTGTCCATGGTGCTGAACCCTCTCTGTCCTAAGGGAACAACATGTCACTTTAAGTCAGTGGTTCTCAATTTTTTTTTTTTTTTTTTTTTTTTTAGATTTATTTATTTATTATATATACAATGTTCTGCCTGCATGTATGCCTACAGGCCAGAAGAGGACACCAGATCTCATTGTTGATGGTTTTGAGTCACCATGTGGTTGCTGGGAACTGAACTCAGGACCTCTGGAAGAACAGTTAGTGCTCTTAACCTCTGAGCCATCTCTCCAGCCCCGGTTCTCAATCGTCTTAATGCTGCAACCTTTTAATACAGTTCCTCATGTTGTGGTGACCTCCCAACCTTAAAATTATTTCTGTTGATACTTCACAACTGTAATTCTGCTACTGCTATGAATTATAATGTAAAAATATCTGATATGCAGAACAGCTGATATGTGATCCCTGTGTGGGTGGTGACCCACAGGTTGAGAACCACTGCTTTAAGTAGTAGTGGTTCAGATGAGCCCCACAGAACCTGTTCTGTTCCAGTGCCTGAGGTATGGGTACAGGTGGTTCTGAGACAAGGTCAGCAGCACTGAACACAGACAGCCCAGATGTCTTCTGCAAAAGGCAACACATTCCCAGCAGCTGCATTAAAACTGCAGGTGTGAGAACAACATTTAAGAAAAACAGCAAAGCATCCATCCGTTATATGGGCTGAGCATCCCTAACTCAAGATTCCAAATCCCCAAACCCAAACTCCTCTAAATGCTAATCACTTCTGGTCTTGAGGGGACCTCAGCCTGCCTGCCCCCCTGGAAGTCTGTAACATAGCAAGCATTGTGGTTGTATGATTTTAATCAATGCGACACACTTAGATGGTCATAGGTTTATTCCAACTCATGCCCATTAAGACACACTCAGAAATAGCTTTTCCCAGAGGATACCAAGGGCCTTGTGCATGGGAAGTGCTGCTGGGAACATCTGGAGTCTCGGCGGCAGCTTCTTAGCACTGGAAACATCCCTGCTTTTTGCTGATGGAAGTGTTTACTTTACACCCACAGTATAAGAATGCCGGGGTCATTGAGCTGGAGGCATGTGTCAAGGCCGTGCGTGTCCTGGCTATTCAGAAGCGTGGCATGGAAGCTTCGGAGTTTCTGCAGAACGCTGTGTACATCAATCTCCGGCAGGTGAGCATGTGCCTGTCTGCCTCTGTGGCGGGTGATTCAGGTCTCTTGGACTGTGTCCCTCATGATCCAGCTCAGTGATTGTACGACATGATAAAAATTAAGGAGTCATAGCCCAAGAGCCAAATGCGTGTGATTATTTGTATGCTCATCTTCTTCATCTTTGGGTATTATATTTTCAAAAATCAGAAGGCACTGCTCTCTCCCCACTTCTATTTGGAATCATAACCATCGGCTCCCGCCAGCTTTGCAACCTTGACATGCATGCTTCACGGCTCTCGCCCTCGTCACTTGTGAAATGGCTTCCCGTTTGCAATGCTGGGCCTTTGGGTTTACAAAACACAAGGCTTGTATAGCTCCTGTCCCATACCAGGCACCTCCCAAATGTTAGTTAAGTCTGAGCCCAAAGAGCATGCTGAGGATTTGAACCCAGGTCCTCCCATGGGCCAAGCTTGCACTCTTCCACGGAACCACGGCCCCAGCCCTTGGAAAGGTATTTAATAAGATAGTCAGGAGAGCACTTAGTGGCGGGTTGACAACATTGCTCCCCCCCTAGAGGCTGGGAGGCTGTTAGCTGTGTGTAGACAGGTGGGACTGATCTATAGGAAAGCCCAGGGAGCCAGGGCTCTGACAGACAGTCAGTTGGCCCAAGAACACTAGGTAGACACCCTCTTAAAGGAGACCTGGAGAGAAGCAGCAGCTACCCTGCCATCACTGGGTGGCAGCTTCCTAGTGAAGGCAGGTGTTGAATGTCAAATGAACGACACACATCAGAGGAATAAGTGCCAAGGGGAGCAGGTGGCCAAAGGACGTAGCCTAATGTGGTGGGAACCAGGGACATTGGAGGTGGCCCCTGAGGGCAGAATAGGAGATTGCCAGGAGCCTGGCTTTCACAAAAACCATGATGGAAACAGAGCGAGCAGCCACTAGGAAGTGGGGCAAGGAGGGCTAAGTCTCAGCAGGAGGGTATAGATGTATAGGAGGGGCAAGATCTGGGTGGCGGAGCGGGCAGCATGAGGTAGCTGTGAGGCGAAACCTTGGTACTTTGATGTAGACGCTTCAGTTACCTGGGAAATGGCCTAAGATGAGATGTCAGTCTCTAGTAATGCTGAAATGTACTGTTTGACTTGGTTCTGCCCAGGGTTCAACACTGGGCCAAGCCCTGTGAGTGTGAGTGTGTGTGTGTATTACAATTACATTTATTTCATTTGTATTCATCTGTGCATGTGTGTGGACACGTGTGCTATATAGCATGCATGTGGTCAGAGGAAACCTTGGATAGTGTGTTCTCCTCTTCCCCCGTGTGGGTCCCGGGGATTGAACTTGAACTGTCAGACTTAGCAACAGCACTTTACCTGCTGAGCCATCCCACCTGCCTCCTAGGCTGGGTTTTTCAGAGATGCCGAGGCTACGGTTCTTATAGAGGACCAGAGGGCAGGATGTTCCATGCCAGGCATACACAAGCTTAGTGAAATGTGACAGTTAAGACTCACCAATACCTGAGCTGAGGGAAAGAGATCACCCAAGGGACTGAAGAGCAGAGGTGGGGTGAGCCCCACCGGCCTGGAGCATGGAGGACAAGCAGGGGTCAAGCCAGTCTAAGTTTGCCAAAGGACAGTGAAGTAAGACACAGGGCAAGGGTACTTCGAGGGTAAGAGAGTGGGACCCTGATATAAACCACACTTCAAAGTGAAGAGTGCTGGGCCTTGAAGTTGGTTTAGTCAGGTTTAGAGTAGATGGTCCAATGTCCCTCTATGGGTCTGCAGTGGGCTAGTGCTGTTGTCATTAGGCTTAGGGGTTTCAGGAGACAGTTTTGGGACACAGCAGAGGCTCCAAGCAGACCTGGAAGGCCTGGGGAATGGAGTCTGTTAGGCTTAGCTGTTACCGGCCATCCCAGCTCAGCTTGGCCTCTGCAGTTACTGAAGTTACCTTTACAGATTAAAGATAGGGGATTTGGACACACTGCGAAACTGTTTTCACAGGTGGACATGTAAACACACATTTTACGAAATAAAATGTGTTCACGGAAAAACGTGTGGGCGTTAATTTGGGACCAGTTCTGCCGTTGCGGTGCTTGGCCTCAGGCAAGCACTAGAGGGCAGCAGTGCTCCGTGGCAAACGTGGCCCTGCGGCATAGGGCGGTTACCGGCCTTTCTTCTGCCCAAAGATGAAGGCACTTTGCTGTAGTTGACTCATCCTGGTATTTGTCTGCTGATAGAGCAGACGGCAAAATATCGAGTTCTGGAGGGATTTTATAATCACGGTAAAAGGAAGGGCCTGTAGCTTTTCTGAAATAGAATGAGCTTTTGGGTTCTTTCTGGAGTGTGTTCCATTGTGGAACCTATGGGAATGAATGACTTTGGTCAAATGTGGACATTTTGGAAGGAATGGAGATGGAATCGGCACAAGTTCCTCTGTCTTTAAGAATCCCTGCATGGAGATCAGAACTGGTGAATAGTACATGGGGCTTCAGCTGGGCTGGGAAGGGTCTCTGCAGAACTGATGCAGAGTCCCTGTGTTGTGATTGTCTGGCACTCCCAAATGACAGCAAGCTGGCTATGCACAGATCTGTGTGCTGGCCACAAAGGTTTTACAGACAAGGTTCAGATGAGAGCAGAGGGGCTGGGACTTGAGTCCCCACACCCAGGTTCAGTCAATCTTCTCCCTGCATGACAAGAGAAGTCCTGAGCTCTTTCAGGCTGTTTTCTGTGGGATGCCAGTGGTCACCTCACTCCTTGTAAGTTGCAAATGCCACGGGAATGCATACTTAGTGCTACACATCCACTGGGCACACCAGAATGGTTAGGAGTCTGCTCCTCACTGGCATCCATTCACAGACTGTATTTTTTTTTTTTTTTAAAGTTTGAATCTATGTGTTCCTTGAGATTCTATGATCTAAATGTGGCCATCCATATCCTCAGAGAGGAGCTTTAGAAAAAGGGACAGTGTCACAGGCACCAAATAAGACAGTGGCTGGTGTATTCATGCCTCCCCTCCCCTCCCCTCCTGACTGGGAGGGGCAGGAGCTAGACTAGACTCTGTGTGTGTGTGTGTGTGTGTGTGTGTGTGTGTGTGTGTGTGTCTGTGCCTGCCTGCCTGCCCGCTTTTGAAGTCCAGTGAGCAGCAAACAGTCACGATTCATGCTGGCTGAGCTGAGTGGAAGGGGAACCGATGCCGAACAATAAACCCGGAGGCAAATAATTCCCAAGTGAGTCAGTTCTACAATAAAAAAGAGCGTGCTCCCACTAGATACCTTCTAGGGGGCTGCTCCGGATGCATGCATCCCAGGGATATAAGCACTGTAGCAATGCAGAAAAAGATGCACCGAGGGGTATCGTCTTCATAGGCTGCACACCGACTGTTCCCCAAGCAGCTGGCTTGCAGGGCTTGCAGGGCTTGTGTAGGCACCCACAACGTCTGGACAGCTTCCTCACCACTTGCAGCCAGTTTTCAAGATGGAGACTCTGGAGGCGGACCTTCAGATTCAAGCTCTTCTCCCCCAAGTCTCCCATTGTTATTTAAATCACCCTCTCCACGATTCCTAAAGACGACCCTGCATCCTGTGGTTCCCCTCACCCCCAACAACACAAGGAACCGAATATATTTTTGTTTGCAACCCAAAATGGCAGGTGACCTTAAGAGAAAGTACTAGTAAGGAAGTGTTCTGGGGGAACACTAGACTGGCACCTGACAGGTCACACAGAGGCACGGGTCCTTGACCTCTTTACATCGTAAAGTTCTGGAGAGATTGTGTGCCCTTTCAGAACATTTCAGTTTCTGAGGCTTTTGAGGAGACTTGCAAGCTCTTTGTCTCTGGTTAATTTTCTCTCCAAAGCCGTTCTGGTTTTATGCAGGCTACTCTGTTCCGATGTAAGAACAGCCTCTTTGCATTTCTTTTTTGATGGGTTTCCTTAATGAAGCTGTTGCTAAGGAAACCCTGCAAGAGCCTGGTAGGCACAGGAGCGATTGCATCCCTAGTACTTCTGTTAGTGTGAGCTCCAAGTCAGATGGGCAGGAGAATGGGAAGGCTGTGTTGAATGCAGAAGGGGGAAGTGGGAGATTGGGCCTGAGGTAAAGCTGAGACAGGTCAGCACGGGCTGGCAGAGCCAGTGGCTTCCAGGGGCAGACCGTGGGGGAATTCATGGCTCTTAAAAGGAAAGCGTTGGATGGGGAGGAAAGGCTGTTAGATTTCCTTACTAGAGAAGGAAAGGGAGAGAGAGAGAGAGAGAGCGAGAGAGAGCGAGCACTCTGAGAAGTTTCTGGTCCACCAAGATTTTGGTATGTGGCTCGCTTGCCCCAGCGTCCTCGGGAGAGCAGACATGTGTGGGGACAGTGGGGACAGTCAGAGCAGTCAGTCTCTCCGGAGTGAGAGGACAGGCTGCAGAGACAGTGAGAGGACAGGCTGCAGTGGACCCTCGGACAAGGCGCCGCCTGCTGAGCTCAGTCTCAGAGCTCCACTAGGACCAGAAGACGTGATAAAAGAAGGACGTGACTAGTGTCAGAGGAAAGCCAGAGACCTCTGAGCCCTGCGGGAGGCTGGAGTTTTTAGCACAGGGATGAGAGGGGATGCTTCAGAATTCCTCTTCGGGGATGTGCCAGTCACCGTGTTCTCATAGGTTTGAGGAATCGTGGATTCCCGCCTCTCTGCTTTAGTCGTTAGGAACCTTAGCGCTGAGTCCACCGATCCCTTTAACAATTAATCACACCCTCTATGTAGTGGGCGGGTGTTTTTCTGATCAAACCTTCCCTTGGTTTCATTTTAACCATAATCGCATTTTCTCTTTGCCTCGATTTTTATCTTTTTGTTGTGACTGCACTGCAGTTGTGTGTGTTGAAAAAAATTGATTTGAGGTTCTTCTTCAGAGCAAGGCAGAATGTAAACAAATGCATAAACAGAGGGTGTCGCAGACACTCACTGCTCTGTAGACGGCCAGGGTATTTACCTTAGGAGGTTAAAGCTGAGCTGAATGTTAAAATCGTGTTTTCAGTAGGAAGAGTTTGGCAATGCACACAGATCCTGGAGAAGGGCCGGGGGCCTTATTCATCTCTCCCGTCACCGCGCAGGCCCAGGGCTTGTCAGAGACCAGACACTTACTCATCTCTGAGGCATGATTCATCCCGCTGCTCTCTGGAGCGTTGGCACCACTCTGGGCAGTGACAGCAGCGACCCTTGCTAGAGACTCAAGGCGTCCTATGAAGAGGCCCACAGCCTTTCTGCATCTAACCCTTCAAGGCCCTCCTGTGAGGGATGGTTTTCATTATTTCCCATTTGTTATGCGCAGCAGACTTGGTTTTTACTTGGGAGTGCTTCAAGGCTCCAGGAAGATTGTTAGAGCGAGCGATACGGCCAACGCTTGGCTGCCCACCATCCAGAGCACAGAGCCTGCCCTCCTCTGTCCGACTCACTTGCCTAGCATGTGTTTGCAAGTTCGTCCCCATCATACTGGAAGTCAGTACTTGGTTCCTTTCTGTGGCTAGATGCTGGCCACTCTGTTCACAGGTCAGCTTTCCCCTTCATGCCCTGGTGAACAGCAGGGGCTTGCCAACAAGTTTTTGACTGTTGAATGATACCGCTGTGAACATTCACAAATGGGTTTTGTGAAGCCTGTCTTCACTCCTGGATGTCCACTCAGGCCATATACCACCCTGTAGCTTTATGAGCTGCCATTAGATTGCTACCAGCAGCATCTGAGGACTCCATTCTTCCCACCTCTTCCTCTCCTCCCATCCAGATGCAACTTTTGGCTGCAGCTACTGCAGTGGGAGGAAGTGATGTCTCCCTCTGGCTTGGGTCTTCATTTCCCTCCCGCCCCATGTTGTTGGGCATCTTTTCATGTGCTTACCGGTGGTCCACACATGGCTAGTACAGTCCTTTCCAGTTTTTGTCTGTCTTTGGAGGCAGGGATTGAACTCAGAGTCTCCTGCACACAAACACAAACTGTACTGTCCACTGTAAATTCCTCACGAACTTTTTTGTGGTAGGGCTGGGAGAGCTTGGTGTGTTCTGGATGGTGCTTTCTTGTCAGGCTTCTGCTCTGCGGGAGTGTACACCATTTTGCTGTTTACCTTCTGCTTTTGAGAGACAGCATCCTTGCTCTGTTGTACAGGTAGGGCTTGAATTCCAGGGCTCCAGTGATTGGCACACTTTTTCTTTCAAGTGGCTGAGACCCCAAGTGTCTACCATGGCTACTGCCCTTCCGCCCGCCCATCCGTCCTTCCTTTTTTTTCTTCCTCCCTCCCTCCCTCCCTCCACCATCCCTCCCTCCTTCCCTCCCTCCCTCCCTCCCTCCCTCCCTCCCTTCTCCTTCTCCTCCTCCTCTTCTTCTTCTTTTTCTTTTTTCTTTTTTTTTTGAAACAGGGTTTCTCTGTGTAGCCCTGGCTGCCCTGGAACTCACTGTGTAGACCAGGCTGGCTTGAACTCACTGAGATCCACCTGCCTCTGCTGCCAGAGTGCTGGCATTAAAGGCGTGCTCCACCACTGTCCAGCACTACTGCCCTGTCTTGATGTCTTTCAAGGACATGCATTTCTGCTTGTGATGAATTTCAGCTTCTCTGTATTTTAACCCATATGCTTTTGGTGTGGTTCCAAAGAAATCACTGGGCCCAGAGCTCTCCACTTTCTTTTTGCCTGGCTGTTTCTAGCTCAGGCTGGTCTGCTACTTGTTTGCTATGTAGACGAGGCTAGCTTTGAATTCTGGGCAATCCTTCTGCTCGTTCCAGCCTCTCAAGTGCTGGGATTACAAGCATATGACGCCATGCTTGACTTTTTATGGTAAATTTTAGTGTTAGAAGTATATCTTTTTAAACTTTGTTCTTTTTCAAGATTTTTCTGGCTATTCTGGGTCTCTTGCATTTCCATATGAAGTTTCGGATCAGCCTGCCAGTTTTTTTTTTTTTTTTCAAAGCAGTCAGAAGGGTTTTGCATGCAGATTTCATTGACTCTGTAGATGAATTTGGGGAGTTCAGCCCCATCTTAACCATCACAGAGGCATGTGCCTATAACCACGGCATGCTGCAGGTCGTGGAGGGGAGGGCAGAGAGTTCAGGGCCAATCTGGTACATAGTGAGTCCCAGACTAGCCTAGGCTCCATAGTAAGACCCCAGCTCAACCTGCCTAACCTCCCTAAAAATCAAAGCAAACACTATTGTCTTTTACTCCATGAGCACAGAATGTCTGTAATAAAGAGCCAATAAATCCTCTCCATTCTTTTTCTTCTCCTTTCTATCCCTCTTGCCTTCCTGCCTCCCCCCCTTTTCTCTTCTATTTCCACCCTTTCTTCCCTCCCCTCCTCCTTCCTTCCATCCTTTCTTCTTTCTTCCCAGCACGGTCATTGAACACTAGGCTTCACACACACCAGGCAAGAGCTCCACCCATGAGCTGCTGAGCTGCGTACTCAGCCCAGGGGAACATCTGGTAGTCACCCTCCACGACTTAGAATTAACATTTCCGTTTTTATTTTGATTTGTTGGTTTTGTTTAGCTCATTTGTGTTTTGCTTTGGTCACTTCCTGTTTTACCTCATTGCTTGGGTTAGATGAGGTGTTCTAGAAATTTCCAGTGTCATTATGGTAGACAGCAGATTGTCTCCCCAAATTTCCGGATTCACCGCTTTCTTAATTTGCTGCATCCCTTCAGGGTTCTATTCTGTTTGGTGCTGTAACTTAAAAAGCAAAGTTCATAAAGATTAGTAAAGAATTCTTTATAAATTAAGTGTTTAAGTATCTCTCCATGCTGCCCACATTGATTTCCAGCTCTGGGGCTCAAGTGACTCTTCCGGTCTAGCTTTCTGGTCCCTTCTGGATGCGCCATTATGCCAGGCTAAGTGGAAGTTAGGTGTCGTTTTGAATATATAGTCTTTCTGTATGATAGCTGCAGGTGTTGTGTAGAGGACAGGATGTGTCTGTGTCTTGTAGACTGGAGGGTGTCCAGGCTAGCTGTGTCCTTCCTGCTTGTCCACATCAGTACGGATGTGATTTCAAAGACCCTTCCTGTAATGCCTTGCTCTTCAGAGCTCTGTGAGTTCCTATGGTTTTGGAACTTGGCATGGGCCAAGCTGTTTTCTTTAGCATTCCTGGCTCACTCATTTAGTTGTAACCTGTGATTTTAAAAGCCTTTATCCACAGGGGCTGGAGAGATGGCCTGCTGTTAGGTGTTAGGAGTGCTGGCTGTTCTTGCATAGGATGAAAGTTCAGTTCCCAGCAACTGTATCTGATGGGTTACCTGTATCCAGTTCCAGAGGAACTTCTTCTGACTTCCATGGGCACCTGTATTTGCGTGTGCGTGCGCGCGCGCGCGCACACACACACACACACACACACACACACACCCTCAGAGGATCTTATGCCTTCTTTTGGCTTTCATGGGCACCCATATTCATGTGCACATGCACACACACATTTGTATCATGTACACACACACACACACACACACACACACACACACACACACCCTTCAAAAATGAAACAACCCCTTTAGGGGGCTTGTAGAAGTCTCTGTTGACAGTAGTTCCCCATCGTTCTAAATGGCTACATTATTTCATTTAGCTTTTCCAGCCACCAAAAAATTAGACCGTCTTTCCTTTTCCAGAGGACAAGGCAAAATGGCGCAGCTGGTGGCTGGCTGGACTGTGGCTCAGACCTGCTAAGAGCACTGTGCTGCTCTCTGCCCCCCCCCCCCCCCATGTTCTAACAATGCCCCCACTTTCCTTCTACTGCTAGAACAAAGTGGGGGTCAGCCCACTTTCCAGTGGGAAGTAGAGTGGTGAGTTGTTAGTGGAATGACCCATCTTATGACTAAGGCCTCCTTATCTCGAGTGTCTTTGAGATACTTCTGCTGGAAATTTGCATAAGCATCTGGGCCCTGGACTCAGAGGTCGTGACTATGCAGCCTGCTGAAAAATTAGGACAAAGATGTGCTGATTAATGCCCCACCCCACAAGAGCGGGAGCTCAGAAACGAATGCGGGGACTTGATTGCATCTCAAGATTTTTGCCTAGGACCATTTTGCACTCCCCCAGATCCTTGAGCTGCCCACGTTAGCTCAGTGCAGCTTTGTCCCCGGCTCCCAGAACTTGTATAAACCAGAAGCTTCCCAGTCCCTGGGCAGCATGGCATTGGAAAAACAGTTGTGCCCGGGCTTTCTCCACAAGGGAGCTTTTCTAGGGTCCGAAGTCATTTCGGTTCCATCCATGGGGAGTACTTCTCATTTCCTGTCATGTCACATCCATATGGTGTGAAGAACGAGAGGCTAGACCACCTGACTATGTAACCTTCTCTCTGCAATAGAGATGGAACTCCCTGCATGGGAATCATGGTGGTCAGAGGTCAAGGGTTTGGGCCCTCTACTTGCTGTTATCTGCCGAAAGGGCCCCAGCTGAGGCCACCATCACCAGCGTCTGTTGTCATGTTCAGTATGCAGCATGTCCAGGAGAGGGTCTCAGGGTCTCCCAGTATGCGATGGAGGTTTGCCTCTCTTATCTCTCTCTCCTTGTCCCCTGCTGTGGCTGATAGTGGCACACTGGAGTCCTTCTGAAGCAAGGCTGTGTCGCGTGCAGGCTTAGTGTCCATGTATCATAGACCCGATCAGAACACTTCTAGAAGCGTTCAGAGTATCACTGAGACCTAAGGTTTCTTAGACCAAGGACACAGGGAGTGCTAACCCAGAGAGAAGGAATTGACAGTGTGAGCTCTGTCCCATGACATGCCTCTGCTTACCAGGAGATTTTCTTAGGAAAGAAAATGGGCATCAGATTGGGAGAAAATATTCACCTAACATGTATAACTAAGGACTTAGGGTTGGAACTCATGAAGATTGAGCCCAGCTCCATAGTAAGACGAATGGTCTAATTAAAAAACCTGCCAGGAGCTTTGAACAACTATCTCACAAAGGGAGATCCAAATGTGGCCAGGAATCATAGGGAAGGGTGCTCAGCGTCTGGTTATGGGGTGGTGGTGGTGCAAAGTAACACCTGCAGGATGGCAAAAGCCACAGCACCTGTGACGTCAAACATCTGTGATCCAGTCTGGCACAGTGTGGTCCTCGGGCGTCATCCCTGGGAGTGGGAACTGGTGCTATAGCTCTGGAAGAGTCTGGCTGCCCCAGGGTGGGGGGTAGGGGGGCGCCTGGGAAGGAGCTCAGAGAGGAATGACAGTGTGTGTGTGTGTGTGTGTGTGTGTGTGTGTGTGTGTGTGTGTGTATAGCTGGGGATCCCTGTCCCCCAGAGCCTCCTCACTCACTCAGCACTTGCTGACCCTTGTCTGAAGTATTCAGCACACAGGCGGTATTTATTTTGTTCCTCAGCTTTCTGGCTCATTGGAATCTTCCCCATGGGTTCTAAGCTAGGGATCTGTCTGTTGTGAGGGCACAGGCCTCAGGGGAGTAGGGGCCTTGCTTCCTTATTCCCTGCAGGCTCCCCATGGGTGTAGTGAGTGCCGCCAAGTGAAGAGGCATGGCATTGGCTTTGCTTTCTCGGGGTGGGTGTGACTGTGAGGCATGGGACTGGGTTTTGTGTACTGCAGGGCTCCTGGGCAGCTCACACAGTCTTGTCAGTTCCGCCAGGCTGCTCCAGCCAAACGCTGTAGACCTAGGGGTTCTGAACAGTACAGGGTGCTTTTCCAAGGTGTCTGGTGAGGGCTGCTGCCTGTGCACATGTGCCTTGTCTCCCATGAGGCTGACTACCAAGCTATCAAAGTATTGAAGTCCAGCAATCAAAGCCCCCTTTGGCTCACCTAATTAACATGCCCAATTAAAATTAAGCACCTCATCCAAACACCGGGGTTCCCTTTTTTTCCTTTATAAACCACCATTTGCCTATGTGCCACGTCTGTCTTCTCCCTACCCAGAGATAGTACTTTGTCACCCCACCCCACTCCCAGAAGAAATATCCTTTCCCGTCTCCTTTTGTTCCCTTCCCCTTCTCCCTCACCGTCTCTCTCCTGTCTTTGTCTCTTATTCCCTGCCCTTTGTCCCTCTGTGGCAAATAAATCTCCTTTGTGCTGAGAACTTGGTCTTGGGGAGTCCTGAGCCCATACCAATCCTTTCTCTTACAGCAACAGAAATGACTCAAAGGCAGTTGCATCACCATGGCCCACCCCAGCATGGGTGAAAAAAGCTGGAAGCTGGAGTACACTGCCTGGCCTGCACTTAGCTCAGTAGGTTGGAGAGTGTCCTTTCTAAGTGACTTGGGTGGTTTAAACTAGTAGGGTCCACGAGAAGACCACCAGACACACATGCCATCAACAAGAGCATTTAATTCTCCAGAGCAAAAATTCCAGCATGCTGAGGTCAGACCATCTGACAAAGTGGCAAAATGGCGGCCGGGAGAGAAGCTCGAAGGCTCTTTTTAAGCATAGGTAGGGGAATTCTAGCTGTGATTAAGTGTACTTTGAAGTGATTGGGTATAAACCCTTACTGGTACAGGAATCGTTTTATGATCTCATAACATCTGGTCATCAACTGTGGTTGTGATGTCAGGGGTCTGTCTTCTGTGTCAGGGGTCCATTTGACTAAAAATAGCAAGAACAGTTCCTGCTTGTGGCTACCAGACCGGACATACTTCCTGAGGGTCTGATTGAAGCCAGACATAAGTCAACATAGGTTGCTGAGGTAACATGGGACAGAGGTCTTTGCATATGGCCCCTGGGGAAAAAAAACAAAACAAAAAAACCAACTAGCCCTGTTAGGGTCAGTCCTGTTAGAAGGGAAGACCGCTGCTTCAAAACCTTTCAGACAGCTGGGCTGTTCTCAGAGTCTTCTTTGCAGCTTGTCTTGTCTGGGTGTGACTCTCAGCAGCTTGATTGTTTACTCTGGCATCCAGGGGATCTAGTGAATCTGGTCAGTTTCAGGGACTTCCTGAGGCTATTTTAAGTAATTTACCTTCTACCTTAAAGCTTCCCTGCAGGATGGAATGTTTTAATCTTGGAGGAAACTGCTATACAGCACCTTGTCTACAATGAAGTGGGTCTGGTTCTGGAATGTAAGCTGATTAAAAAAAAAAAAAAGCCTATGGTTTGTGGGCATCTAGTAGATGCTTATGGCCAGAGTCATGGCCTCATCACCATTGAGGTAAAAGAAGCATGCTTATAAGCCAGGTGTTCTCAGGTCTTAGGTGCTGTTATCATCACCTTCTAGTCATGTGGCTCCATGTGATATGTTCCAAGAAGCTGATTAAAGTCCCTTCTCCATCTCTTGCTATGATGGACTCTTGTTCCTTTTATGAAGGATGTCTCATGCATTGTGTGACAACCCCTTGTGCCAGAAAAGCTGGGTTTTCTTAGCAAAAGGCTGGATGTGCTTGGAGCCATGACTCATGGAAGGTCTTGGGGTGCTCACAGGGGTCCCTCAGAGCCTCAAGTTCTAGGTGCATTATGATTCTTGTTTTTTCTCTATGCTTCAGCTTTCTGAAGAAGAGAAAATCCAGCGCTACAGCATCCTGTCTGAGCTCTACGAACTGATTGGCTTCCACCGGAAGTCAGCATTCTTCAAGCGTGTGGCTGCCATGCAATGCGTGGCCCCTAGCATCACAGAGCCTGGCTGGAGGGCCTGTTACAAGCTCCTTCTGGAGACACTGCCTGGTTACAGTCTGTCACTAGACCCCAAGGACTTCAACAAAGGTACTGATGACCTGGGGCTGGGGTGGAAGTTGCTTTGTTTCAATTCATTTGGGCAAAGTGTATGGAAAGTGTAGATGGTGAGACTTCATGGGCAAGTATAGGTAGTGTGACTTCATGGGCAAGTGTAGATAATGTGACTTCATGGGCAAGTATAGGTGGTGTGACTTCACATGGACAAGTGTAGATGGTGTGACTTCACATGGGCAAGTGTAGATGGTGAGACTTCATGGGCAAGTGTAGATGGTGTGACTTCACATGGGCAAGTGTAGATGGTGTGACTTCATGGGCAAGTGTAGATGGTGTGACTTCACATGGGCAAGTGTAGATGGTGAGACTTCATGGGCAAGTGTAGATGGTGAGACTTCATGGGCAAGTGTAGATGGTAGGGGCAGGTATAGTAGCCTATACCTGAAATCCCAGCACTTAAGGGGGCCAAGGCAGAAGAGCAGGAATAAATTTGAGGGCAATCTGGTCTACAGAGTGAGGTCCTGTGGCAAAACAAACCATACAGTCCTTGCCTGAGCTTCCCCATCTCCCCCCCCCCCCAAAAAAAAAGAATAGATGGTGGGCAGGCCACGTTCATCACTTGCTGCACTTGACCAAAATCCCTGACAGAGCACACACTGAGAGCTAATAATTTGGGGGAGGGCAGCCCCTCCTATCTTTGAGGCAAGCACAGATAAGAATTTTATTTGTTGTGGCCTCCTTAGAGAAAGGAGCAGATTGGAGGCCCAGGGGCCCCAAGTCCACTTTCTGTGAGGAAGAATTGGGCCAAGAGGTCTGCCTCATTAAGCAGTACTGGTTCTGATGTGGTCCCACCCATCATTGTCCCAGTATAATCAGTCCTTCAAGGATGTCTTTATTGCTGAGGGGAGAAGATGGTTCCTAGGAGGTAGGCAGGGTTACTGGGTTGGATGAAGAAAGAGGTTGGGGCCCAGTGGGACCAGGGACTCTTAAGATTGGTGAAGAGGGAAAAGGAGGTTGGGGCCATGCCTGCCGAGGAAAGACTGGCCTGGGTGAGAAGTCACTTGGTAGTCAGGTGGGACCCTGTGCTCAGGAATGTAACAGGCTTATGGAGGGAGGTTCCCTCCACCATCTCTCAGTCCTTGCAACTCCGGAATTTCGTCTTCAGAGAGGACAATATCTTACTTCCCTGGAGCCATAGGGGCAAGGTGAGCAGGCAGAGGTCTGCTTGACAGCTTTCCATTCACGTGACCTGCTGCTGTTGTCCTTTTATATTAGGCTCACAGAAGATCTTGTCTCTCCTGTGACCTTGCTAGCCAGGTCTCCTCCATCCTGCACCCCTGCTGAGGGTTATTTAAAAAAAAAAAATTGACCATGGACCTTGACATTTGTCTTGTGTTCAGTACCGTCATTGATTGTGATTCACTCTAGACAGTGTCTTATATATTTAACTTTTTGAGACAAGGTCTCATGATGTAACTCAGGCTGGCCTTGAACTTATTAGCAGAGAGGATGGCCTGGACCCCTCCATCCTCCTGCCGTGGCCTCCCAATCAGTAGCTGTACAGGCACGTGCCACCACACTGCTGCGTGGTATCACTTTGAAGCCGATTTTGTCCTTGACTTTAAAAATACACTTTTAAGCTAATTTATTTAGTCTGTGTGTGTGAGCACTGTGGTGTGCGTGCAGAGGTCAGAGGGCAAGATGGAGGAAATCCTTCTCTCCTGCCACACGGGTTTCAGAGAGAGCGAGAGCTCAGGTCATCGGGCTTGGTGGCGAATGCTCTGCCTGCTGAGCCGTCTTGCTGGCTCCTGTCCCTTGCTTTCATCTCAGCTCTTGGGATTGTGTGCAGGGGTCAAGGGGAGGATCTGGCACCCTTTCCAGAAGGTCTTAGACCCTGCAGACATGTTCTGGTCCTCGCTCCTGAACAGAGGACGCCTCTGGAGAGATACCTATTCTCTTCATGCTCTGGAAGAGCTGGACTGGAGAGAGGAGGGCAGCAGGGGGCAGGCAGGATGGTTATGCAGAGCCCACAATGGCCCCATGATGGCCCTACGGTGGTCCTGCAATGGTCACTTTGCTGTGAGTTGGAATGGACACATGGGTGCTCTCAGCTGCTGGATTCCTTCAGCCAGGCTCTTCCTCTAGTCCCCATGTAATTGACTGATCTGGTGTGGTTTTCTGGTTAAAGTTCCCATCTATTCTGTCACTTTGTCCCCCCAAGAGATAGGGTGGGACCCATGGTTTGTTGAGCACCTGTTGCGTGATTGGCATTCCTGAGGGGAAGTGGGCCTGCAGACTGATGTGGCAGATCCTGGGTGTCGGAGCTGGTCTCTGTCTTTCTAAGCCTCATGGGCTGCCCTCCTAGAAGCTGTTCTGGTCTCTGTGGCCCTCTGTAGGCTTCTTGGGCTGTCTCCATTGTATGAATAGTGTCACTACAGGACCCCCTCTTGCCCCACCCCTTAGCTCTCAGAGCACTGCTGAGACCATGCAGCACTTCCTTGGCAGAATGCCACATGGAACCTGGGGATACCAGGTTCTCAAAACCTGCAAATGGGGTGACCGTTGCAAGCCACTGTGGGCTCTGCATAATAATTCCCCATCTGCCCTCTGCTACCCTCCTCCAGTCCAGCTTGCCAGCACTCCAAAGGTGGTGGATGCCACTTTAGGGGCTTCCCTCCCTTGTTCCAGGAGCAAGGACAATACATCAGTGGTGGGAGGGGACTCTGGATGCCAGGGGCTTGGGCAGGTGTGTCTGAGAGTCCCTTGAACACGGAGAAGGCTGCTGGTGTCTGTCCAGTGGATGGGGAAGCCCCTGCTTTGTGTTGACGCTGCAGGAGCCGCAGTGGTGGTTGTGGATAAAGAAAGGAGGAAGTGTTAGGTAGCAGCTGGGCCTGACTCAGGGCAGAGGTCAGTAGAGGAGAGTGGAAAGGGAAGGAAGAGAAGGGGTGATGGTGAGTGAGGAAGGAATTGCAGGACTTTTGGGAGCCAAGTTCAGGCTGAGTGGGGAGATTTTGGCATCTAAATGAGCCTGGGCTTGATCCTTGTGGTTGGTATGATTTTACGAGGCTTACCTGAGAACCAATCTGAAAATGGGCGAAGCAGGAAAGGGATGGCATGATTCTCCAGGGAGCATGGCTCTTGCGTTCTCCTAGGATGCACTGATGGAGCACCCATTCTAGGAATCGGTACCTAGAGCAGCCATTCCTGAATCCCTGGCCTCTTTGTAGCCACCTCGGCAGCCCACTTAGCACTTTTCTCCTTTTGGAAGAGAAGTGTAGAGAGGAACGTCTGTGAAGTACATGGTACCCCTCCACACTCGGCATCCCGTGCTTGCTTTTCCTGGAGCAGGCATGTGGAAGGGATACGACAGCCTGGGATGGTTGGTGTCTGACCAGCCTCAGCATGCCTCAGCATGCCTCCAACCTCCAGTGGCAGAGTGACTCCAGCTTTTGCAAAGGCACGCGTAGTTGCTGTGTGGTGACTCCGGTGTGGCCTAGAGTGGCTCCTGCGGCTTAGAGCCCTCTGCTGTGTTTGGCATGTGGTTTTGTAGTGAAAGGATGGGTTATTTTTATGTCTCCTTCACCAGTAGCAGCTCTGAAAGTGAGTCTTCTTAATTAAAAAAATTACAATTATGTATTTAGTTGTGCATGCATGTGTGCGTGTGCGTGCACATGTGCGAGTGCATGCCACGGCTTGCATGTGGAGGTCAGAGGTTGACTTGCAGGAGTCAGTTCTCTCCTTCCACTCTGTGTGTGGGTCTAGGGAATCAAGCTTAGGTCGTCAGCCTTGGCAGTACACTTCCTCATCTGCTGAGTGGTCCCATTGGCCCTTTTCTTCTCCCTTCTTAAAGGAAAAAAAATATAGGTCACATAAGACTTTTATTTTATTTTATTTTACTATTTTTTTGTTTTTTGAGACAGAGTTTCTCTGTGTAGCTTTGCGCCTTTCCTGGAACTCACTTTGGAGACCAGGCTGGCCTCGAACTCACAAAGATCCGCCTGCCTCTGCCTCCCGAGTGCTGGGATTACAGGCGTGTGCCACCAACGCCCGGCTAATTTTTTTGTTTTGTTTTGTTTTTTTATTATTTTCTTTCTATCAATTCACTTCCTTCTGTATGATTTTGTTTTATTTGAAAAATAGAAAACATGGGCTGTTGAGATGTCTCAGTAGTTAAAAGCACTTGCTGCTCTTGCAGAGGACCTGAGTTTGGTTTTTAGCTCCTATGTGGTGGCTCACAGTCATCTGTAAAACTCTATTTCCAAGGGATCCTCCACCCCCCTCCAGCCTCTGTGGGCACGAGACACACATGTGGTCCACATCCACACATGTAGGCAAACACGTACGTTAAAAAAGTAACTCATAAAAAAGATATTTTTTAAAAGCAGTTTCTGATCCACAGAAAAATTGACCATACAGTGCAGAATCCTGGGACCCCCCTTTCTCCATAGAGACATGGCCTTCCCTACCACCAGCCAACCTTCCCCATCGGATGGAGCATCTGCTACAGCCAATGAACCAACCCAGCATATCCTTACCCTAAGTCCACAGCTCACGTCAGGGCTCACTCTTGGTGCCGGACATCCTTTGGGTTTTGACGAATGTGTGATGACTGGATCCCCCATTGTGGGCAAACAACATAGTTGCATCCCCCTAAAGATCCGCTGTAGTCTGTTCACCCCAGACCCCTGCAGCCACACAGCCTTTCGTAATCTCCACCCTTTTCCTCTTTGTAGAACGGCAGCAGGCATGTGGACACTCACCTCACAAATCCTGGCTCTTTGCAAGGTGGATTCTCATGACCAAGGCAGCCATAAACAGCCACGTGAAGGTTTTGTGTGAATGCAGTGTTTCAGCTCCTCTGGGCCAATGTCCAGAAGCACAGTGGCTATGGCACAGGGCAAAAGTACGTGCAGTTTGTACGTGACTGGCAAACTGTCTTCCCAAGTGGCTGTCCCATTTTTCACTCTCAAAGATAGTGGGTGACAGTTGCCACCGCTCCGTGTCCTGGCCAGCATTTGGTACTGTCAGTGTTCTGGACTAAGGTGTGCGGTGGGATCTTGTTATCTAGTGCGTATATTGAGCATTTCTTCCTGTGCTTCTCTGAATGTCTTCTTCTGTGGTGATCCCATTTGAAAACCAGGTTCTTTGTTCTCTGCATCTATAATATGCATCACAGTTCTTTAGCAGTGGCTTTGACAAATATTTTCTCCCAGCGTGGGTCTTGTTTTCTCATTCTCTCCGCAGCTTATCTGCAAAACAGCCGTTTTCAATTTTAATGGCATCTACTTCATCAGCTCTTTCTCTCATGGATGGTGATTTTGGAGCTGTATCTAAAAATCTATTACTCTATCAAATGCAACCTACAGTTTTCATTGATCAACTTGTAGGGGAAAATTTTATAGAGCCCAAAGAAGTTCCATAACCACGTAGACCCTTCTAGAGAGGTTTTTGTTTTATTGGAGGTCCATTCTGGTGAACTATTTGTGAAGTCCACAGTTAGGGTTTACTGCCTGGTGGGTGGCCATCCTGTGTCTTGGCTGGTCTGCTGAAAGGCCTGCCATTGCTCTGCTGGGCCCCTGCGCTCCTTTGTCAGAGCTGCATTGATTGTACTTACGTGGGCGGATTTCTCCATTCTCTTTTCTCTGCTATCAATTATTTTGTTTGTCCGTTTGCCAAAATCCCACTGCCTTGATTACTGTAGCTTTATACTAAGTATTGTAGTCAGGAATATTTTTATTTATTAAAAAACATTGCCCTTTTTGTATATTACAGAAAAGCAGTTGTTCAAAAGTGGTTGTTCATATTAAAGTGCTATTTCCTGTTCTTTCTGTGGTTTTTAGAGCCACTGGCACACAGCGTGATGGTCTGTGCAGGGCCTCTGGGCTCTGATTGCCTGGCTTGTGCCCACTTCAGGGCTGAGTGAGTCTGCCTTGTCTCCAGCCTTGCTAGGCCTCACGCCTGTGGGTGCACATGCCCACAACACCTGTCTGATCCACATCAAGGCAGGCTGTGGCCTCTTGGTAATAACTTCACATGACTAACCTGTTTCCGACAGCTCAGTGAGAGATACTGTGAGTGCCATGGGCCATAGGAAGGGATGGAAGCCCAGGATGCCATTACTGGCAGCGTGACCTTGGCCAAGTTGCCCCATGGCCTGTGTCTGTGTGTCTGCAGCTTAGGGACAGCAGTTGATGGAAGGGTTAGATTCCCCCTGTAGGGTGCTGAGGACAGTGCTCAGCATGCTGTCATTGTCAGGTGGAGTTTTCTGACGTTTCCCAAGGATGACACAGAGTGGGTATGAGAAGATGGATTGAGTATTGAGAGCCTTTAAGGCCAGCATCCCGCTGAGCAGAGGTCCATTGCTGTTGTGGCCCTCCTGGGGGCTTGATGGTGTTGATTGGAGTTGAGGGCCCAGGCATCTCAGTCAAGGCTTAGAGTTGCTGGCAGAAGAGAAAATGAAAGGTCTTCCAGTTTGGGAAATGGGGAGCTGAGTGCCCAGGCTGATTTTGCTGTATTCTGGAGGGATTTGGTGGACTAAGAGTAGACCCTGTATAGAGAGGAAAGAGTTTTTGGAGCAGCCAGTGATCACTCTGGAGGTGGGGGAGGGTGATTGTAAGATGTCGAGACAGCCCCCGTGAGGGCAAATGTCATTTGAAGTGCTTTCAGGGGACTCTGGTGAAACTTCCCTTGAGTCTTTGAACTTTACTCCAGGCTGGCTTCAGGCTAAAAGCAGTAGGCACACTTAGAGTTGTCCTAAGTTTCTCTTTCTGCACAGGGTCTAGCTGAGAACAGTCTGAAGTCCCTTTCCCACAGATGCACCCACCTCTTCCTTACCTGTCAGTCTTCCCAGCCACCCTCCAGCATTTAGTTGGATGCTGTTTCTTCTGAGACTGCAGTGTTGCTTCTGTAAGATGGAATTCCTTTGTTTCTCTGTCCTCTGAACGCCTGCTGTTCCTCCTTGGGCACTTCTTGTGATTTTTGTAAGCACACTTAAAAACCATCTGGGTGGATTACCAAATACCACGTCCCCGGCTCCTGCGGGCCGCACAGTACTGTCCTTTGTATCCCGTTGGAGGTGTCCATGCAAACACCTGTGATAAAGGGCTGGACCCAGCCAGCAGTCATCACAGTGCCTGTGGCCAGTTACTGACTTTGTTTCTTGCTCTTTGCTTGCAAGTCTTAAGAGTGGAACATATTTCTTTTGAAAAATTCAAGTGATTCTGTCCTTTTTGCTTGGACTTTTTGTTTTGTGGAGGTGGGGGGGGAGAGCATTTGCCATTATTTCATGAAAGAAGTGAGGTCTAATAGAGTGAAATGGTAAATGTCAGCTGGCTGCATTTCTAGACAATCAAAAACCACTTTAAGCCCCACCTCCATTTCAAGCGTTTCTCAGAGAATTAAATGGAAATCTACCAAAACCCCATATTTGTGAATAAAAGCTAGGCTGTCGGATCTCTCAGGTCCAGAAATGTCTTGTGTCTCATTTGTGAGGTGAGTGTTTTTGCCAGCAGGCTTCAGAGGCTCAAGTTAGGACCCAGCTCATGTGCTCTGTGTGTTTGCTGGCTTAGGGACCACATCCTCTATCTTAATCTTATTTGTGCTGCTGTGTGAGAAGATTTCTCTGTTTTGCTTTTTGCTCAGTAGTTCGCTGAATGAGAGATTAAACATTGTCGAGGAACTTTGCAGAAAGAGACTCGGAATTGATTTGCTGAAAGGCAGCTGTCAAAGCCAGAATTGTTGAACCTCCGTGACAGGATCGCAGAGAGTTTTGTCAGGAGTCAAACGCTACAAATCTGTCTTTAAAAAAGCTTCAGTGTTTTGTAGGAGGACTCTGAACTACAGAGGAGGCCCCATGTCCGCAGGGCTCACTGGGGAGCTAGTTTGTCCTGGGTCTCACTCCTACCCATCCACGGCAGCAACTGGACCATTATCCATTTGGAAGAGTAACCGAGTGATCGTCACTGATTTCCTGCATGGGAAAGCTCTTGGTTTGGTACCGCTGAGGTGAATGACAATTGGAGCTTTTTGAAGGTGTGACTAGCTTAGTCATGGCTTGGGCTCTTAATCCTCCTAAAATTCTCCTCTGTTCTAGTGTTTGGTCCTAGCCCCTTTGACCAGGTGGAAACAAAGCAGGAATCTGTCTCCTTCACCACTTTTCTTCTTGATGCAAGAAATTGTCACCACTGTATATCCCAGGAAGTTTCTGGAAGATATGTCACATCCTGGGATGTACTGTGGAGGTGTTTGTGTGGGTGTTGGGTTGGCTTCCAGGTTTTCAGTTGGTATGTTATTATGAAGTATCTCAAATACACAGGAACTAGAGAAAACAGCAGACGTGAACCCACCACCCAGAAGATCCCTGGAGCCACGCCATTTCGTCCCCACATACTTGAGTATGCACATGGGAAACAGAAGGGGATTTTTCTAGGGTCAGGCTTTCATCTCGACCCACACGCTAGTTAAATACCCAGCATGCACCAGGCTCCCTGCCAGGCATTAAGGATCCTTGGATGAATAAGACACATTGCTGCTGCCAAGGCAGTGAGGAATTGATGGAGGAAACGGAATCACGAGCTTACAGGGGCCCCACTGTGCCTGTTATTAGCTGAAGTCTGCGCCTGCTGCTGAGCACACACAGAAAAGGGAGTGGCTGGCTGTGCAGGGCACGGTGGTAGGAGATGAGAGGTCCGCAGGGGCCGTGGGTTGCGTGGAACATCTTAGGCAAACTGGCCAAGGTTGGGACACATGAAACAGTGGTCAATGCTCTCCAGGTAGCAGACAGAGGAAAGCCTTTCTTGCTCCGCTCCTCCATTGACATTGACCGAGTGTCTGATTATATAGACGCCTCTGTTCTGGGGATATTATAATAAGTACCAGACAGTCTTCGTGTGCAGAGACTCATGATGCTGGAGTGGTGTGAGGGTGGGGGTTGACACACGAGTAGGTAATTTTACCCAATAACCGCAGCAATAGAGATCTGGTATATCAAGGGTTTGTTCTCAGTGCAATAATGGAGCAGGCTGGATCATTAATCACCCCACAGAGTCAGAGGCTGATGCTGTGTGTTAAACACATTATATTCATTGAGTCATAATATTAGCATTTATCAGCTAGCATTTATTGAGAAGTTAGCATAAATGGCCAAAGCACTTTAAATGAGCCGCTTGCCGCTTTGTGACAAGCAGGACTATTGTTTCCCTGGTGCGACTTCCTCCCCTGCCTGCCTCCGCTCGTGTGGCACACTCACCCCCCCTCCACTGTCCCCACAGCGTCCCCACAGCATCCTGGGCATCTGTACCGCCTACAGGCTTATCCTTGCAGGAAGTGTACCCCACAAGGGGAGGTACTCTGTCCCCCTGACTCTCTTTCAGGTGTTCGTGTGTTAGACTCTCAGTCAGTGTGTGCTAACTGCAACTCCCTTGAGCTGTTGGTTTCTAGGGAGTATCAGTTTTGTCTGAGCCTGAACCCCTCTGTGTGCGTTTTTATGACCTGAGTCTTGGCTCAGCAGGGACTCCCCAGTCTGGTTGAGACATTCTTTAGGTAGGAGTGTTAAGGCTCAGAGTGTCTGACCTTCTTTCTGGTTTTGAAATCACATTGGGGTATAGAGTTCCAGTGCATTCTATACTTGAAGTCTCTATAGATTCAGTACTAATTCCATCAAAATTCCAATAGCATTCTTTACAGAACTAGAAAAAAAAAAGCCCTTAAAATTCATGCAGAAACAGAAAAGACAGCCAAAGTAATCCTAAGCAAAAAGAATATTGGCATCACAATATCTGAATTCAGACTCTGCTGCAGAGCCATACTGACTGCCCAAACACGGCCATGTAGACCAGTGGAGCATAAGAGAGGACCCAGAAACAAACCTCCACGGCCATAGGTACCTAATTTTTGACAAAGGTGTCAAACACATACACTGAAGAAAAGAGGCCATTCCACAAAACATACTTGACAGCCACTTCCGGAAGAGTCAGGTTAGAGCCACATTTCTCGTCCTGCCACAGAAATTAATTCTTAGTGGATCAAATACCTCAAAGCATGAGCCACTGGGACCGCTAGAGGAAAAGAGAGGAAACATGTGCTAAGATGTAGGTATAAGAACTTTGTGAACAGAACCCCAACTCACAGGGAGCCACCCCAAGAGTTAGCAAATGGATGATGTGACATGAAAAGACTTCTGCGTAGCTAACAGAACTGACAGCGGGGTGAA